>NC_064927.1:455977193-456289693 GCF_023897955.1 Schistocerca gregaria | reverse complement strand
TGGACATAAAGTCGACCAACAATATCCCTTTCCGATCCCAAAAACGGTTGTCACGACTTTACCGACAGACTGTGTTTGTTTAAATTTCTGCGGCTTTGGCGAAGAAGGATGCCGCCACTGGCGCGATTGTTGCTTGGTCTCAGGTGTAAAGTGGTATGCCCAGGTTTCGTCACCAGTGACAACTGAGTCCAGATAGTTGTCCTGTTCGGCTGCATGGCGGTGAAGAAATGCGCGGGAAGCATTAACTCGTTGCCAATGTCGTCCTCGGTCAGCATACGTGGCACCCATCATGCGCACACCTTCCGGTAGTTCAATGTTTCCGTTAAAATCCTGTGAGCGGTGCTTCGGGAAACCTCAGGAACCAACGTGCAGAGATCATGCAGGGCGATCCGCCGATCTTCATGCATCCTTTGCTCAACCATCAACACTGACTCCTCAGAAATTGACGGTCTCCCGCTCATTTGTTCGTCGTGAATTTCGGTCCGACCAGCTGCAAACTCTCTATACCACTTACGAACATTTTTGACATCCATGCACGACTCACCATACACTCGCGTCAGTTGGCAATGGATTTCAATCGGCGCAGTCCTCTTTACGTTCAAAAACCGAATAACTGCGCGCAATTCGCACTTGGCGGTAACATCCAACGGGAGCTCCATTCTCAATGAGCACCTCAGCGCGGCGTGCGCATGTTTACACACAGCGCGTGAAGCACTCTTGATAACAGTGCGACCAACTGCCACATAAACAGAGTTCTGTACTTATAAAGCAATAGGAGACCTTACTTTTGGGATTACCCTCGTAATCTCCTCTTGTATAGTATTATTTTGCTCAAGGGAACAAACGGTTGAGATGGCAATGAGCAAGAAAGGCTATATGGAAATATGACTGGAAGTGTGTTCCAAGGGAGGCACATCCACTTCAAGGTGGAGATAAAAGACCTTTGACAGCATAAGTTTCGGTGATTGAAAGGCCACACGAGAACACACCAGATATGTTGTGACTGTACTCGAGTTTTAGCTCTGTATTGAAAAGGGCAGTGAGTTCCAGCACCAACATGCAGTAGCCACATTACCTTTTGTACCACCAACCTCACGTCTTCGAGGAGGGAAGCAGTGACACCCACAGGAAGTGCAAAAACGTCCAGCCTATGGGGCGTTGTAGATGGGAGGGTAACCCCATGATAAGGGTGCACTGCCACCACAATGTGGGGGTTATCTTAGCCCACAGACAGGTATTGTGAAGATTTACAGTACCAACCCTCGTAAAAACAGCCTCATCTGTGTATAGAATTCATGACAGAAATCCCAGCAGAGTGGTGGCGTATGCGAGAAATCGTGGCCGCAGAGGCACGTCCGTAGGTACTAAGGCCTGCACACGTTGTAATGATACAGTTGGTGTCACCTGTCGTGAAGAATGTTCCACACAGTCGTCCGTCTCACCCCATGCTGGTGGTCAGTCTGCATGGTGCTGACAAGGACACTGTCACAGATCTTGCATGTCGACTTTCAAGTGGATGTACCTCCCTTGGAATGCACATCAGACAACGTCTCCCGTGGTTTTACCCTATTTACCAGAATCATTCCGTAAACAGAATACAGATGCTGTTACTACTACCTTCTTTCATCACTTACTGTGAAAAGCTAATCATTTGTACACTACTGGCCATTAAAATTGCTACACCACTAAGATGACGTGCTATAGGCGTGAAACTTAACCGACAGGAAGAAGGTGCTGTGATAAGCAAATGATTAGCTTTTCAGAGCATTCACACAAGGTTGGCGCCGGTGGCGACACCTACAACGTGCTGACATCAGGAAACTTTCCAACCGATTTCTCAAACACAAACAGCAGTTGACCAGCGTTGCCTGGTCAAACGTTGTAGTGATGTCTCGGGTAAGGAGGAGAAATGCGTACCATCAAGTTTCCGACTTTGATAAAGGTCGGATTGTAGCCTATCGCGATTGCAGTTTATCGTATCGCGACATTGCTACTCGCGTTGGTCGCTTGTAGCAGCATCGACTATCAGCTCGGTGACTATGGGTGCCGTTACCCTTGACGCTGTATCACAGACAGGAGCGCCTGCGATGGCGTAATCAACGACGTACCTGGGTGCACGTATGGCAGAACGTCATTTTTTCGGACGAATCCAGGTTCTTTTTACAGCATCATGATTGTCGCATCCGTGTTTGGCGACATCGCGGTGAACGCACATTGGAAGCGTGTATTCGTCATCGCCATACTGGCGTATCACCCGGCGTGATGGTATGGGGTGCCATTGGTTACATGTCTTCGTCACCTTTTGTTCGCATTGACAGCGCTTTGAACAGTGGACGTTACATTTCAGATGTGTTACGACCCGTGGCTCTACCCTGCATTCGATCCCTGCGAAAGCCTACATTTCAGCAGGACAATGCACGACCGCATGTTGCAGGTCCTGTACGGGCCTTTATGGATACAGAAAAAGTTCGAATGCAGCCCTGTCCAGCACATTCTCCGGATCTCTCACGAATTGAAAACGTCTGGTCAATGGTGGCCGAGCAACTGGCTCGTCACAATACGCCAGTCACTACTCTTGATGGACTGTGGTATCGCGTTGAAGCTGCATAGGCAGCTGTACCTGTACACGCCATCCGAGCTCTGTTTGACTCAATGCCCAGGCGTATCAAGGCCGTTATTACGGCCAGAGGTGGATGTCCTTTGTACTGATTTCTTAGGATCTATGCTCAGATATTGCGTGAAAATGTAATCACAGGTCAGTTCTAGTATAATACATTTGTCCAATGAATACCCGTTTATCATCTTCATTTCTTCTTGATGAAGCAATTTTAATGGCCAATAGTGTATATCCAAATGCGTAGTACGCGTAACGCCATTCTGACATTTGTTGCACGCCGCCATCATGGGGCTGCACTTCCAGCAACTAGTAGAGTACAAACCATCCCACCCTTATGGTTATCGCAATGTAATTCACGAACTTCTATCTTTTTAACAAATAGGAGCTGGTTGAGAAATTAACTCGAGATCAAAAGGTTCTGCAGCGTGTTTGCTTACCTTTCTCGGAGCAGTGATAGTGAGTATACCGTCTGAGGATAGTTCTGATGCCACTTTCTCGATATCCACGTCTTCCGGCACTGCGTACTTGCGCCTCAGGCTGCGTGAGATGTAGCCGTGCTCATCTTGACGTTCATCGTGCTCCGCCTCTACCACCACCTGGTTGCCGACCACCTTCACTTTCAAATCCCCGTCTTTGAAATGTTGGACGTCCAAGGTAACCTTTACGCAATTTGAGTTCAGTAAACTCCGTCAGAAGAATGGAACAGGGAGCATGGTGTACTTAATGTGTATGCTTTGTTTTAAATAAGATATTTTACAAATACTGAAATAGGCTAAGACAGAACAGGAAAAAAAAATACTGTGGAAGTTACTGAATGCCATACATCAATTTTCATACATTCTAACAAGGAAGACCTATACACTCAGGTAAGAAATTTTATGAGATAACGATAGGCACATATGCAGATGCCGGTCAATCGCGTACACCAGGAATAAAAGGGCAGTGCATTGGCGGAGCCGTGATTTGTACTCAGGTGATCCACATCAAAAAGTGTCTGACGAGATTATATCCGCACGACGGGAATTCATAGACTCTGGATGCAGAATGGTAGCTGGAGCTAGCGGCATGGGACATTCCATTTCGGTACCCATTAGGGAATTCAATATTCGTAGGTCCACAGTGTCAAGAGTGTGCTGAAAATAGCAAATTTCTGGCATTACTCCAACCATGTACTACGCACTATCCGATGGCCTTCGCGTAACGACCGAGAGCAGCGGCGTTTGCTTAGAGTTGTCATTGTTGACAGACAAGCAACACTGCGTAAACTATCTGCAGAAATCAATGTAGTACGTACGACGAACGTATCCTTTAGAACAGTGAGGCGAAATTTGGTGTTAATTGGGTATGGCAGCAGACGGCCGACGAGTGTGCCTTTGCTAACAGCATGACATCGCCAGTAGCACCTCTCCCGGGCTCGTGACTATACTGGTTGTCCCTGGTCAGTTGGAGAAACGTGCCCTGGACAGATAAAGAGTCCCGATTTCAGTTGCGGTTAGAGGTTGACGCAACCCCTCGAAGCCATGGGCCAAAAAGTCAACAAGGGACTGCGCTAGCTGGAGGTGGCTCCATAATGGTGTGGCTGTGTTTACATGGAATGGACTGCATCCTCTAGCCCAACTGAAGCGATCGTTGTCTGAAAATGGTTATGTTCAACTGCCTGGAGACCATTTGCAGCCATTCATCAGATTCATTTTTAAGGATGACGTGGCAGAAGGAGGTGTTAGGAGGTACCTTGTGACATGGTGTTAGGAAGTATCCTGTGACTTTTGTCACCTCAGTGTATGAGGAGCTGCACAAAACGCTGACAGCAAATCCCACTACAGGATGATAATGAGAGATTTCAGTGTGGGTATAAGGCCAAAACTAAACAACTGTTTTTCTGTGTGAAGCGTTGGATAAGATATTAGAAACGACAAAGCTAATACCTCAGTGTAAGTTGCCGAATAGAATGATACGTAATTCCTACCAGAAGCTTCTAGAAAAAATGGACAAGGATTAAACAGAAAAAGAAACGAAATTCAATGTATTTTTATAAATGAAAAGCTCTTTATTGTCTATGTGCTACAGAATTAATTTATTTACTTAATCGTTTTCGGCTTACATTGGTCATCATCAGACGTTAAACGGCTAAAGTCGTCAACGAAGGTACAATATTCGTGAACAACATTGAAAGATGTTACTCATCAAGAGTGAGACACGAACACTGAGTAAATGTAATCTTTGACAATGCAGTCGTAATTCAACTAAAAAGTTAAAATCTAAACAGTAAAAAAATACAAAACATTGACGCCAAACTCGAAAAACAGTTCTTATACAGCGTGTTCGGAAATTCCCATTACAAACTTCGGGACTTGTACAGGTCAGTGAGTGAATAACATTTTGAATAGGAACGCATGTCTGGAAACGTACCATTTCTGTTCTGCGGCGGTTTCAGTTCAGATATGTAACTTCCCCTACGGGTCCGGGGGTTACAATAGGCCAGAGGTATTCGTGCCTGTCGTAGGAGGAGACTAAAAGGCGTTTCACACGTTTCGGCCTTTATGTGATGGTCCCCTGTAGGGTTTGAGCTCTGCTCTTCAAAATTTTCCTGAAGATCGAGCCAATTGGGGAAGGGCGCCTTACATGATGCAGTGTGTCCATCGTGCATGAGATCTTTAGCCCACTTTCTATTCGTTGCATTGCAGCCCCACCCATTTTCCATCTCTTGGGCGAGGACACTTTCCTGGTGCGTTTTCCACCATGCACTATGCAGTGTCGCTTTCTGCGTCGACAATGACCATGGAATTCTTTGCACCTGATAACTAGCACAGTAGCCAGTCCATTGTCTGGGGCTGCCATGTACCCTGTTGGTTGTAGCCCCCTGGCCAGACAGGGATCGCTTTGCTGATGCCTGTACTGTCAACTCCACACATATGCCAAGGGGTAGATGCCAATCCCCCTGGGGCATCGGAACTTCCAGCAATGAGCATCCTGCCAGGTGGCCTTTCCTGCAGCTGGGTGGCGCCTGCGGGGAGGGCCCTTGGTCAGAGTGGGTAGCATCAGGGTGGATGACACGCAATGAAGCGTAGTCCATCATCTCTTGCTAGTGGTGAAACACCAGCATTCTCTAAGCATTCACGAGCTCAATTCAACGCACAGAAGTACAACCCCAAATTGTTCCCCTCCGCCGGCCGGGGTGGCCGAGGGGTTCTAGGCGCTACAGTCTGGAACCTCGCGACCGCTAGGTTGCAGGTTCGAATCCTGC
Source organism: Schistocerca gregaria (assembly GCF_023897955.1). Taxonomy (NCBI): domain Eukaryota; kingdom Metazoa; phylum Arthropoda; class Insecta; order Orthoptera; family Acrididae; genus Schistocerca; species Schistocerca gregaria. The sequence goes on along the minus strand of NC_064927.1, from coordinate 456,283,832 downwards.
CTTGGGCATGGATGTGTGTGATGTCCTTAGGTTAGTTAGGTTTAAGTAGTTCTAAGTTCTAGGGGACTGATGACCTCAGAAGTTAAGTCCCATAGTGCTCAGAGCCATTTGAACCATTTTTTGTTCCCCTAACTGGCCACACCATGGCAGGAACGTCAGGCTAAGGATGGCAGTGGATCTTATTCGCCCCAGTACCTTGTATGCTCGAGAGCTGATTGAGAATCTTTCATGACAATGAAGCCTCAGTTTTTTGTTGAGCATTTAGAGGACAAGTTCGAGGAGGTGGAGGGCTTGTCCAAAATGAGATACGGGTCAGTCTTGATCAAAACAGCATCCTCTTCCCAGTCACGGGCGTTACTCGCTTGTGACAAGCTGGGGGATGTTTCTGTAACCATCACGCTCCATAAGAGCTTAAATATGGTCCAGGGTATCATATTTCACAGGGACCTTTTTTTGCAGTACGACGATGAACTGCGCGCCAATTTAGAGTGTCGAGGTGTTCATTTCGTCCGGCGTGTCCACCGGGATCTGAGGGATAATCAGGTTACCACCAGTGCGTTCATCTTGGCCTTCAAAGGTGATACATTGCCCGAGAAGGTCAAGGTGATGGTCTACCACTGTGATGTAAAACCCTATATTGCTTCCCCGATGCAGTGCTTTAAGTGCTGGAAGTTCAGCTATATGTCTTCCCACTGTACTTCCAATGTCACATGTCGAGATTTCCAACGCCCATCACATCCCAAACTCCATGTGCCCCACCTTCCATCTGTGTCAACTGCAGAGAGCACCATTCGTCTTGCTCGCCAGACTGCAGGATTCTCCAGAATGAAATGAAAATTATGGAGTAACGGCCCTGGACCGACTGACCTACACTGAGACTAAGAGAAAATTTCAATGCATGCATCCTGTGCATATGACATCGTCTTACGCCGCCACTACAACAGTTCTGGCACCATCAGCTCCGCCAACCCGTCACCTCTCAGAGCTGGAAGGCTACACCTGCACGCTTAATGGTGGGGGGTATTTCCCTCCCTGTTGTTCCTTCACCACCTACTTTGGGAGAAGCACCCCTCCTCAGCCATCAGGGACGTCTGTCCCCACTTCTAAGCCGGAGAAGCGTCAGTCTTCTTCGGCTTCTCTCGCTAGGAAGGGGTCCCTTGGGCCCCTCCCTGTCCAGGTTTCTATTAGTGGGAAATATGACACCCACCACTGGCTGAAGAACTCAAAAGCAGCTCGTCGTAGGGCTTCACACTCATCCTCAGTCCCAGAGACTGAGCCAGTGAAGTCCTCCCAACCAGGGAAGCCCAACGAGCAGCGAGAGAAATCCAAAAAGAAAACCCCTAAGGCCAAGGAAATGGCGTTGGCACCCACACCACCGCTACCTAGAAGCTCTGCGTCTGAGGATGGTGTGGAGATTTTGGCGTCCGCTGAGAGCCTAGATCTCGCCAGTCCATCAGACGCAATGGATATAGACCGCTCAGGCAATAAGTCAGTGGCAGCAGGTGACTCTGAGGCGTAAACTGCCTCTTTGAATGTTCCATTGCTTCCCAGTCTCACGATGTCATCCTCCAGTGGAATTGCGGCACTTTTTTTCACTGCCTGGCTGAGCTGTGCCAACTGTTAAGCTTCATACCTGCTATTTGTATTGTCCACTAGGGAACCTGGCTCCCAGTAATGTGGACCCCTGCCTTATGTGGCTGTAAGGGGTATTACAGGAACTGTTGCGACTATAATCGAGTGTCAGGTGGAGTTTGTGTTTATGTCCTAAACTCATTCTGCAGTGAACCTGTGCCCCTTCAAACTCCTCTTGAAGCTGTGGCTGTCAGAATAAGGACGACGCAGGAAATAACTGTCTGCAGTGTATATCTTCCTCCAGGTGGTGCAGATCCCCTGAATGTATTAACTAAACTGACTGATAACCTCCCTAACCCTTTCCTACTTTTGGGAGATTTTAATGTCCATAACCCTTTATGGGGTAGCACCATGCTTACTGGCCGAGGCAGAGATGTCGAAAGTTTACTGTCTCAGTTCGACCTCTGCGTCTTAAACACTGGAGCAGCCACACATTTCATTGTGGCTCATGGTAGCTATTCGGCCATTGATCTATCAATTTGCAGCCCAGAACTTCTCCCATCTGTCCACTGGAGAGCACATGAGAACGTGTGTGGTAGTGACCACTGCCCCATCTTCCTGTCACTGCCCCAGCATAAGGCCCACGGACGCCTGCCCAGATGGGCTTTAAACAAGGCAGACTGGGAAACTTTCACCTCTGCTGTCACCGTTTAATCTCCCCCACACGGTGACATAACAGTTGTTTGTCATGTGGGATTAGCCGAGCGGTCTAGGGCGCTGCAGTTATGGCCTATGCGGCTGGTCCCAGCAGAGGTTCGAGTCCTCCCTCGGGCATGGGTGTGTGTGCTGGTCCTTAGGATAATTTAGGTTAAGTAGTGTGTAAGCTTAGGGACTGATGACCTTAGCAGTTGAGTCCCATAAGATATTACACACATTTGAACATTTTTGATCAACAGTTGTTTCTGCGGATTAAACGCGATCCCTCGCTCTTTAGGGTGCCCAAGGCGTAAGGCAGTCCCTTGGTGATCGTCAGAAGTCGCTGAAGTAATTAAGGAGCGTCTGCGAGCTCTACAGCATCATAAGCGGCACCCTTCCCTGGAGCACCTCATAGCCTTTAAATGGCTCCGTGCCCATGTTCACCAACTTACCAAACGACAGATGCAGGAGTCTTGGGAGAGATACATTTCCTCCACTGGGGACCATATGTCACCTCCCCAAGTCTGGGCAAAGATCAAAGATCTTTTCGGGTACGAGACCCCAACATGTGTAGCAGTGCTACCATAAATGGCTTGTTATCTGCTGACGCAAACGCGATTGCCGAGCACTTTGCTGAGCAGTTTGGTCGAGCCTCTGCATCGGAGAATCAGACCCCAGCCTTTCACACTCTCAAACGGTGGCTGGAAGGAAACATCCTCTCATTCACTACACGCCGCAGTGAATCCTATAACACCCCATTTACAGAGTGGGAGCTCATCAGTGCCATTGCACATTGTCCTGACTCAGGTCCTGGGCGTGATTGGATCCACATCCAGATGATTTAACATCTCTCATCTCACTATAAGCGAAATCTCCTCGTCATCTTCAACCGGATCTGCTGCGATGGCGTCTTCCCATCACAATGGCGGGAGAGCACCATCATTTCGGTGCTCAAACCGGATTAAAACCCGCTTGATGTGGATAGCTATCCTTCCATCAGCCTCAACAACGTTCTTTATAAGCTGCTGGAATTTATGGTATGTCAGTGGTTGGATTGAGTCCTGGAGTCACGTGGCCTGCTGGCTCCATGTCAGGGCGGCTTCAGCCAGGGTCGCTGTACTACTGATATTCTTGTGTCCATCGAGTCTGCCATCTGAACAGCCTTTTTCAGACGGCAATACCGAGTTGCCGTCTTTTTTTACTTATGTAAAGCATACTACACGACTTGGCGTTATCATATCCTTGCCACATTTTATGAATGGGGTCTCCAGGTCCCGCTCCCGATTTTTATCCAAAACTTCCTATCGCTCCGTACTTTCCGCGTCCAAGTTGGTGCCTCCCGTAGTTCCATCCATATCCAGGAGAATAGAGTTCCACAGGGCTCTGTATTAAGTATCTCTCTATTTTTAGTGGTCATTAACGGTCTAGCACCAGCTGTCGGACCCTCCGTCTCACCTCTCTGTATGCAGACGACTTCTGCATTTCGTAGTGCTGCTGCAATACTGGTGTTGCCGAGCGGCGCCTGCATGGAACCACCCACAAGGTGCAGTCATGGGCTCTAGCCCACGGCTTCCAGTTTTCCGCGGCAAATTCGTACGCCAGGCACTTCTGTATACGCCGTACCATTCATACAGAACCAGCACTTTACCTTGATGACGATCCACTCACTTTAGTGGAGACGTATCGATTCCTAGGACTGGTTTTCGACGCTCGATTGATTTGGCTTCCCATCTTCGTCAGCTTAAGCAGAAGTGCTGGCAGCACCTCAATGCCCTCCATTGCCTGAACAACACCAGTTGGGGTGCAGATCACTCTACGCTGCTGTGGCTCTACAGAGCCCTTGCCCTGAATTGACTATGGGAGTGTGGTTTATGGTTCGGCAGCGCCTTCAGCGTTACATTTACTCGACCCTGTGGAGCACTGCGGAGTTCGACTAGTGACAGGAGCTTTTAGGACGAGTCCCGTGACCAGTGTGCTGGTGGAGGCTGGGATCCCTCCATAGCAGATCAGACGTATGCAACTGCTCGCCAGGTATGCAGCACACATTCGTAGTTCCCCTGAGCATCTGAATTAGCGTCTCCTTTTCCTGTCCTCGGCAGTCCATCTCCCGCATCGGTGGCCCAGGTCGGGGCTAACGATTGCGGTTTGCATGCCGTCACTTCTCTCCGAACTGGAATCCTTCCCATTACCACCTCTACTTGCTGTCCGCTCACGCACGCCTCCATGGTGTACGCCTCAGCCACAGCTTCGTCTGGACCTTTCACGTGGCCCCAAGGACTCTGTTAACCCTGCGTCCCTCCGCTGTCACTTCCTCTCGATTCTTGACGTGTTCCAGAGCTCTGAAGTGGTTTACACTGACGGCCGATGGTCGAGTTAGCTTTGCCTACGTTCACGGCGCCCATATTGAACAACATTCCTTACCCAATGGCTGCATTGTATTCACTGCAGAGCTGGTGACTATGTCTCGTGCACTTCAGTATCTCCGTTCATGCCCTGGATAGCCTTTTCTGTTATGTACTGACTCCTAGAGCAGCCTGAAAACTATCGACCAGTGCTACCCTCGTCATCCTCACGAGTCCATTTATGTCCTGGAACGGTCCGGTCGTTCAGTGGTGTTCGTCTGGACCGCTGGTCACGTCGGAATCCCAGGCAATGAACTTGCTGACAGGCTGTCCAAACAGGCTACACGGAAACCGATTCTGGAGATTGGCATCCCCGCAACTGACCTGCATTCGTAATTACGCCACAAGGTTTTTCAGCTTTGGGAGACGGAATTGCAAAACCTCAGTACGCACAACAGACTGCGAGGCATTAAGGGGACCACGAATGTGTGGCAATCCTCGATGAGGGCCTCTCATAGGACTCTGTGGTTCTCTGCAGGCTCTGCATTGGCCATCCCTGGGCGACCCACGGCTACCTCCTGCGCCCTGAAGACTCACCTCAGTGTCGGTGCGGTGCCCGGCTAACAGTGGCCCATCTTCTGGTGCACTGTCCCACTTTGACAGCCCAGCGACGAAATATTGGATTACCGGACTCGCCGCTCATTTTATCTGACATCGCCTCATTGGCTGATTTAGTTTTACGTTTTATTCGTGAGGGTGGCTTTTGTCATTTGATCCAAGTTTTAGCGCATGTCCTTTGTCCTTCTGTGTCCTCCACCCTAGTGCTTCTAGGGTGGAAGTTTTAAAGTGTTGCAGGGTGTCTGGCTTTTCCTTTTTATTTTCGTGGTCGGCCAGCCACTGTAATCTGCTTTCTTGTTTTACTCTCTCCTGTTTCTTGCATCTCTCTGTTTTCTTGTCCTCTTTTGTTCCTTGTTGCCTTTCCTTCTTCGTTCTTGTGGTCTTTCCTTTCTTTCCGTTTTGTGTTAAATGACTTATCAGTTTTCAAATGGCTCTGAGCACAATTAGACTTAACTTCTGAGGTCATCAGTCCTCTAGAACTTAGAACTACTTAAACCTAACTAACTTAAGGACATCACACACATCCATGTCCGAGACAGGACTCGAACCTGCGACCGTAGCGGTCGCGCGGTTCCAGACGGTAGCGCCTAGAACCGCTCGGCCACTCATTAGTTTTATTCTCACACTTGTGGCATTGTTTTATTAGGAACAAGGAACCGATGACCTCGTAGTTTGGTCCCTTTCCCCCTCTTTTAAACCAATCAACCAATCAGACGTGTAATGCTTCCGCGTATGCTTAGAGAAAGAGAAAATTCTCAGAGTTTCTTGTCCTGGTGTGCAATAGGGTAGACAGGATGACGCTGTACTACGTCAGACGGTCACTTGATGTCTCTTAACGTCTGCCTTGCTGAGAGACCTATTCAGTGCCCTCACGTCTCCTATTCTGTAAAAATGGTTCGGTACACGTTTACAGCAATACACAGATAGGCTCCTTGTGTATGAGGAAGGCCGAGGCGACGGAAGAGCTGCTAGTCGGCTGTATTATGGATATTTTCCACAATGTAGCAAGCCATTGCACAAACTTTTTGGCCAAGTACGCAGTGGTTCGGAGAAATAGGTACCTTCAGCATGAGGAGGCACGACCGTGATGCTCCATGGCAACGCCGCACGCCTCAATTTGCAGATGTACTGCATCACTTTGAAGATAACCTGTCAAAGATTACCCTAACAACTGCGTGAGCAATGGGTTTTAGTCACAGCATCGTCTGGGCCGACGACGACATCCGTACTACTTAACAAAGGGTTCACACAATCGGTCCAACCAACTTTCCACAACGCGATGTCTACTGCACGTGGTTCCTGCACTGCTGCTTCGACACACCTGTTTCCACAACGATTCTGTTCACAGATGAATGTAAGTTGTCTAGGGAATGTGTTCTGAATTCGCGGAACAGCCATGTCTGGGCAGACGAAAACTCTCGTGCCACGGATGATCACGGATTTCAATACCGGTTTGATATTAACGTGAAGGCTGGTATTCTAGAGTGGAGGAGGAGGAGGAAATTAGTGTTTAACGTCCCGTCGACAACGAGGTCATTAGAGACGGAGCGCAAGCTCGGGTGAGGGAAGGATGGAGAAGGAAATCGGCCGTGCCCTTTCAAAGGAACCATCCCGGCATTTGCCTGAAGCGATTTAGGGAAATCACGGAAAACCTATATTCTAGAGTGTGTGTGTGTGTGTGTGTGTGTGTGTGTGTGTGTGTGTGTGTGCGCGCGCGTGTGTGTGTATGTGTGTTGGGGCTTATGGGCGCTCAACGTCGAGGTCATCAGCGCCCTGACACACATTAAAGGGAACGAATGTGGACAGACCTAATAAAAGTGAAACACACACGCAAAGAAAGCAGGAAAAGAAGGAAAATGCTACATAAGGAAGTAGAACGTAACGTAGCAACAAGAATGCCACAGTAAATTGTCATTGGCTGGCCACTTACATAAAATATGAGCGAGCTTGTCACATAGTGACCTTGAGACCACAAGCACCACACATTGGAGGGTCCTCCCGCCGGAGCAGGAAGCCATGCGTCATAGGGCTGTGGCCAATCCGAAGTCGAGTGAGGAGAGCCTCGTCCAGTCGACGGGGCTGAAAGGAAGTACACCACATACGCGTTGTGGGCTTGACTATACATAGCTTATTGTCAGTCACTTCCAACCACTCACCCTCCCACCGACGCATGACTCGTGAGCTCAACAGCGAGGTGAGTGCGTGCAGGGGTATAGCACATTGAGATACTTGTGAATCGAGACACCCCTCCTTGCCTGCGAGGTCTGTCCTTTCATTCCCAGCAATGCCAACATGCCCCGGAACCCAGCAGAAAGCCTCCACCTGCCCCAATCGCTGTAGGTGGAGGAGGGCATCCTGGATGGTAGGGACTATTTTACCTGCTGGATACAAACGTTGCAAAGAGTGAAGGGCACTTAGTGAATCGGAACAGCCAAGAAATTTATGACAGGAAGAATGTCTCATCTGCTCCAGTGCCCGCAAGATCGCAGACAATTTTGCATCAAAGACAGTAAAAGTCTGAGGCAGTTGGACCTTTGAGGACACGATCCGGAAAAACAACAGAGCAACCAACGGAATCCCCTTGTTTCGACCAATCCGTAAAAGCAGCTACATAGTCGTGGTGCTCAGATAAAATGGCAGAAAATGCTACATTAAAAACGGTGGCAGGAGTGCAATCTCTCTTGTACTGCAATAATTCTAAAATCACCCCAGGCCTCTTCAGTAATCAGGGTTGCAGGCGGTTAAAACCCAGGATTTGGGGTTGTACAGACTCCATACCGAGGGACTCCAGCACATGTTCACACGGATCCCAAACGGCAACGTAGCCCGGGGGCGGTGGGAAAAAAGACAGTCCAAAGTGGATGAGCAACAAGATGGTGCTCAGGCGAGGTGGGAGCTGCAAGAAACTGACAAGCCTGGCGCACCAGCAGGAGCTGCCGCCGGATGATAAGTGGCGGTTCCCCAGCCTCAGCACAGAGGCTGGGTATCGGACTGGTCCGATAAGCACCCATAGCCAGTCGAATCCCAGCATGGTGGACAGCGTCAAAGATCTGCAAATAAGACGGCCTCACTGACCCATACACTGTGCACCCGTAGTCCAGCCGTGAACGCATAAAAGCTCGATAAAATTGAAGGACGAAGCGTCCTGTCCGCTCCCCAAGACCTGTGGCTGAGGCACTTGAGGATGTTCAGTGCCTTCAGGGTTCTGGCTTTCAAGTCACGTAGATGTGGCAACCATGACAACCTGGAGTCAAAAATTAGGCCCAGAAACCGCACTGTGTCTCTAAAATGTAGGACAGTATCCCTCATATGCAAGGCAGGCAAAGTAAAAAGACGACGAGAACGATTAAAATGAACACAAAAACACTTATAGGCAGAAAACCGAAAACCCGTCTTTGTAGCCCATTCCTCTAACCGCCGCACTGTTAGCTGCAACTGACGGCTCACGGTTGCAACACTGGAGGAGGAACAGAAAACAGTAAAGTCGTCCACAAATAAGGAGCACTGTACTGGACTCCTCACTGTAGACCTTATACTGTTTATGGCTATGGCAAAGAGGGTAACGCTTAAAACACTGCCCTAGGGAACACCGTTCTCTTGCTCAAAGCAATCAGACAGTGTGTTACCAACGCGGGTCCCAAAAAACCGCTGAGACAGGAAAGACCGAATGAAAATGGGGAGGCGGCCACGAAAGCCCCATTGATGCAGTTGTGCAAGAATACAGTGTCTCCAAGTAGTATCATTTGCCTTACTGATATCAAAGAAGATACCGATACAGAGATGCTGAAGGAGGAAAGCCTGCTGAATACCCACCTCAACGAGTGTCAGGTTGTCGACCGCGGACCGAAATTTTCGGAATCCACACTGAGAGCGGCTAAGGCGATGTCTGGTCTCTAACAGCCAGACCAGACGACTATTAACCATCCGTTCCAGGGTCTTTCCGACACAGCTTGTCAGGACGATACTGCGATAACTACTGGGACATGTGCGGTCCTTTCCTGGTTTGAGGAGAGGGATGAGGATTGCCTCCTGCCACGAGGTACGGAACACTCCTGTCTGCCATATGAGATTAAAACATTCGAGGAGGATTTCCTTTGACGCCGCTGGCAGATGTCGAAGCATGGAGTACCAGATGCGGTCGTGACCTGGTGCAGTGTCAGAAGTCTCAGTAAGTGCCGATTCAAGTTCCCACATGGAGAAAGGGAAGTTGTGGGCCTCAGAACTGTTCGACCGAAATTCCAAGTTTTCTCTTTGGAAGGTCGCAAGGTAGCGACGAAACGCTGGATCCTGGTTTGGAGTGGCAGTACTTTGTGCAAAATGCTCTGCCAGCGTCTGAGCAATGGCTCTGGGTGTCGCTTGGAGGCATCCCTGTTTCAGGACTGCAGCTATTGGTAAACGTCTGCGTTTACCAGAAATCCTCCGAATGGCTTCCCATACTTTTGTGGAACAAGTGGAATGGTTGATGGAGTCCAGGAACTCCTGCCATGACCTTTTCTTGCTGTCCTTAATGACACGGCGTGCCCTGGCTCTCGCGATTCGAAAGGCGGTAAGATTGACCGCTGTTGGGCGGCATTTAAATCGTCGAAGAGCCACACGCCTGTGCCGGATGGCTGAATGGCACTCTTCTGTCCACCAAGGCACAAGGCGCCGCTTAAGAGGGCCAGAAGACTTTGGTATGGACAGGTCAGCAGCATGATGGTTCACAAGTGTGATGTGATCCACCCATTCCTGTACGCTGTGGTGGCGTTGAAAGACAGCCAACTGACTGAATAGTGGCCAGTTAGCCCTGCCAATAATTCACGATGACGGCCTCTGCTCCAGCAATACACCATCCAGGAGATGAATGCGGATGGGGAAATGATCGCTGGAATAAAGGTCGTCAATGACCTCACAGTGAACAGAGTCGGTAAGAGTTGGAGAGCAGAAAGATGGGTCAATGGCTGAGAATGACCCAGTAGCAGCAGAGAAATGAGTCGGAGTACCAGTGCTGAGGATGCACAACACTTGAGATGTTAGGAGGCTCTCCAAAACTCGACCTGGAGCGCAAAGAGAAGTGGAGCCCCACAGGACATCAGGGGCATTGAAGTCGCCCAGAAGGAAAAATGGGCGGGGGAGTTGTGCGATATGATCTGTGAGAGCCTCTAAGTTCACTACATCCAGAGGAGGTAAATAAAGGGAGCAAATGGTAAGCCTCCGACGTGAATGAATTTCAGCTACAACTGCTTGCAGGTCAGTATCTAGGGGGAGAGCAGAGGAGTGGTGGTCGTTATTGACGAACATGGTGACTCTGCCTTTGCCCCTTTCCCCAGTCAGGTCATCCTTGCGATATAACGTATAGCCCCTTAGAACAGGCGCATCAAATGGTTTTAAATGCGTTTCCTGTAAACACAAGCAAAGGGGGCGTTGCCCTGCTACGAGGTTCGGTTTCTCCATATGTGCCCAGAATCTATTCATGTTCCACTGTATAATGGGAGCCATCTATCAGGGTCAGAGTACCTTCAACCTCACTTTCTGTCGGGGAGGAGAGCCCACAACAGGTGGAGGCTCAGTTTTGGGGCGAGATGATTGTCCCAGTCTGACATCAACATCCATCGCCTCTGAAGAGGAGTCGAGAGAGACGTCAGAGAAAATGACATCAACATCAGCAGACTGTATAACTTCAGTCTCCTTCAGCGGGCGAGTCTTTACCTTTGGTTTTGGCTTAGATGTTTTGGCCTGAGGTGGCATTGGAGCCAAAACCTCAGAAGCAGCAGGGGGTGTAGCAGCGCTGGGCAGTGCATAAGACTGGGCCTGGGAAGGGGCAGGAAGGTCCATGATGTCAGCTACCATGGCCTGGTCACAAGGCCGGGGAGGGGGGGGAGGGGGGGGGGAGCAGTAGGCTTCACAGGAACGACAGCAGCACACGTACATTGACAAACGCAGGTGCTAGTGCTGACAGTAGCAACCTCCGTTTGTGTAGCTGCATCGGTTTTCAAGACTGGCTGTTTCAGCGGGTGGCTGCATGGACTTGTATATATTTTTTGCTTACCATACGGGATGCGTTTTGTGGTTTTAAGTTCCTGGATCTTCCGTTCCTCAAGGAAAACTCTGCATCCCCTATTCCACACAGGGTGATCCCCAGAGCAGTTGACACACTTGGGAGGAGAGGAGCAACCATCTCCCTCATGGGCGGTTTTACCACATTTCCCGTAAGTGGCTTCCCGTCTACAGCCGAGAGTAGTGTGTCCAAAGTGTTGGCATTTAAAACACCGCATGTGGTTGGGGTAATAAGGCCATACACTGAGACGTAGGAAACCTGCCTTCACATGGCCTGACAATTTGGTGCTGTTAAAAGTAAGGATAAATGAGTCAGACTTCATGAGAGTACCATCCACCCGTTTCATAACGTGTTGCACGCCGACAATTCCTTCCCGGGACCATTCAGCCTACAGTTCGTCTTGGGGGAATGTCAACGAGATCTCTGCAAGTCACAACACCCTTGCTGTAGTACAAGGTGTTGTGAAATTCAGTCTCAATCGCAAACGCCCCAAGAAATTGTGCTTTCCGAAGGTTCTGGACTTGCTGGAAGCTAGATGTTTCAACCAACAAAGTTCCATTTCGCAAGCGCTTGACAGATTTTAAGGTGCCAGCAATGCCTTCTAAGTCTTTCTGTACATATAATGGTAAAACTTTATCGAAACTCCCCTCCTTTCTTTTAATTATGAGAAACACATTCTGCAAAGCAGTTTGCATTGTGTTACTAGCAACTGAATCAGGAGAACTGGCTACATGAGCCCTCTTGTTGGATTTGGTGTTAGAACCCACCAGCGGTCCACCCTTTCCCGGCGGGGTCAGGGATTTTCTCTGCCTCGTGATGCCTGGGTGTTGTGTGCTGTCCTTAGGTTAGTTAGGTTTAAGTAGTTCTAAGTTCTAGGGGACTGATGACCATAGATGTTAAGTCCCATAGTGTTCAGAGCCATTTGAACCACCCTTTCCGCTGGGCGGAGAAGAATAAAAGTTCGAGGGTTCGATCTCGGTCTCACGAGCAGCTAGGGAACTAGAAGTCCACCTAGACAGAGCCCCACGTGCCTAGGTAAGCCTTATACAACTGAGGTGCGGCAGGTTCCCCAGAGGTTGCCCGCTAGTGACTGCTCCACCTCAACAGTCATGTGTCTCATCAGTGCGCAGCACACCTTGAGATTGAGGGGTTGTTTATAGAGGTTTATTCCACCCTCGCGATCCGAGCGGTCAAGCCAAGATCCCCATTCCCTGAGACACACAACGTTCCACCGCTGCGCCGCACGGTGGTCGCTGAAGCATGCCCAGAGCTTACGGTGACAGGGGACTGGCGGCGCTTACCAGTCCCCAGCTCAGGAACCCCGGGGTCGCCAACCCTGTGCCCAGCAAAGGAATGCTGAGCCCCTGGGGGCTGGTATTCTAGAGGGCCATATGAATGGTTCATAACTCCTTCCACTTAAGCTAACCGATCCTGTATAGCCGATCTTCCTACAAAACGTATTCGATCTGTTCTTCGAATCATGCCACAGAATGCGCTCAGAAGATGTGGTTTCAGCATGATGGTGCACCAGCTCACTTCTAAAGAGCCGTTTGGACATATCTCAACAGACGATATGGTGAAAAATGCAGAGGTGGTCGAACCGCGTGGCCGCCACGATCGCCGGATTTAACTTAAGGTGCCACCGTACCACCACCCTTTCCTCCCCCCTCCCTCCCCCCCTCACCCACCCCGCTGAACAGTGATCACACTGCAGTGTCTACCAATCTGCAGTCGGTCTAATCTGAGGGAACACGGCACACAGACATTTAACAGAGGCGCCTATTTAAATATCAAAACGTGTTGCAACCAAGAAGAAAGCAAAAGGAAAGAAAATCACAAATGGAATAGGTAAATATTAAAGAGAAGGCGAGAGTTTCAAGCAAACAATAATAATAACTTGAAGAAATATTCGAAATTAAATAAAAGTATTCGTAAATGGCTTTGAACAGGTTGAGAAGATACAATCAATCTCTAGTATGAGAAATATCTGAAATCAATATGAGTACGAAGGAAATAACTGACGCTTGTGTAGACTTTTAAAGTATCGTTTAAATGTTTTGTCTACTTGAAGAAATGAATTAAAGGAACATATTGACAATAACTAAAATAATGGCGTTCAGCATATGAGATGCAAAATACCCTGAGACTCGAAGAAAGGAAAGCAATATGTAGAGTATAGTGTTCCAATGAAAATGGTTCAAGCTAAACACAGAGCAATAATAAAGACTTTAAACATTATTACAGAATACCTCTAAATGAAATTAATTCTACAATGTTATAATTATTCATCTACACACAACAACTGTAAATACAGAATGAGATTTTTACTCTGCAGCGGAGTGTGCGCTGGTATGAAACTTCCTGGCAGATTAAAACTGTGCGCCCGACCGAGACTCGAACTCGGGACCTTTGCCTTTCGCGGGCAAGTGCTCTACCAACTGAGGTACCGAGCCGGCCGCGGTGGTCTCGCGGTTCTAGGCGCGCAGTCCGGAACCGTGCGACTGCTGCGGTCGCAGGTTCGAATCCTGCCTCGGGCATGGATGTGTGTGATGTCCTTAGGTTAGTTAGGTTTAAGTAGTTCTAAGTTCTAGGGGACTAATGACCACAGCAGTTGAGTCCCATAGTGCTCAGAGCCATTTTTGAGGTACCGAAGCACGACTCACGCGCGGTACTCACAGCTTTAATTCTGCCAGTACCTCGTCTCCTACCTTGCTAACTTTACAGAAGCTCTCCTGCGAACCTTGCAGAACTAGCACTCCTGAAAGAAAGGATATTGCGGAGACATGGCTTAGCCACAGCCTGGGGGATGTTTCCAGAATGAGATTTTCACTCTGCAGCGGAGTGTGCGCTGATATGAAACTTCCTGGCAGATTAAAACTGTGTGCCCGACCGAAACTCGAACTCGGGACTTTGCCTTTCGCGGGCAAGTAACAACTGTAAATATTATAAATTAAAGTCCACCACTGCTTTTTAAAGGTGTAGTAATGATGAAAGTGCAATTTATTGTGGCATTACCGTTTCATATCGCTATACGATATTGACTAACTTTTACCACCATTTTCTGCTTAATTTTATTTAGAATGTACTAGGTACATTTGATAGGACGAAAGCTCTGAATTTTTCTCACTGGTTGACGTGTCCTCCCCCTGAGATGTCTGGGTCCTCTTTCTTGGTAGGAGGCCAGTTTTTGTGGGACTAAGTCCGATATTACGTTATCATCTAGGAGTAGCAGTAGTAGTAGCTTTATTCATCTGTAGATCTCTTTTTGAAAGGATATAGGACATGTCAAAGTATTTACAGATTTGGTCCAATTTAAAATAAGCTCATTTGTACACAAATACATTTACAGACTTCTAGTTAGAAACAATCATCAGAGTTAATCCCGGTATACAATACTTTTTATACAAATAACTTGAAATAATGTAATGCCACACTGTTCACTCATATCCCACTATCAGTTAGTGCACACACTGTGCACACATTGTTTCATAACACTTCACTCACTACATACACAAACACACACATACATCGGTGCTCTCTGGGCCATTTTCTGTACCACAACTTCCCATTTGCTATCCTGGAAAACTGAGTCAGCATCCCTTTATAATGAGTGAGATGTTGAGCACAGAAAGAGGAAGAGGTGTTAGTGTTGTGCTATGCATAGCTTGATGGAAAGAATTTATAGAAAAGGAAAAAAGAAGGAAAAAACATAGCGTTAAGGTGTTATGTGGAATGTTGGATGTTTTATAATCATTATTATTATTTATTTGTATAACATTCGTTTTTAACAAACCCTTACTCTTTTTTATCTAAGTAATCCTTCAATGTACGAAATGTACTGCATAACAGGTTCTTTTTAGCTGCCTTTTTAAATAAGTATATTTTTGCAATTTCTTTCATTTCTTTTGGTAATTTATTGTGCAGTTTTATTCCTTGGTAGAAAATGCTATTTTGAGTTTTATGTTTACTTTTTCTTGGTAAATGTAAGTTGAATCTAGCTCTTGTTCCATGGTCATGGACAGAGCTGTTTGTGCAATAATTACCAATGTTATTTTTGATGTTTACAACTGACTGGTAAATGTATTCACATGGAACAGTTGAAATCCCCAGTGTTTTGAACAGATCTTTACAATGAGATTGACTACTATTTTTGCTTATTATTCTTGCAGCTCTTTTCTGGAGTTTGAAAATTGTGTTCCCCAAAAAAGAATGCCATAGCTAAAATTGAGTGTACGTATGAAAAGTATGTAACTAAAAGGCACTGCGTGTTACACACTGATAGGATTCTAAGGGCATAACATTCTGATGACGTTCTGTTTACAAGTACTTTTGTGTGTTCACACCGCATCAACTGAGAATCAATATTCATTCCTAAAAATTTTGCATTTGCTACACAGTCTATAGAGGTACCATCTACATTTAATTTATCATTGTCACTTTCCCTCTTCAATTCAAGGCTTTAGTTTTCTTTATGTTCAATGTCACTTTATTGCTTATTGACCATTCATAAACTTCCTTGAGAGTTTCGTTTACTTTCTTGGCAAGGAGTTCTCTTGTTTTCTCAGTGACTATAATATTGCTGTCATCAGCAAAGAGAATTTTTTTCACCATGAGTAATACTACTGGGAAAGTCATTGATGTATATCATGAACAGTATTGGTCCTAATACACTACCCTGCTGAACCCCTATATTAATGTATTTTAATTCTGATAAATGTTTTACTAAATGTTTAGATTTATTTGAAGTATGTGTTATCTCTATTCTTTGTGCCCTATCTGCTAGGTATGATCGAACCAGTCATTAACTATCCCTCTTATTCCTAATGCTTCTCGTTTATTCAATAGAATCTTATGGTCGAATGCATCAAAGGCCGGTCGCGGTGGCCAGGAGGTTTTGGGCGCTTCAGTCGGAAATCGCGCGACTGGTACGGTCGCAGGTTCGAATCCTGCATCGGGATGGATGTGTGTGATGTCCTTAGGTTAGTTAGGTTTAAGTAGTTCTAAGTTCTAGGGGACTATTGCCCTCAGATGTTAAGTCCCATTGTACTCAGTGCCATTTGAACCATTTTTGCATCAAAGGCCTTAGAAAGGTCCAAAAATATGTCTGTGACACACTTATCTTTGTCAAGAGCATCAAGTACAACTTTCGTGAATTCTACTGTGACTGACTGTATCTTTGCCACTTCGGAAACCAAACTGTTATTCGCTTAAAAGATTGTATTTATTCAGGTAATTCATTAATCTGTCTTTCATAATTGCTTCTATTATTTTCGAGAGTGCTGGCAGCAGAGAAATGTGTCAGTAATGTTCTGTCTTCTATGTTACCGTTCTTAAGCAAACGTACAACTCTTGCGTTTTAACTGCTCTGGAAATGTCCCTGATACGACGGATTCATTTATCATATTTGTTAAGGGGCCTTGTATAATCCCGATGCATTGTTTCAGTACACACATTGGTACTTCGTCTAAGCTTACTGACCTTTCATTTTTTAGTTTTTAAACAGTTTTATTGACTTTATTCTCTATCGTTGAAAATAACATCATTGTATTTAGTGCTACATTATTTACTGGTGTTATATTTGTTTTGGGGAATTTTTGCTGTAACTTCTCTGCAGTACTTTTACTCCCCTCCCTTAGCAGCATGTTATTCTGAATTTGTTTGCCTCTTCCCGTTTCCTTTTTATAATATCCCAGAGTGCGTTCTTTGTCAAAGTTGATACGTTAAAAATTTACGTCAAAGAAATTTGATAGTGTAATAGCCTACTTTGTCAAATGTAGTCTTTAGTCAAATACGCTCCTGGTAATGGAAAAAAGAACACATTGACACCGGTGCGTCAGACCCACCATACTTGCTCCGGACACTGCGAGAGGGCTGTACAAGCAATGATCACACGCACGGCACAGCGGACACACCAGGAACCGCGGTGTTGGCCGTCGAATGGCGCTAGCTGCGCAGCATTTGTGCACCGCCGCCGTCAGTGTCAGCCAGTTTGCCGTGGCATACGGAGCTCCATCGCAGTCTTTAACACTGGTAGCATGCCGCGACAGCGTGGACGTGAACCGTATGTGCAGTTGACGGACTTTGAGCGAGGGCGTAAAGTGGGCATGCGGGAGGCCGGGTGGACGTACCGCCGAATTGCTCAACACGTGGGGCGTGAGGTCTCCACAGTACATCGATGTTGTCGCCAGTGGTCGGCGGAAGGTGCACGTGCCCGTCGACCTGGGACCGGACCGCAGCGACGCACGGATGCACGCCAAGACCGTAGGATCCTACGCAGTGCCGTAGGGGACCGCACCGCCACTTCCCAGCAAATTAGGGACACTGTTGCTCCTGGGGTATCGGCGAGGACCATTCGCAACCGTCTCCATGAAGCTGGGCTACGGTCCCGCACACCGTTAGGCCGTCTTCCGCTCACGGCCCAACATCGTGCAGCCCGCCTCCAGTGGTGTCGCGACAGGCGTGAATGGAGGGACGAATGGAGACGTGTCGTCTTCAGCGATGAGAGTCGCTGCTGCCTTGGTGCCTATGATGGTCGTATGCGTGTTTGGCGCCGTGCAGGTGAGCGCCATAATCAGGACTGCATACGACCGAGGCACACAGGGCCAACACCCGGCATCATGGTGTGGGGAGCGATCTCCTACACTGGCCGTCCACCTCTGGTGATCGTCGAGGGGACACTGAATAGTGCACGGTACATCCAAACCGTCATCGAACCCATCGTTGTACCATTCCTAGACCGGCAAGGGAACTTGCTGTTCCAACAGGACAGTGCACGTCCGCATGTATCCCATGCCACCCAACGTGCTCTAGAAGGTGTAAGTCAACTACCCTGGCCAGCAAGATCTCCGGATCTGTCCCCCATTGAGCATGTTTGTGACTGGATGAAGCGTCGTCTCACGCGGTCTGCACGTCCAGCACGAACGCTGGTCCAACTGAGGCGCCAGTTGGAAATGGCATGGCAAGCCGTTCCACAGGACTACATCCAGCATCTCTACGATCGTCTCCATGGGAGAATAGCAGCCTGCATTGCTGCGAAAGGTGGATATACACTGTACTAGTGCCGACATTATGCATGCTCTGTTGCCTGTGTCTATGTGCCTGTGGTTCTGTCAGTGTGATCATGTGATGTATCTGACCCCAGGAATGTGTCAATAAAGTTTACACTTCCAGGGACAATTAATTCACGGTGTTCTTATTTCAATTTCCAGGAGTGTAAATACGATCATTGTACAGTTGACGATAAAAGTTGTTCGTCTTCTGTTGACTGCATTGTGAAATGTAACGGCCTAGAGCGCTGGCATTGCAACAGCTATCTGACGTCTCTGTACTGTGTTTGAGTTCAAAGTTAAGTTGGTATGTTAATTCGATTCTTTTTCATAACCTTGCTTCGACTGTGGGGGGAGGGGGGGGGGAGGTGAGCAAGGGGCACGTTAATTGTGTGCTGATGAGCAGGTAGAATATGCTGCAGGCGACTTCATATCCCCAGTCACGGCTACAGCTATCCACCTCTACATCTGGAAACATCCAGGCAGCTTTCCAGCAAGCCAGAGAAGAGGAGGTGGTCACACTCTAAAATAATAATATTCTTAGCTTTCCATTCTACTTTGTCTATTTTTGAACGCTGAATGCTACTAGTTAAAAACTGCATCATATATTTCGTACTTATTAGTTTTGTAGTTGTTGGTACATTAATTCCATTAATTAAATTATTCAAAAAATAAAAATAGTTCTTATTGCCCTCATAGTGTACTAAATATATATTTACCTTCAGATATTCCCCCCTCAGTACTTCACGCATCACTTCACACATTTCTGGGATTATTTTGGTTAATGCGCAATGTGGTATTTGAGCACTGTATTGTAACCTAGAGTCGCTCTCCCCTGTATCAAGAAATCGTTGTGTTATGGTGAGACTGTATTCTGCACATATAGCACTTCTCAAGTAAGTATTCTGTTTTGCAATATGAGAAGCCACTTTACTGAGCAAGTACTGAAATGCACTTTCATCATTCGTGAGTAATTTATATAAGACTTGACTGACGTCCGCCACTTGCAGCTCTCGTAACAAATTTTGCTGAATGCTTTTACTATCTCGATCTAAAACCCACAGCTTCACCCAAATGTGTTTCTTTTTATCCTCCGCTTCTCTTCCAAATGTACACACAACTCAACTGTGGTGCGAGCAATTGCAGCGCATAATAACAAGTTGTTGCTCTCTGCCATCTTGAGTATGACGAAAAATGTCGTGACAGTTTAATACCCGTTGTATAGCCCCACGCCAGAAATCTTTGTAAAAATATTTGACGAATATTTCTTCAAATTATCCAAATGGCTCTGAGCACTATGGGACTTAACATCTGAGGTCATCAGTCCCCTAGAACTTAGAACTACTTAAACCTAACTAACCTAAGGACATAACACACACATCCATGCCCGAGGCACCTGCGACAGTAGCAGCAGCGCGGTTCCGGACTGAAGCGCCTAGAACCGCTCGGCCACCTCGGCCGGAGAATATTTGTTACAGTAGATACAAGAAATAGCTGCTTATAACGAGTAATCTTTATTTACAGTTACGACAGACTCTTTGTGCTTTATCGCTATTTTCAAGCACCTGCAGTTACAATTTTGGTGAGAATAGGTATGGATGTCAACGTACACAAGTATTTATACGTACACGAGAAAATACTCACAGGAAACATTAAACGAACATAGAGAATTTAGACACAAACACTACCTTAAAAACTTGGCTGAACTTTTAGAACACGAAAACGGATAAATCGGAAGAAACATATGCGACAACCAAAGATAAGCTTAACAAATTTTAGTTAGTAAAACAATATCCCTACTCATGTGCACAATCTTTGTATACATATAGCTTCGTAATAGTGGAACTGTGAAACTTTGTCACGTCGTAATTAACATTTAATTTTTAACACACTGACAACAACATTTACGATCTTATTAAAGCAGTGACAGTTACAAAACAGTCCACTAACGACGCAATATGGACGTCACATCAATCGAGACGTGAGTACAAGACAGCTACTTTAATATACCTATTCTCACCAAAATTGTAATTGCAGGTACTTGAAAATGGCGATAAAGCCAAACAGTCTGTCGTAATTGTAAATAAAGATTGCTCATTATAAGCAGCTATTTGATTTATCTACTGCAACAATCATGTCGTTGTCAGACATATATTACGTTGCTGGCCTTAAAGAAGAAAAATTGACGAATATTTGATCATATTTCTTTGTCAAAGGAATATGATAGTGTAATACAGTCCTTAGGCTGCAGCATGTCGGAGCCGGCGCCTCTCCTCGCCTTGAGCGGTGGGCGCCATGCTGCCACCGCCATCCTCAGAGGATAACTGAGCACGACATTTCTGCCTGTTCTGTTGGGACATCAAAGGACGAGACACCACCCGACCAGCGTCGGCAGGTCCATTGCTTTCACTCCAAAATTTAGTGCACCCAATCGAACTGAGCCATCCCGCTTGGCTCGAAGATGTCAACCAATTGACGGGACACTGCACCATCAAACTACCAACTTCTCCTTTGTTAATGTGCGTTTTGAACGCCTAGAGTGCGAAGTTTATGCAGCATTCCCCCGTTCATTCATTAAATTAGCCATGCTCTCGTCTGTCACATTGGCAACAGCAACAAGTCGTACCCTTCATATAGTATTTTAGAAAGTAAGGTGGTTGAGCGCTGTGAACTAAGATTCTGGGTCATTCTGCGCTGGACCTCCTTGATGGGTCATTCACTCACTGCCCGACAGAGGGTCACTCATCTCATGGCCACCGTTTGGTACTAATGGCCTCCCGGTATGTCGATTTTACGGAAATGTAAATATCACTGTTGCGTTATAAGAGCATCTCGTTAATTGCTTACTTTGCCACGCAACTTGCGTTGCTTAATATCGTTACAGTTTATGATAGTTTGCTGTGTTGTTAACTTTACCTTGTTAAACTTGTCGTCAGCGAACGCACTGCAGACTTCATTATACAGGATGGACTATGACCAATGGTACTTACACAGACATCTAACTTCTGGGACTGTGTCATTAAAGGATCTATTGACATTAAGGGGAGAGTAAGGGAACTGCTGGTGAGCCGTGACTGGCTACATCCTTAGTAAGCCCTGGAAACCTGTGCTTACCCTGTCAGTCTGTTTAAGAAGTGGGAGGACGCAGGAGGAGCAACAGCCAAGACGTATTCACCGCATTCAGCATGCGCCTTGGGAGCGAAACATGGCTTAAGCGCACTGTTGAGGGGATGAGGGAGGAGGAGGAGGGGGAAGGATATGATGGATGTGTGCTCTCACCTGGGTGCGGACCGCTAATAGAGCACCCGGCTGGAAGCAAGGGTCTGGGTGTAAAAGCACTGCGCCAGCTTCTAGGCAATCAGTTCATCAACCGACCGGATGATGGCAAACTGGTTCGCTTAACCGTTCGACGCTGACTTCTGGCCGTTCACCGGCGAACTATATCGTCACGAAACACACCGGGAAAAGTTGAAGAATCACTGACTTTTATTACTTTCATAATCACAGGTCCTTGAAGCGGTAGGCTGACTGGTGAGAATCCAATTGCTGTTTCATCTCTACTGGTGGGTAGGAGTTGGCATGGGCAACACAAAATAAGCACACTGGAAAAAATATATTCACCCCTAGGTGGTGTTACGTTGATACCGTGTAACAACGCGTCTTGCCTTGGCAGTGGCCACAATTATTAAGTGAGGAATAGAGTCCACAGTTTCTTCAGGCGTGCCACATCCATCTAACTCCACTCACTGATGTTTAGACACCGCAGGACTACGAAACCGCGAAGATGCTGATTGTTACAACTCACCCACTGTTCCATATAGCTCCAGGTTTTTTGTGGTATTAAAATAGGGTGGCTTATCGTGCCATTCGAGATTAGATAAGTCACCAGAGTGTTCGTCGGACCAGTGAACACTGATGTCGTCATCTTGGAAGACGAGAATTTCCATTACATAGATCATGAAGATGTGAAGCAAGGTGTAACTGTTGGTCTTAAAAACATCTCTCACCAGCTTACGATATAGTCTGGAGACACTATCTTCTCTACAAACTGGTTCATATAATCCCACTCTGAAAAACAGTCTAATTTACTAACACCATGCTTGCCGGTAGGTCATTTCGAATCATACTGGGCAACAGGATAAGCTCTTCAATGACGATAAGCGATGGTCTACCTAAGGAACATATCCTCGCTCACTGCTGTTTAATCTATACATATCCGATATGCTTGAAACTAGATCTCACAAGTTTGTTTATGCCGATGACTCGGATCTAGAAGTGGCACAAGGAAATGTTGAAGCAATGGAAGCCATCTTAACGTCTTACCTGGTAATAACGAGAACATAGTTTCGGAAATGGAGACGGAAACCAAACCCCACAAAAATAGAGGCAACTTGCTTTAATGGTGTGACACAGAGGCGAATAAACAGCTCCATGTCCAATTTGGTGACTACTTCACCACATTCAGCACCCAAAATATGTAGGGGTTTCATTGAACCCGACACTGTCCTACAAGAATCATCTGCAAAACACCGCAGCGGAGATACGACCTGTTGTCGAGTGGAAGAAGGTGCCTGGCAGCTCGCAGCACTGTTACGAGCTTTCATCTACGAAGTGCAAACGGCTGCAGAGTTTTGACAACACTGATGCATTACCCTACAGACGTTTACAAAATTGCAACTCACTTCGATCAAGAAAACCACCCACGAAAACAACCATGGAACTACACACATCTCAGTTCAACTTAACTGACGCATGGGAATGAGACTGGTCAGAGGCTTATACTTCACATTGGCATAACTTGCTACGTTCTAGAAAGATACCCCCTGCCTCTGACCAACCGTGCAGAATATGAACAACTGTTAACAGAAAACGCTCTAATCATGGCACAAGCGGAGATTTTCTTTATAAATGGGGTAGCGCTCCATCTTTAAAACGCGACTGTGGAGCAGCAAGGCAAACCGTTCGCCACACTGTCGCAGAACATGCCAGCAGGCCAAATCACGGAACTTTCAACGAATTCCTGGTGGAAACGAATGACGCAACTGACTATATAAAAATTTAAAGATCTGTTTGCAAATTACATATGCCATTGCCTGTATCTTATTTAATAGTACTCTTAAAAAACCAGACGAAAAAAATGAATGGGTTCAAGTGATGGTGCGAAAGACATAACCAACACATCACAGAAACAACTCCGACCTGAACTACGCTCTCTGCACTCTACATGTTAAAACCTCATTGGGGGTTTTGGTGCAAAATCGCTACTTGTCGGACGACATTACATTCCTACAGTCAGCTACGTAGTCCACTTCCTGAGATGAAGACGTGCACCTTTATGCAGTTCTGTGAGAATGGCTTCTTACAAGGAATCCTTCTCCAGATCTCCAAATATTTATTGCATACAGATCCCTTTCCGAATGGTCCCTCAGAAACTATTGATATGGACCTACAATCACTGACAACTGCAATACCTACCAGGTTTAAAACCGATTGTAATTGCCACACCGCGAAATGCGTCTCTGGCCCCTGGTAGATAGGATGCTTTTGGGACCCCTGCCCTAACGCAGTGTTACATGGCTGTGCCTGATACACCACTCCATGTAGAGATGTCGGGCAGTCCACACTAACACATCGGGCAACTTCATTCCCAGTGTGGTCATGAGCACATCCAAACACAATAGCTACTTTCTACCATTCTACTCATTTTTTAACTGCTTTTGAGGAGAGTGCAACTCATGCTAACTCAGGAAGAAGGCTTCCAATTATCTTGCTTAAGAAATGAGCAGGCCCAGGTTTTCCTTCTGAGGTCAGTCACAGATGCTATAGAGAAGGGAAGTGGCTCCCCAGGACATTGCAGTTCATGGAAGCAGTTGCGGTACAACCCTACTCCACGCTTTGGTGGCGAATGTAGAGGTCTCTGTTGAAGGCAGTTGCCATCAAGCTACTGAAAGGCCCTAGGGTACAACTGTGTGTGTCAGTTCACCTTCCTGTGCAAATCTAAGAACAGGCCGCCACAACAATCCTCGGCCTCCACAATAAAATCAGTTGCTTCTCCCTCCAGATTTTGCTATCCAATCAAATGAACTTTGCCCACCCCCATGCTTAGGTGCGAAGGGGTTGACCACTGAATGGAACATGGCTAGCAGCCGATATCAGCTCGCATGTTAATAAGCATTGTATGAGCCAGGAATGAGGAATTCCTACAAGGTTCCCCTGTATTCACGCCAGTAAAGCGAAATTGACGTTGGTCTCTGTGACAATGGCTGGGTATCCTACCTTCCATGGAGAGATTTTCCAAAAGTGGGGAGTTTGGTTTAGAGGGTGATAATTTTGGGCATGGCCGCACTGGCACAAATGGAGAGAGATATGCCGTCCCGCCATGGAGAGAGAGAGAGATTTCTGTTCCCGTTGCCGATTGGGGTACACATTTTCAACGTTTAGAGTAAGCTTTACATTTCGCATTTGCGCTGTCCACTTTCTGAGCAGCTCACAAACTGCGGAGTATGCTGCTAAATTTGCCTTCCGTGATTAACTGTATTGTTTATGGATCTTGGTCTCGTTTACCTTGCATTTGCGAGGTGCGCTGCTTAGGAAAGCTTGCAACGTTTCCAAGCAGTCTTCCATGTAGGTGAGGTACCTCCCCATAGTGTTAGAAGGACATTCATAACTGAACTGAGATTCTAGAGAGTTAAAACTTTTAGGTGACTTTGAGCTCCTAGTGCTGAAAGTTATTCTCTGCCACATTAAAATGGTATGAGTAGAGACATTAGAGTAAATAAATAACTTATTAAACTCAGACTCGATCTGAATCTCAGACCCAAACTATTGCCCTAGAACATATCCTGGATAGGACATACACTTAAAACAAATACACTCTAAGACAAAAAAAGACGCACTATGAAGGAAGTATCCGAATAGGACGGAAGTCGGTAGATGTCATATACATGCACGGTCAAGCAAATGAATACAGTTTCAGAGAAAAAATACAGGATGATGTATTCAAGAGAAAGAGCTTCATAAATTGAGCACGTCATTAAAGAGTTGCTCCACCTCAGGTCCTTACGTTAGTAGTTATTCGGCTTGACATTTGTTGATAGAGCTGTTGCATGCCCTCCTGAGGGATATACTGCCAAATTATGCCCAACTGGCGTGTTAGATCGTCGAAATCCCGAGCTAGTTGGAGGATCCTGCCCATACTGCTCCAAACGTTGTCTGTTGGGGAGAGATCGGGTGCCCCTGCTGGCCCAGGTAGAGTTTGACAAGCATGAAGACAAGTAGTAGGAACTTTCGCCATGTTTTGGAGGGCATTATCTTTCTGAAATTCAATCCCAGAATGACTTGCCATGAAGGGCAACAAAACGGGGCGCAGAACATCGTCGACGAACTGCTATGCTGTAAGAGTACCTTGATGACAACCAAGGGGCTCTGCTATGAAATGAAATGGTATCCAGACCATTACTCCTGGTTGTAGGACCTTACGGCGGGAGAAAGTCTGTTTGGTCTCCCATCGATGTCTAGGGCGTCTCTAGACCCATCTTCGCTGGTCATTGGGGCTCAGTTTGAAGCGAGACTCATCAGTGAAGACAATTCTACTCCAGTCAATGAGATTCCAGGCCGAAGAAGTGTCTGGAGATGCACTGGACAACAGTGGAATTCCGTCCCATTACGATAATTCCTTCGTGGTGCGCCATTTTTCTTTCCTTGAACTGTATAACCGTGCAGTCCTAATTTGTTTGTCTTACTATGACGATACTCCATGGAAAGCAGGTCCTTGGCCTTTTCGTTTAAATATTAAATGCGAGGTAGTTTGATCTGTGGTTAAGACTTACCAGCATTCCACTGAGCTCGTCATAGGTTTGTTAAAGGCAAGTTGTAGAGAGAAGTAAGAAAGGCAGGAGCCCAAGTTCTGTTCAACAATAATACTTCAGGGGTGAAGGTCTCCACAATGGCATGGTAGCAGTTCAGCACCACTTACAGCGCTCGAGAGCGACCATTGTGTTCTTTTATTGCAGTCAGTAATATCTTCTACATCTACATCCATACTCCGCAAGCCACCTGACGATGTGTGGCGGAGGGTACCTTGAGTACCTCTATCGGTTCTCCCTTCTATTCCAGTCTCGTATTGTTCGTGGAAAGATGGATTGTCGGTATGCCTCTGTGTGGGCTCTAATCTCTCTGATTTTAATCTCATGGTCTCTTTGCGAGATAAACGTAGGAGAGAGCAATATACTGCTTGACTCCTCGGTGAAGGTATGTTCTCGAAACTTCAACAAAAGCCCGTACCGAGCTACTGAGCGTCTCTCCTGCAGAGTCTTCCACTGGAGTTTATCTGTCATCTCCGTAACGCTTTCGCCATTACTAAATGATCCTGTAACGAAGTGCGTTGCTCTCCGTTGGATCTTCTCTACCTCTTCTATCAACCCTATCTGGAACGGATCCCACACTGCTGAGCAGTGTTCAAGCAGTGGGTGAACAAGCGAACTGTAACCTACTTCCTTTCTTTTCGGAATGCATTTCCTTAGGGTTCTTCCAATGAATCTCAGTTTGGCATCTGCTTTACTGACGATCAACTTTATATGATCATTCCATTATAAATCACTCCTAATGCGTACTCCCAGGCAATTTATGGAATTAACTGCTTCCAGTTGCTGACCTGCTATATTGTAGACAAATGATAAGGGATCTTTCTTTCTGTGTATTCGAAGCACATTACACTTGTCTACATTGAGATTCAATTGCCATTCCCTGCACCATGCGTCGATTCACTGCAGATCGTCCTGCATTTCAGTACAATTTTCCATTGTTACAACCTCTGGATACACCACAGCATCATCCGCAAAAAGCCTCAGTGAACTTTCGATTTCATCCACGAGGTCATTTATGTATATTGTGAATAGCAACGGTCCTACGACACTCACCTGCGGCACATCTGAAATCACGCTTACTTCGGAAGACTTCTCTCCATTGGAAATGACTTGCTGCGTTCTGTTATCTAGGAACTCTTCAATCCAATCACACAATTTTGTGATAGTCCATATGCTCTTATTTTGTTCATTAAACGACTGTGGGGAACTGTATCTAGCGCCTTGCGGAAGTCAAGAAACACGGCATCTACCTGAGTGACTGTGTCTATGGCCTTCTGAGTCTCGTGGACGAATAGCGTGAGCTGGGTTTCACACGACCGTCTTTTTCGAAACCCATGCTGATTCCTACAAAGTAGATTTATAGTCTCCAGAAAAGTCATTATACTCGAACATAATACGTGTTCCAAAATTCTACAACTGATCGACGTTAGAGATATTTGGTCTATAGTTCTGCATATCTGTTCGATGTCCCTCCTTGAAAACGGGGATGACCTATGCCCTTTTCCAATCCTTTGGAACACTAGCTCTTCTAGAGACCTGCTGTACACCGCTGCAAGAAGGGGGGCAAGTTCCTTCGCGTACTCAGTGTAAAATCGAACTGGTATCCCATCAGGTCTAGCGGCCTCTCCTCTTAAGCTGGCAACGCTGGGTAATCAGCCAGTTTCACATTTGTTGTTGTTGTGGTCTTCAGTCCTGAGACTGGTTTGATGGAGCTCTCCATGCTACTCTATCCTGTGCAAGCCTCTTCATCTTCCAGTACCTGCTGCGGCCTACATCCTTCTGAATATCCTTAGTGTATTCATCTCTTGGTCTCCCTCTATGATTTTTACCCTCCACGCTACCCACCAATACTAAATTGGTGATCCCTTGATGCCTCAGAACATGTCCTACCAACCGATCCCTTCTTCTGGTCAAGTTGTGCCACAAACTTTTCTTCTCCCCAATCCTAATCAATACTTCCTCATTAGTTATGTGATCTACCCACCTAATCTTCAGCATTCTTCTGTAGCACCACATTTCGAAAGCTTCTATTCTCTTCTTGTCCAAACTATTTCTCGTCCACGTTTCACTTCCATACATGGCTACACTCCATACAAATACTTTCAGAAACGACTTCCAGTCTACATTTTATATCCTCTCTACTTCGACCATCATCAGTTACTTTCCTCCCCAAATAGCAAAACTCATTTACTACTTTAAGTGTCTCGTTTCCTAATCTAATTCCCTCAGCATCACCCGACGTAATTCGACTACATTCCATTATCCTCATTTTGCTTTTGTTGATGTTCATCTTATATCCTCCTTTCAAGACATTGTCCATTCCATTCAACTGCTCTTCCAAGTCCTTTGCTGTCTCTGACAGAATTACAGTGTCATCGACGAACCTCACAGTTTTTATTTCTTCTCCAAGGATTTTAATACCTACTCCGAATTTTTCCTTTACTGCTTGCTCAATATACAGATTGGATAACATCGGGCAGAGGCTACAACGCCGTCTCACTCCCTTCCCAACCACTGCCTCCCTTTCCTGCCCCTCGACTCTTATAACTGCCATCTGGTTTCTGTACAAGTTGTAAATAGCATTTCGCTCCCAGTATTTTACCCCTGCCACGTTTAGAATTTGAAAGAGAGTGTTCCAGTCAACATTGTCAAAAGCTTTCTCTAAGTCTACAAATGCTAGAAACGTAGGTTTACATTTCCTTCATCTTTCTTCTAAGATAAGTCGTAAGGTCAGTATTGGCTCACGTGTTCCAGTATTTCTACGGAATCCAAACTGATCTTCCCCGAGGTCGGCTTCTACTAGTTTTTCCATTCGTATGTAAGGAATTCGTGCTAGTATTTTGCAGCTATGGCTTATTAAACTGATTGTTCGGTAATTTTCACATCTATCAACACCTGCTTTCACAGTAAGGGTAATAATTTTTCGGTTGGCTTATAAAATGAAAACAACAGTTTAAGGGAAGCAGATATCGTCTAGCTGCTTACCTTGAAGCCGTCCTTGCTGCGCTCGATTTTGGAGAAGCCAGACTTGACCGCAGGGGTGTGGCGCCAGGGCCGGTTGTACGAGCAGCAGCAAGCGTCTAGGGCCGAGGACGGGTCGTAGCACGACGCGGTCGCGCCTATGCGTGCCGCGTTCAGCTCGTCGTCGCTGTCGCTGTCGCTGTCGCTGTCGCCGAGGTCCAGAAACAGCCAGTCCCGAGCCCAGTCCGTCTGACCGGGCCAGTAGCATATCCTCCTCTGGGACATGGGGACCTGGCGGCACAGAGAGCCACACTTTGGCAATATCCCCGACTGAAACGATGTAGGTTCTACATGTACATCTACACGATTACTCTGCAATTCACATTTAAGTGCTTGGCAGAGGGTTCATCGAACCCCAATCATGCTGTCTCTCTACTATTCCACTCCCGAACAGCGCGCGGGAAAAACGAACACGTGATGACTGGGTGTTGTGTGATATCCTTAGGTTGTTAGGTTTAAGTAGTTCTAAGTTCTAGGGGACTGATGACCTCAGAAGTTAAGTCCCATACTGCACACAAGGGAACCTCCCCATCGCACCCCCTCAGATTTAGTTATAAGTTGGCACAGTGGATGGGCCTTGAAAAACAGAACACAGATCAATCGAGAAAACAGGAAGAAGTTGTGTGAAACTATGGGAAAAAAATAAGCAAAATATACAAACTAAGTAGTCGATGCGCAAGGTAGGCAACATCAAGGATGGTATGAGCTCAGGAGCGCCGTGGCCCCGTGGTTAGCGTGAGCAGCTGTGGAACGAGAAATCCCTGGTTCAAGTCTTCCCTCAAGTGAAAAGTTTAATTTTTTATTTTCAGGCAATTATTATCTGTCCGTCCGTGCGATGCGAGATAACTTTGTGAAAACATTCTATGATGTTGCGAAGCTGCACAGGTACACAGAGCAGTATTGTTTACGTGATCGTGTTTCAATTACCAAAGTTCAGCCATTCACACATAATCAACTTCGCTCTCCAAAATTCCAGGACATGTTCAGATTTGCTTGGACATATGCAAGATTTGACGGTCTACACACGGAAAAATTTGAAAACGTTAAAAACATATGTTTCACAGAGCACAGTGAAAACTGTGCGACTGTGAAACTGTTGCATTCATTTGTTGTAGTTTATGTGACACACTCTTATGTTTTCGTCACTTTTTTGGGAGTGATTATCACGTCCACAAGAAAATCTAAATCGGGCAAGGTATAAGAATTTTTTTACCCATTCGCCAAGCGTACAAGTTAGGTGGGTCGACAATATATTCCTGTCATGTGGTGCACATGTCGTCACCAGCGTCGTATAGAATATATCAGACGTGTTTTCCTGTGGAGGAATCGGTTGACCTATGACCTTGGGATCAAATGTTTTCTGTTCCCATTGGAGAGGCACGACCTATCGTCTATTAATCGCGCGGTTTTGAGGTGCGGTCGCAAAACACAGACACTAAAATTATTACATTGAACAGAGACGTCAATGAAAGAACGGACAGATGATAACTTTGCGAAAATAAAGGAAGTAAACTTTTCACTCTAGGGAAGACTTCAACCAATGGCCTCTCGTTCCGCAGCTGCTCACGCTAACCACGGCGCTCCTGAGCTCACATTATCCTTGATGTTGCCTATCTTGCGCATGGACTACTCAGTTCGTATATTTTGCTTATTTTTTTTCAAAGTTCCACACAACTTCTTCCTGTTTTCTCGATTGATCTGTGTTCAGTTTTTCAAGGCCTATCCACTGTGCCAACTTATAACTAAATCTGAGGGGAGTGCGATGGCGAGGTTCCCTTGTCAGAGCGATTTGAACCATTTTTTTTTTTTTAAACGAACACCTAAATCTTTCTGTTCGAGCTCTGATTTCTCTTATTTTATTTTGATGATCATTCCTACATATGTAGGTTGGGCTCAACAAAATATTTTCGCACTCGGAAGAGAAAGTTGGTGACTGAAATTTAGTAAATAGATCTCGCCGCGACGAGAAACGTCTTTGGTTTTATGACTTCCATCCCAACTCGCATTATCATATCTGACACAAACTCTCTCCCCTATTACGTGATAATACAAAACGAGCTGCCCTTTTTTGCACCCTTTCGATGTCCTCCGTCAATCCCACCTGGTAAGGATCCCACACCGCACAGCAATATTCTAACAGAGGACGAACGAGTGTAGTGTAAGCTGTCTCTTTAGTGGACTTGTTGCAACTTCTAAGTGTCTTGCCAATGAAACGCAACCTTTGGCTCGCCTTCCCCATAATATTATCTATGTGGTTTTCCCAACTGAAGTTGTTCGTAATTTTAACACCCAGGTACTTAGTTGAATTGACAACCTTGAGAATTGTACTATTTATCGAGTAATCGAATTCCAACGGATTTCTCTTGGAACTCATGTAGATCACCTCACACTTTTCGTTATTTAGCGTCAACTGCCACCTGCCACATCATACAGCAATCTTTTCTAAATCGCTTTGCAACTGATACTGGCCTTCGGATGACCTTACTAGACGGTAAATTACAGCATCATCTGCAAACAACCTAAGAGAACTGCTCAGATTGTCACCCAGGTCATTTATATAGATCAGGAACAGCAGAGGTCCCAGAACGCCTCCCTGGGGAACACCTGATATCACTTCAGTTTTACTCGATGATTTGCCGTCTATTACTACGAACTGCGACCTTCCTCACAGGAAATCACGAATCCAGTCGCACAACTGAGACGATACCCCATAGTCCTCACAGGAAATCACGAATCCAGTCGCACAACTGAGACGAAACCCCATAGGCCCGCAGCTTGACTAGAAGTCGCTTGTGAGAAACGGTGTCAAAAGCTTTCCGGAAATCTAGAAATACAGAGTCAACTTGAGATCCCCTACCGATAGTAGCCATTACTTCGTGCGAGGTTCTCTGAATATGGATGAATGTGGTTTCGCTGGTGGCATGAAAGAAACGACACTTATGCTAACCCGACCTCCTCCTAAGGATTCGTGGAAAAAGGACTTGTCTTTATTATTTAAACAATTCCTTGCAGGTGTGTTCGCCACAGGGTCTGGTCTCCAACTGACTTAGTACACATCGCCACCACCAGAGGGCGCTCTCATCTGTGACGTAATCTAAGATGGCGACACCCAGTGTGTCTACCGCGAGTTCAAGACCCCAACTGACTTAGCACATATCGCCACCGCCAGAGGGCGCTACCGTTACGCCGGGTGATGACGCAAGTACCGTTATTCAACATGGCTGCAACCAATACATTATCCATGTGCTCTAGGACATACAGCCACTGCACGGTCCCATTACGTAATCCAAGGTCGTCCGCTTTCTCTCCCCCGTTTTATAACGACATACGTGTCGCGTCTGCGGTCCGTGAGCGCGCGACCGATTACATCACAGCCTCAAGCCCGCACCTTCATACTCGCGCCGGAGATAGTCTTCTGTAAATATGCTAACGAATTTAACTGAACACATGTGACACTAACATCATGCATCTAACCTATCAGTTACCTAAGTACTTAATTCCATTTCAATTTTAATCATATTCAATAAGTGAATTTACAATTTCAATATTCAATGACCAAATGAGAAGTTCCATATTTTCCCACTATGCGTGCAGTGTTCATTCATGAGCCCCCTCCCCTAGAATGCTGCACTCTAATTGGCTACTGCATTAGTCATGTGGTTCAACTTCATAGAACCTAGGACTTGGAATCAATTTTCGGGAATGCCACACCCACCTGGATCTGGAATCAAATAGTTAAAGTCTCCACCACGATCCTCAGCAGATCGCCACATCCCCCTACTAGACAATGTTGTCAGGCTAACGTGCATTACTGTGTACTAACGTGTATAGTGCATGATGTAATCCCAGATGGTTGGGTGAAATGGTGGAGAAACTGCTCTCTCTATTATGGACATGAGTTTTTATTTTGCAATCAATGTCTCCACCATGAGATCTAGACTCCAACTGACCTAGTACACATTACTGCCACCATAGGGTTCTGTCATCCCTCCTGTGACCTAATCCCAAATGGTGGTCTGTAAGAGGAAAAAGGCGCGAAAATGACTCAGACTCCGTTGGGCTGCTGGGGAGAGTAAGGAAGGAGTTTGAAACATTTTATTTAGGGATCAAATATATTTATCACACTGACGCAAAACACTCGCCATGTTATGCTTGGGGTCACAATACACAGTCTGCAGACACGCAAACAACTCCTAATTTAAGCAAACAATTTAAGTACAGACATTCAGACTCCCCCTAAATAATGCAGCACAGTGATGTGTAGACACGCTCAGTACACGTAAACTGTTCAAATAAAATAATGCATAGCACAGCCTACATACCTGCTTGCAAAATAATCCAACAGACACGCAACCA
Organism: Schistocerca gregaria; assembly: GCF_023897955.1. NCBI lineage: Eukaryota > Metazoa > Arthropoda > Insecta > Orthoptera > Acrididae > Schistocerca > Schistocerca gregaria. The sequence continues at coordinate 456,250,279 of NC_064927.1, read as the reverse complement.
ACGTACGCAAACTCTGCCCTCTGTCCACTAGAGCGCATAGGAAGTTACCTACAGCTCCACCAAGGGACGTGGCCGTCAGATGTCAAACCACACACAGCTGCCCACAGGCATGATGCAGATACATCCCTTTTCATACTTGATACTAGAGGAATTCCTATCCAAATACGTGTTCACCTAGACGCCGATGACGACACGATCGGACGGGAGCGATGCCTAACATACAGACTGCAGACATTCCAAGTTTTGCTGCGCGCGCGAGTGGTTGATGCAGGTGAAATCTGCATCTATACAGTTTCCCTTATACCGACGTCACAGAACTCCAAGGCACAGCCCCCATACCAGAAACACCTCAGGCCAGCAGATGGCAGACGAGCACACGCTGCTTCCATCTACCATCTAACAGAACATACGTGACTTGTTCAGCCGAGGGTGCCCGCCCCAGCATGGCTCAAGCCGTATCTCCCGGCGAGACGTCTGCGTGGCGGCTCACGATCTAACAACGGTCCCAATGTTCTTCTTACGTCACATGGCTTTGTAAAAAAAAAAAAAAAAAAAAAAAAAAAAAAGGCCAAGTCTACCTCTCGGCATTTGCATAGTGCCCCAGAAATAGTTAACACTAGCTCTCTAGATGTCTCAGCTTGTAAGCACGGAAATTCCTACTCTAAAAGAACTTGTTTACGAAAATAACATCGAATGCTCTCATCCCAGCGCTCTTAACGTCTTACCCCTCCAGATTTCAACATACGCAAATGTTCCCTCCACTATGTAGAGACCCCTATATCCCAACACAAATGATGTCAATGAATCGAGGATTCTGATTGGCTCTTATCGAATTTACACGCCGAATTACTTATGCCGCTGATATCGAAGCACCATCCACCTACTCTTTCTGGGGCTTTCAGCAGTTATTTTACACAGATCGCTAAATTGCATTGACAGTTAAACGCGCAAAATTGTCTCCACATTATCAAATACATATGAGACTCACAAGAACATTGCAAGCCAGGAAGATATTTACCACTGTAACTACAATTAAATATTATGATTGCTCCTACAGTCTGACACAAACCAATGTACAGGTAATCTCTCCTCTTGACAACTGTACTTCAGTATCTATAGAGCATATAATTTTCCACTTAAAAACTCTCTTTCATACACTCATCATTATCAATGTCCTCAATCTATATGTCCCTCGCGATAGGACTCACAGTCATCCTCTCTAGTGATGCCATAACATAAACCATGTTTACTTTACAATGCAATATATATATATATATATATATATATATATATATATATATATATATATATATATATATATATATACATATATATATATATATACAATGTAAGTCACAGTAACTTTACAATACAATATATACACATTTTAGACAAACAGTGCAGTTACCTTTTACATCTCCTTAGACCTTGAAAAATTATCGTATGCCTACACTCACACCGGCTATATGTTACGATGCTCCCCAGTCCTAGAGAAGCACTATCTTCTTTCTTTCTACAGACAAGACATTCAGTGGTAATAAACTACTTTACACTGATCACCACTTCACATCAACAACTAAACCTCGCCACACATATCGTCAAATACTTAAAGACACCTACTCATTTACACTCTCCTCCCACTGTGGCCAGGAGCTTGAATATTAGTACGTGAAACCGATCTCCAACTCAGCAGCAATATATCAACACATACTGTGTCGATGTAGCAAACATACAATTCCTATCCTACACCATATAAAATCACCCCTTTTACATCAGAACGCCGTCAGTGAATCGAAGTCACTCTCAGAACTGATGTACAAAGACAGACACGTTTCCCCCTTGGTATAAACGCGCTACTGTTTCTGGTCTGGACCTGCCTGCTTGCTTGTGTTCCTACAGACATCTCCAGACTCTGGGATTACAAGAACACACCTATTTTCGCCATAATATTGTATCATTTACGCAGTACTTCTCGATATCAAGCACACAGCAGTAGCTTACCGATCGCTAACGCAACGTAATTCCGATGATATACACTGGAAATTATTTCTCTACAAACGCGAAACTTTAGCTACGTGGAGTGTGCTCTAGACCACTGAGTAACTAGAAACAAACACATCAAAAATCATATTTCCACCCGCGAATACCGATCCCGCTCATGTAACAGATTCCAAGTCGTCCCTAAAATTTACAAGCCAACTACGGTCTTTCCCACGTCTAGAGAACTGGCAACCATGTCTTCCACATGCCAGGTGCACACACCACAATCGATCTTCTCTCAACTCAATAAATGCGCGAAATGTACAGAAGGAGTGAACAGAACAATTTAGATGGGAGCGAATAACGGTCAAGCGCAAATGCACCTCCAGACGCAATCTTCTCAAATCTCCACTTGATCATGAAGGCCGCCCATCTTACGATCGCGGTCTCAATTGAAGGTCATTCAACAATGAGTTGGGTTGGGTTGTTTGGGGAAGGAGACCAGACAGCGAAATCATCGGTCTCATCGGATTAGGGAAGGACGGGGAAGGAAGTCGGCCATGTCCTTTCAAAGGAACCATCCCGGCATTTGCCTGGAGCGATTTAGGGAAATCACGGATGGCCGGACTCGGATTGAACCGTCGTCCTCCAAGATGCTCAACAATGAGCCAAGTATCATAAATACACCATGCTGCCAGCAGTCGCTCTCGAAATATAAATATCAGTACCTTTCTTATGACTCGATATACTATTCCCCTTGCTATCGCAGTACTCCAAGTTAAATCCATACCCTCCTAATGACCAGACATAGTCATTTCCTTTAAACAAACACAGACTTCATAAACCTTATACTCAAATGCGAACATATTCGCACCCACCACTACTACTAACTATAATACTTCGTCAATGGATGATTGCCTATTATAGGAAATAATGCTGACCCAAAATCAACAACTTGTGAGCATGTCTCTTAGATTTCTTCCTGCGAGTGCTACCACTGTGTCTTAGAGAGACGTAATCGGCCAGATGTTAAAGAAAAAAACCCGATCGCAGCAACTACCGTACGTTACTGTCACAAGCGATCTTAGTTCTACAGATGCACACAAGTATCCAGGTTAAAAGTTATACCCGCTTTATAAATGGTGGTACAACATTACCTCTGAATGAGGTAGTTTTTTCCAGACAAATGTCGTGACAGTGATCGTAGGAGTGTGTAAGCCCACGATGCACCCTATGGATAAAATTACCACATTTTGAAAGTGATTCGGTTAAGGAACGTAGTATTTAAGCAGTATTTGCCACTCCCTCAAACGGATAATTCTACACTATTTCCAGCGCCTTCGCTCTCAATACCATGTAACACATTCCGCAATATATCCACTGAGTCACAGGCGATGACTGACTGAGGAGGGACACAACCAGTAGTAGTAGATGATGTGCGGATTGAGGTCATAAGAAAATGTACACAAGCTTCACAGATCTCTGGTGTTACACCATCCGCTAGAAATCGTGTCCATCATTTGCAGTCCGGCCTTTCCATTCAAGCACGTACTTGCATATGCTCACAGCCACATGTCAATCATATTTCAGGCACTCTCCTATCTCTAAACGAGTCACCTCCCTCGAACCTATCTGCTACAGTAAAATTACATGGTTTTAGTCACACCCTACACATCATGCAGCCGCACCCATTTCTATAGCTTCGCGCGTGTGATCGTTCCAATTTAAGTTGGAACTGAGCAGAATTTGGAGAAAGACATATACAACAGATTCAGCACTCCATGTAGAAATAGAACGACCACATTTACTGCAACACGAGCGTGCAAATGCGCGCAATGTCCTACATCCCCAAACTAGATGCAAGTATTACAGGTCCGCGTCCATTCAAATCAATCAGCCAAACATCATATCATCATTATTCTCTACCCCCCCAACATAGAAAAATTACGAATTACAAAATCTCATCGTATTTGCAAGTCACCTAGGGACCGATGAGCGTGCAATGACGTATAGCTGCTGTCGGCCTCCAGCGCAGAGAAACAGACTTCACAATACTTCCCCGGAATAGGGTAGCGTGCAGCCATCCAAACAACCTAATGGTGTACCCACTCCCTCAAATCAAACTGCTACTGCTACTGATGCTGTCTCTATGGCACAAACTACGATTTTTATTTAATTACATAATTTTGATTGGTGGAAGTACCTGACCGAATTTCTGGCATATTTTATTCTGGCGAATTTCACCGACAAAAAAGTGTCACTGCACATTCTTCACGAAAGCGTCCTGCAAAGTTAACGAAATCTCAAAATCATTTTTAGCAACACTATTACTGCAAAACGTATTTTACAACGTAATGAAAAGAAATTGAAACCTCGCTTAAGAAGCATCTTCAATAATGATTGATTACTAAGGCTAGTCGCCGCAGTGGCGTCCATTTGAAAGACTTGTACCAGACTTGTGAGTAGAATAAAATGCAAAGAATTTTTTTTACTTAAAATGTTTTCGCCAAACTAGTCTGTTAACCTTTTTTTTTTTCACTATCGCACGGAGAATGGTCTGTCTGTTTATTGCGGATAGCCACAAGTTTAACCATGACCTTCCGCTTTGTAAAGATAGAGCTCCGACAATGTCGCGGTGTATTGGTCACGATAGGCCTCGAAACTCAATTGTTGGCAGTATAGGCACCGCCTTAAATATTTTGCGGGCCGGATACCAGGGATGTCCGGCCAGCTAACACGGACCGGTTTGGGCCCGCGGGCTGTAGTTTGGAGACCCTTGCACTTGATGAATGATCGTATGAGACGCCACCTCTGGTTCTGTCTAGTTGTTTCAAACACTCTTTTCTAACACGCTTTTGTACATCACCAAACATTTCCTTTTTCCTGCCACAACTTCGATGCCTGTGCCAGGTTCTAAACTGACATTAAGATGCTCTGATCGACGGCCTCTCGCAGGAAACTAGACATCTCACGGTGTAAATGATTTTGTTATTATAACTATGGTAACTCGCGACACACGGTGGATGGTTTTAAATAAAAGACACTTGCAACATAAGGAAAGTAGAAGACTTTGGCTGAGTTGTGGAGAGTTTCCAAACTTATGTCCGAAAGCTATTGACGACCGCTACATTTAAACTCATCTGCCACAATGACAGAACAGATGATGGCTCTGCGTTCCATTTCAAGTGATTGCTCATTTTGCACTCATGTACGCGATCACTGTTTCGCTGCTAGCAACCCCCAGAAGCTGTCACCCATCCACAAAACTTATTCCCCAGCTCAAACAAGACTTGTCAGTCAATCACTGTGTGGTAACCGACAGCACACTAATGCGTGGAGGGGATGGAAAAGACACCGCCCATGTATTAGAATATTAAGCAACACAGTTGATACCGCGAACAACTTTACCAAATATACAGTAACTACAACACCAGCCAATAATGTGACAACATGTTTCCGCAATTTCAGTATCATAGCTAACCCATCCTTTCTCTACTTTGCGAGTATCATTGCGAACATGGAAAGATCAGTGCTCAGTACCCCCACTCACGTTTAATTCTTGAAGACATAAATCATCAAAGTATACCAGACAGCGCTCTACATATTTCTAACACCTCGAGCATAGTACTTAATTTACGATCCATCCCTCTGTGTATGGGAGTCACACAGCATTTCCCTGTCTGATGGTAAAATTTGAGATTGAAGGACCATCCTCACAGTGTCAATGACCAACCTGCCATGCAGCACCGTTACCTAATTAATCTGCAACCGATCAGAAGAAGAAGGCTGCCACACTCCACGTCTCGTCAATAAATCGAGCTTACCGAGTCCTAACCCGTCCAAGTGCACCAGTTTTCTCGAGATGGGACCATGTTGAGGAGTTTAGCACTCCTTATCGATGTAGAGTAACAGATTTCAAAGTGCCGTAATTTAATAGCAGACAGTTAAGAAGAACAAGAAAGAATTAATTTTTATACACGATGTAGTTCCAGACGGGTGGAGTTCGACACATTTTTACGTAAATCATCGAAGCTATCAACTCTAAAGTATTGTTCTAGAATCTAGGATCTGTACCTGGAGGTATTGGTAAGAGAGAGAACACAAACACACACACTCCTAAGGCTACAACGTTCTGCACTTAAAATGGGCCTATAATGTTAGATCGCCTACGTTTCTGACCTATCAGTTGTATGGAATTTGGCGTTGCTAATACTGCATTTTGAGGAATATATTTCAAGCGAATGACATACATCCTTCTCCCAGATTTCTCTACGATGAACTATCTTATCGAACCGTAAAACGAAAAACAAACTACTTCCGTAAAACGATCGCTCTGCCTGATACGAGCTCAATATAGCTTTGCAGAGACGTATAGCGTCCACTGTTCACATCCGATCACGGTTCAGAAATTATACCATGCCTGCATAAGGCCTATATAAAATGATCGTTAGCAGTGGGGGATACATCCGACATGAAAACAGATAAACGCATAGCAGCAGCGTCCTAAATGTGAAAATTGCAAGTCATTTCGTCACTAACTCACAATCTCCTATCGCTAGCTTAGTTATGATGCTGAAGTCTCGATTCTATACCCAAGATGCGACAGGGGGGATTGCATAAATCAAAGTTCGTTTAGAGGACTGCATCAAGTTTCATCATACATGATATGGAAGTCCTCTGATGACTGACAGGTTTAAAGTTAACGATCCCTAGTAGACAATGCTTTAAACCACATACACGTTGCTGTACACGAGTAGTAGGCTATGTCACGTGACTGATGCATCCAGACAGAACACTGCAAAAAATTTGACCTCCAGCAACCTCTCCTTTCTAGTGTGAATCAGTCAACCATTAAATCATACCTCGTTACAGCTCTATCTCAATCGATAAACCAATCCACTCTCAGTTATCCTTTAGTGCAGATGCAAGTAAGTGTGGAAGTGAATAGTACTCTGTACTCCTGAAAAGCACCAAATACAGTAGTCAACTCTCGTGTATCACTCATACCTCAATAGGCATACAGTATAATACTGCCTCAATGCAAAAAATTGACTGCATCCCTGATTCCCTTCATTTCGATGTCAACATTTTCTTGGATTCCTCTTATTGCCACATACTTTCCCCCATGTACAAATTGTTCAGCACGAACCAGAAGATATGCAAGTACTTCCTCAATTTCCCCGCCCAGTTCTTAGGAGTAAGTGGCGGGCGGGTGACTTATGTTAGCCCATGTGACCTATCTTTCCGTCATTTTCTTTGCTTAGCAGACATAACCGGGGTGTGGTGCATTATCCTGCTGGAATTTGAACTTAGCGCCATTTTTTTGGAGGGTTAGGATAGCAGGCGTTCTAAACAAACAGTCTACAAGACCATCGAGAACATCGAATTTGCTACAACAGCTGGAGACAAGAAGAATCGTATTCCAGTTAAGTCTGTCGCTGCACAACCTCTGCTGGATGGTCCTGCTGTTTTCGTCGGTTGTAGACTTAATTTTAGTTTAGATATAAACGATACGTTTGGTCATGGTAATGGATGGTTCACCGTTGCCATTGTTCGAGGAGGTACTGGAGTACCAAGTGTTGCTGGACGGTTCAGAAATTATACCATGCCTGCATAAGGCCTATATAAAATGATCGTTAGCAGTGGGGGATACATCCGACATGATCGCACTTTCCCGCCAAAATTCAAACTTCCTGCCAAAATCCGCCATCTTCATGGACGTCACATCCGCCATCTTGGATGACGTCAACGCCACCATTTTGGCGGTATTTTGGACTGATACACAGGTTGTCCAAATACACCAACAACACCAGGAGACCGGTGTGCTGATCCCACGCCCCTCCACAGACACCATTACACTTCACGTCTTCTTTATGCACTGATAAGTTATAAAGACGCCTCTTTGGCTTCTTTTATATTTTGTGCCTCAGATGCAAGATTTTTGAGGCTCTGGTACGTTAATGTTGCTCGCTCTCCAAAGCTCAGCAAAGGTGATGGTAAGGAAAAGCAAAAAGGCGAGGTTGAGCTATATTTGTGCTAGGAGACGTGCAGATAATGCAATCTGTTGTCTGATTACTGCTCACACGTCTGCGCATCATTAGAAAGGCATGAATGTTCCCATTTCCGTAAAAGATCAGTTATAGCTGTACTTTCTAACTATGTTTGAGCAGTCCATTAGTTTTGTAAAAAGTATACACGTGTCAGCGTAAATTATTGTGAAATGGTCGTTTTCTTTCGTTTATATACTTGAAAAGTAAAATAATTTTTGTGCAATATGAATGTTAATTGAGTGCACTCTGCATAAAGAAAAAATGGCTTCTTGATTTTTCGTTGCCTATTACTATTCCATTAATCCAGTAAAATAAATGAGAACGCAGAAACAATAGGACCATTATTAGCTTTGATTACTTTCAAATAATGGTCTCAACATTAGTATTTTCGAGATTAATTGACTTTTAATGTCTTCTAAACCTAATCTGAAACAGTTAAACATTTACATCTGTTTACATTTCATCATAAAAAGACTTATAATTCTTACTCCAAAAAGTTTTCAGATTGTGCTTGCTTGAGTGGTATTGGATTGACTACAGTGCCTGACTCAGTCATTTACTTCTTAATCGAAATTCAAAAATATTATCCAGTTGTTCCTTCAGTACCGTTTCTTCATTATTTATTGTTTTTACAAAGGGATTTTCGTACGGCGAGGTAGTAATGGTACCCGCCCAATTTGCGAATACGGCACTGTTGTTTAGTGGATAATATAAACTGTGGGATCATGCACACTCGTCTCTTACAGGGTACCTAGGAAACTGTTTTCTCGGATAGCTAGACAACACACAAGCAGATCATATTAATGGAGTTTATTACAGTAATTTAATTGGCAATGCTTAACTTTGTCTTCTACACTGAAATGTCGCTAGCAATTGCCGATTTCCAAATAATCTGTGGTGTCACCGCCAGACACCAGACTTGCTAGGTGGTAGCCTTTAAATCGGCCGCGGTCCGTTAGTATACGTCGGACCTGCATGTCGGCACTATCAGTGATTGTAGACCGAGCGCCGCCACACGGCAGGTCTAGTCTAGAGAGACTTCCTAGCATTCGCTCCAGTTGTACAGCCGACTTTGCTAGCGATGATTCACTGACTTCTACGCTCTCATTTGCCGAGACGATAGTTAGCATAGCCTTCAGCTACGTTATTTGCTACGACCTAGTAAGGCGCCATGATCAGTTTCTATTGATACTGTAAATCATGTCGCGTCAAGAGTGACGTTCGTCATTAATGGATAAAAGTTAAGAATTCCACCAGCTACGTCCGTTTTTCTCAATTCTAATTCCCTAGTCATGTTCCAGACCTCACGCCAGCCTGCGAGAGCTAAAACGCGTGCATTTCGGCCTCCTTTAGTACCAAGGTGTTGGCTCTCCTGCCAACTACAACATAATCAATGTCCTCCGCTATATACACTATTGTCTACTGGCCATTAAAATTGCTACACCACGGAGATGACCAGCTACAGACGCGAAATTTAACCGACAGGATATGCAAATGATTAGCTTTTCAGAGCATTCACCCAAGGTTGGCGCCGGTGGCGACACCTACAACGTGCTGACATGAGGAAAGTTTCCAACCGATTTCTCATACACAAACAGCAGTTGACCGGCGTTGCCTGGTGAAACTTGTTGTGATGCCTCGTGTAAGGAGGAGAAATACGTACCACGACGTTTCTGACTTTGATAAAGGTCGCAATGTAGTCTATCGTGATTGCGGCTTATCGTATCGCGACATTGCTGCTCGCGTTGGTCGAGATCCGATGACTGTTAGCAGAATATGGAATCGGTGGGTTCAGGAGGGTAATACGGAACGCCGAGCTGGATCTCAACGGTCTCGTATAACTAGCAGTCGTGATGACAGGCCATCTTATCCGCATGTCTGTAACGGATCGTGCAGCCACGTCTCGATCTCTTAGTCAAAGCATGCACAACAACCATCTGCACCAACAATTCGACGACGTTTCCAGCAGGGCGGTCTATCAGCTCAGAGACCATGGCTGCAGTTACCCTTGACGCTGCATCACAGACAGGAGAGCCTGTGATGGTGTACTCGACGACGAACATGGGTGCACGAATGGCAAAACGTCTTTTTTTTTTCAGATGAATCCAGGATCCGTTCACAGCATCATGATGGTCACGTCTGCGTTTGGCGACATCGCGGTGAACGCACATTTGAAGCGTGTATTCGTCATCGCCATACTGGCGTATCACCCGGCGTGATGGTATGGTGTGCCATTGGTTACCCGTCTCGGTCACCTCTTGTTCGCATTGACAGCACTTTGAACAGTGGACGTTACATTTCAGATGTGTTGCGACCCTTGGCTCTAACCTTCATTTGATCCCTGCGAAACCCGACATTTCAGCAGGATAATGCACGACCGCATGTTGCAGGTCCTGTACGGGCCTTTCTGGATGCAGAAAATGTTCGACTGCCGCCCTGGCCAGTATATTCCCCAGATGTCTCACCAACTGAAAACGTCTGGTCAATGGTGGCCGAGGAACTGGCTCGTCACAATACGCCAGTCACTACTCTTGATGAATTTTGGTATCGGGTTGAAGCTGCACGGGCAGCTGTACCTGTACATGCCATCCGAGCTCTGTTTGACTGAATACCCAGGCGTATCAAGGCCGTTATTACGGCCAGAGGTGGTTGTTCTGGGTACTGTTTTCTCAGGATCTATGCGCTCTTATTGCGTGAAAATGTAATCACATGTCAGTTCTAGTATAATACATTTGTCCAATGAATACCCGTTTATAATCTGCATTTCTTCTTCGTGTAGCAATTTTAATGGCCAGTAGTGTACAATTTCCATGCAAGCTAATCACACAACTTCATAAGTCACTGCTGTCGTTAATATCACTGCTTCTCTAGTGCAGCTCTTCTAGTCCCTCTCTTGTAGTGCGTCTTCTAGTGCGGCTCTTCTGGTGCGGCCGAGGCTAGGCTGTGCGTCGCTTTTATTCCCTTCGTGCAGAGGCCGCGTCTGTAGTGGTGACGTCCTAGTCAGCATACTATTGGCTGACGTCGTGTCACAGCCGCCTCTGCTGTATAATTCTTGATCTTCGTGCCGGTGCTTGTCGTTGCGCAGGAACACTCCTCCCCACCAAAGCGACGGACCGTCGTCGAGTAGGGAGCGCGACAACGGCGAGGGAGGCAGGAGTGTGGGCGCAGTGCTGGACCGGAAGCTGTGGCTGCAGGGGAAGTCAAGCTTCCGGTTGTACCCCGCCATGGGGCCTTCGCTCTGGCGTAAACGTCCACTGGAAAACGACCAGAAGGGTACGCGTCCGCCTCCTGATGCCGTGAACCAGATGAAGAAGGTGGCGACCGCTACGGTGTGGGCGGGTCCAACTCCATCGGTAGGGCGAGAGGAGGCGGAGAGGACGAAGGCTTCGCCTCCATAGGGTGGTCCCGCTTTGTCGTGCTGACCCTCCAGCTCCTGCTGTGGCCGCGTCATTCTTGGGATCCGTGAATCTGGGGGAAGAGATACTGAAAAACTACCGTGCACGTGACAGTGGCGAAGCGCATTCTGGTGTAGACGCTGTACTGTCTGTCATCGGGTGACCCTAAATGGCAGGCAGCACCGCATAACAGCTACGCTATGAGGGAAACAAACCAACAGCCGAACAGGCGAAGACATCAGGTAAACACGCCGAAGATTCCAATCGATTAATAGGAACCTTTCCTTGCAGAGGTCGCAGCGACATATCCGGCCACGGATTCCTACGCCGGGTTTCTATTGGCTCCAGCTCACTATATAGGCCCGGCCGGTCGAAGGCAGACCAGTCTTCGTCCGCTGCTAATGGCAACCGCTATAGCAGAGTCTCCGAGAAGGTGTCACCGAAGGCGCTGTACTGCACCGCCGATCGAAGTACCAGCAGACCGAGAGGAACCACATCTCCGGCTAAATCGACGGACGTCTACATCTATTGTATTGTTGAAGAAGTTACGTTCAATAAGTTGTTGGAGAATACAACAGACACTGCAAACAATCTGGACTTGAAATAAGATACATGCAAGCGCCAAGTCGACGGACAACCTCGCCTCGCGCACACCGTCTGCTGCCGCTAAAAACCCCATAAAAGAAAAAATCATGCGGCGCGAAGTGATACTTGCTGTCTTTCTTTGGCACCGGATGCTGAGGAGGGTGGAGCAGCGTCCGATGGCGGCCGTGATGCATTTCCGCTGTCGATGGTCCATCTCGTGGGTGCGAACGATAGGAGGCGAAAAACAGTTGCAATGCTCGATCCCTGGTGTGTCCGGAGCGAAGTTTGGCCATCTGCTGCTTGAAGGTTCTGAGAAAACGAACTGCGTCGCCGTTTGACTGCGGATGGAACCGTGCACTAGTTAGATGTTGTATGTCACTGCGTTCACAGAATGTTTCAATTTCATTTGACGAGAACTGAGGTCCATTATCTGACTCTTTTTCTTCGAGTAAACCTTCGAGGCATAGAATAGAGAACAACACATGAATTTTACAATACTGGCCTTTAAAATTGCTACACCCAGAAGATGACGTGCTACAGACGCGAAATTTAACCGCCAGCAAGAAGATGCTATGATATGCAAATGATTAGCTTTTCAGAGCATTCACACGAGGTTGGCGCCGGTGGCGACACCCACAACGTGCTGACATGAGGAAAGTTTCCAACCGATTTATCACACACAAACAGCAGTTGACCGGTGTTGCCTGGCGAAACGTTGTTGTGACGCCTCGTGTAAGGAGGAGAAATACGTACCATCACTTTTCCGACTTTGATAACGGTCGCAATGTAGCCTATCGCGATTGCGGTTTATCGAATCGCGACATTGCTGCTCGCGTTGGTCGAGATCCAATGACTGTTAGCAGAATATGGAATCGGTGGGTTCAGGAGGGTAATACGGAACGCCGTCCTGGATCCCAAAGGCCTCGTATCACTCACTAGCAGTCGAGATGACAGGCCATCTTATCCGCATGGCTGTAATGGATCGTGCAGCCACGTGTCGATCCCTGAGTCGACAGATGGGGATGTTTGCAGGATAACACCCATCTGCACCAAAAGTTCGACGATGTTTGCAGCAGCATGGACTATCAGCTCGGAGGCCACGGCTGCGGTTACCCTTGACACTGCATCACATACAGGAGTGCCTGCGATGGTATACTCAACGACGAACATAGGTGCACGAATGGCAAAACGTCAGTTTTTTGGACGTATCCAAGTTCTGTTTACAGCATCATGATGGTCGCATCCGTGTTTGGCGACATCGCGGTGAACGCACATTGGAAGCGTGAATTCGTCATCGCCATACTGGCGTATCACCCGACGTGATGGTATGGTGTGCCAATGGTTACACGTCTCGGTCACCTCTTGTTCGCATTGACGGCACTTTGAACAGTGGACGTTACATTTCAGATGTGTTACGACCCATGGCTCTACCCTTCATTCAATCCCTGCAAAACCCTACATTTCAGCAGGATAATGTACGACCGCATGTTGCATGTCCTGTACGGGCCTTTCTGGATACAGAAAATGTTCGACTGCTGCCCTTTCCAGCACATACTCCAGATGTCTCACCAACTGAAAACGTCTGGTCAATGGTGGCCGAGCAACTGGCTCGTCACAATACGCCAGTCACTACTCTTAATGAACTGTGGTATCGTGTAGAAGCTGCATGGGCAGCTGTACCTGTACAAGCCATCCAAGCTCTGTTTGACTCAATGCACAGGCGTATCAAGGCCGTTATTACGGACAGAGGTGGTTGTTCTGGGAACTGATTTCTCATGATCTATGCACCCAAATTCCGTGAAAATGTAATCACATGTCAGTTCTAGTATAATATATTTGTCCAATGAATACCAGTTTATCATCTGCATTTCTTCTTGGTGTAGCAATTTTAATGGCCAGTAGTGTATTACATGACGTTTTCGAGTTCATTGGCACAGCAAAAGGAAATTTGCTGTACGATTCAAACTCAATCAACCAAGGAGTGTTTCAAAAAGGTTCTTCAAAGTTTATGTGCACACGTTACCATGGTGATTGCGGCTTATGCCACGCAGAGGATTTTTGTGTCGGAGCGGACTGATTTTTCGCACATGCGTGACATTGTGACGTAATCTGTTCAATTTGGGTGTCCATACCCTCCCAGGTACAGTGAAGATGCGTTAATTGTTTCCTACGATCAGTCCCCCAGTGCTCTTGAAGAAGTAACTGCAACACTTCTTTTTGCAAAGCTTTAGGGTTCAACGTACGTGACTAAGTATCGATCACTGAGCAATGCATTTTCATGTTTTTGAAAGCTACTTATCACTCATCTGTCCAAACAAAGGGGACGTTCTTGCGACGCAAGCGATGCTATGGAGCCGCCGCTATTTGCGCAGCATTCGGCGTGAACCGAATATAATAGTCCATTTTCCCTAAGACTGAATGCAATTCTGTGTCATTGCAAGGAACTGGCAAATCTCGTATGGCTAACAAATGCGACTGAAGAGGATGTACACCCTGACTGTTTTAAACTCAGATTTAAAAACATCACACTTGTCCACTCTACACTTTAGTCCTGCGTCAGATAACACACAAAACAAAGTACGCAAATTTGCTATATTTTCTTCACGTATACGATCTGCTACTACAGTATCGTCCAAATAGTTTGCACAGTTTGGCACCTGTGCAGTCAGCGGTTACAAATACCGTTGGAAAAACGCAAATATTTAAACAAGCCCAAATGAGTATTTACTATAAACACTTTCTGAGATTCTTCATCGAGCGGTATTTAAAGATACGTGAGATCCTCTGGGTGTGGCAATAGATAAGTATCAATTACAGTTTGTGGGTTGACTGTAGACTTAAAGCCAACATAGAGGCGAATGCGACGTGAAGGTTTGGGGAGCAAAACTAGTGGACTTGCCCATTGACTAGCTTGTATGGGCGCAATAACTCCACTATATTGCAATTCTTTAAGTTCAGCTGCGACTTTGTCCCGTAATGCGACGGGTACAGTTCTGGCCCGGCAAAATTTTGGCTGAGCATTGTCTTTCAGAGTAATATGTGCAACAAAATTGTTTTCCTTGCCTAACCCTTCAGAAAAGAGTTCCGGGAGTTATTTTAGCAAGCTAGTTACACAGTATTTTGCATGTAATGCAGACACTGACAACACATTGTCCTGAATGTTAAAGCCAAACAAATCAAAAGAATCAAGACCAAATATGTTCGTACAATCATGTACTGGAACACCGTAAAAGTCACTGTTCGTATATGCGAGCGATACATGACAGGCAAAGTACATTTTCCGAGAATGGGAATGTCTTATCCATTATAAGTGTGTGCTAGTGCGTTCAGTTCATATGTATGACGATTTAGCAATGTGACAGAGGCATCCGTGTCCAACTGAAATTTCACACCTTTCCCACAAAGAAGTCAGTGAACAAAAAGTTTGTTTGACTGGCGTATCACTGAAGAGACTGCCCATCTACCAGTTTTGAGAATGCATGTTGCAGACTTTGAATACACCGCATTAATAACATGGGCCTTGTGACTAGATTTTAGTGAGTGGGCCAAATTCTTATGTTTGTTCCACTGCAAACATACGGATTGTACGTGTCCTTTCGTGCCACAATCGTAACACTGAGCTTGTCACGAGGGGCAGCCTTGACGTTTGTGCCGTGAATAACACCCAGGGCAAAACTTAACTTTATTCGCTTGTGTAGCCGTGTGTTAAGCAAACTGCTTACGCGGCATGAAGCGTTGTTTACTCGATGAGGCGAGCGCAAGCTGCCACTGAATGGGCTGGTCACAAACAAGGGACTCAACCCGACAAACAGCTGGCTGCTCAGATCTATTGGCTGACGGGGGACCAGAATCGTACTGATCTAGTATTTGCACCACCTGCTGAAATGATGGACTGAAATGTTTCAAAATCTGTTCTCTGAGTTTGACATCAGGTACACTGTACACGGTCGCATCACGCAACGTAACATCTGAATATAAAGCACCACAAGCACATGTGAATTTGCATTTCTTTGTCATACCCTGCAAATCTGTTACCAACCCACGATAAGTTTTTTCTGACCGTTTTTTACAATTAAAAAAATGATACCTAGCCGCTACCACATTCACTTGCTGCTCATAATAGTTATTTAGAGAATCTACAACCTGGTCATAAGAAAATTCACTCAGAGTCCCGTTAGGAAACAACTGAATTAGTCGGAACACTGCACTTCCTGGATAATAGACAGGGTAGCTTCACAGTACCTGATACGTTGTGAGCAAGTATGCGTGCTTCGAACTGTTGCGACCACTCGAGTCATTCCTCTTCTTGTTCACGAAACAGGCGGGAAGGCGGTAAAGCGGCAAGTGTTGCTGTAGGTGGTGCTTGTACCGTCGGGCGCGCAGTGATGACAGTAGCTGCTCCACTGTGTTGAGTAGGGTAGAGATTTGCTGCATCAGAAACTGAAACATCTGCATTAGCTGTGTTGCATTTAACACTGGCAGCTGTGGTTCCAGAGCATGGGGTGGGATAGGTGGGGTGGAGATGTTGGAAGAGACAAATGCAACAAACAGACAAGACAAGAAAGAAAAATAAGTGCAAAAGGAAAGAAATTTTCTGCAATGCCCATCTCAAGACACTGATTAGCTATTGAGATTGTTAAAGCAAGTAAACTCTCCTGCGCAACAACAGTGAACACAGAAATTAAGTCATTTGCGTAAGTAGGTAAGATACCACGATATATCCCCAAAATTGAGAATAGCCTCTATACAGGATGATACAAAAAAATTTACAAACTGACATGGCACATCGGGCATACAACAAGGATCAGTGATCACATAGCAACCATGGGTCGCAACGCAACGAGAGGGCGATACGGGCACGAGGGGGCGTTGCTATACAAACAGTGTTGGAGTGAATGGAGGCCGTCGCCATTCACGCCGTGGAAACGTTGAGAGTAACACGGCTAGCTACACGTACGCTGTAATGGCTGAGACGTATCTGATCTTTGCCAAAGCCAGTTACACTGGACGAGAGGCCGTGTGATGTATCGTGCGAAATATCCCGATAGCAAGGTGCTGTGGCACACATTATTCGCCACCATGCATCGACGATTGTGCGAAACCGACTTGTTCTATGTGACCAAGCCGGATGCAGATCGCCAACGAACAACACGGTCAATTGTGGCGGAAGAAAGCGTCTTCGAAAGGGTGCAACATAAGCCGTCAACGAATATATGAGGTGTGTCCCGCGACACTGATGTCCCCCAATCATCCGTCTGGCGCTCTGTACAAGACGAAGCACTGCATTCGTTTCATTTCCAACGCATTCAGGCATTGCAGCTGGGGGACTACAACAAGCGCATGGGATGTGTGCTGTGGTTTCTGGAGGAATCCGCTGCAGACCGAAGCTCCACAGCTAGTGTTCCCTTCACTGATAAGTCTGCGTTGTCACTGTGTGACGAACGTTCACAACATGAGATTACATAGGCGATTTCAGCACGACAGAGTGCCCAACGCATTTCAGGAGACACATCTGCAGGCAATCTGCATGGCCACCCTATCTATCCCCAATCGTTTTTTTTTCTCCTGTGTGTGTGTGTGTGTGTGTGTGTGTGTGTGTGTGTGTGTGTGTGTGTGTGTGTGTGTGTGTGTGTGTGTGCGAGAAGAGAGGGGAGAGGGGGGGGGGGGGGCGGGTCGGGTCAGTATCTAAGTGCCTTGTGTATGGAACATCTATTACATCACTGGAGGATCTAGTGGGCAGTATTGTTGCGGCACCAGGATGTCTTCAAAATGGGCAAAGTATGTTTGAGAGGGTGTGCTGTTCAAAGCATCGTTGATGTCAGGCGCTTCTTGATGCATCTGGAGAAAACTTTGTGAGGATCTCCTGCTGTGGGTGTCCATTTGTAGCAAGTGACTTAATAACTACAATGCCATTTTGTAGCCCCAGATGACCTTTGTGACAACCCCCCCCCCCCCCCATGTGATTACTGATCCCTGTTGTATGCCCAGTATGCCATATCAGTTTCTGAACGTTTTTTTTTAATCACCCTGTGTATAAAAGGCAACGTCCCGACTGATTCACTCACTGACTCATCACTGCCAAGCCCAAGCCACTAAGGATAGAATCTGGAAATTTGGAGAGGGTACTGATCTTACACTGTAGGCGTCGTTTACTAAGAGATTTTTCGAATTCCCCCCCCCCCCCGCTTAAGGTGGTGAAATAGAGGATGAAAGGTATTTTGAAAGTGTGCCGCTATTAAACACATGTTGAAGCTTAGACCTACGAAAATCGGTGTTTTGTTTGTCGATCAGAAGTAAATAAACATCTTTCAGAATTTTTTTGAAATCTGACCACTTTGGGGGTGAAATTGTATGTGAAAGTTGTTTTTGAAAATAAATTATTAAAGAACTACTAAGGTAACTACATCTATGGAAATTGGTACTTAACTTCTCGGTTGGAAATAAAAAAAAAGTAAGTGTTTCAACGTTTTTTTGAATTCAGCCCTTAATAGGGGGTGATATATTTTATCAAAATATTTCATTGTGAAAGCTTTTTAAAGCTAAATCTCTGAAAAGTGGTATTTGGCTTCTCAATTTGAAATGAAAAAAACACATTTTCCGCTGTTTTTAGAGATTCGACACTAAAGGAGCTGAAACAGGGGATGAAAATGCTTACGAAAATATTTCGTTGTATTAAAGCTATTTTAAAGCTAAATCTATGAAAATTGGTTCAAAATGGTTCAAATGGCTCTGAGCGCTATGGGACTGAACATCTGAGGTCATCAGTCCCCTAGAACTTAGAACTACTTAAACCTAACTAACCTAAGGACATCACACACATCCATGCCCGAGGCAGGATTCGAACCTGCGACCGGAGCAGTCACGCGGTTCCGGACTGAAGTGCCTAGAACCGCACGCCCATGAAAATTGGTATTTCACTTCTCGGTTACATATAAAGAAATATGTGTAAGGGGATGAAAGTTTCTATGGAAATATCATCACAAGGACGCAAAAGGTATGATTAACGAAAACTTGGACTGCGACTACCAGAATCGCTTTTTGGCCAGAAGTACATTCGGAACAGACCATGCTTCTATGGCCTTAATTAGCGGAAGAATTTTAGAAGGTGTAATTTGTGAACAACATAAAAACTCAGCTCAAGAAACGCACACTAGGCGAAAGGACTTTAATCGACGACAGGAAAAAATATAAAAACATAGCAAATCAAGCAGGGACTCAGAAGTCTCAAAATGAGATTGATAACAAGCGCAAAAGGCTAAGCAGGAATGGCTGTAGTACAAATGCTATGACGTAGAGCATGCATAACTAAGGAAAAGATACCGCCCTTAGGAAAATTAAAGAGGCGTTTGAAGAAAAGAGAAGAAGTTGCATGAATACCAAGAACCCAATGACAAGCCAGTGCTAGATAAAGAGGGAAAGCTGAAAGGTGGAAGGAATGTACAGAAATACTATACAAAACAAAGAAACATGAATACAATATTATAGAAAGGCAAGACGAAGGGGACGAATACGAGAATTCTAATTCCAGAAAACGCAGTTACAAGTGTGAATGTTACTAAACTATCAGTTTAATAGGTCATGATTACAAAATACTGGCACTAATTATTTACAGAAGAGTGGAAACACTGGTAGAAGCCAACCTCATAGAACATCAGTTTGCGTTCCTGAGAAATGAAGGAACACGGGGGGCCATATTGACCCCACGACTTACGTTAGATGATCAGCAAAAAAACGATAAACCATTTGTAGATTTAGCAAAGCTTTTGGCAATGTTGACTAGACTACACTATTTTTAATTTTGAAGGCAGCTGGGATACAATACAAGGAGTGCAAGATTATTTACTTATTGTACAGAAAACCGACAGTAGTTATAAAGAGTCGAAGGACATGGAAGGGAAGCCGCAATTGAGAAAGAGGTGACTCGTGGACGCAACCTGTCCTCGATGCTATTCGATTTTTACATTGAGTATACTGTAAAAACACGGAAGACGAATTTGGAGAAGGAATTAAAGTTTTGGGAGGAGAAATAAAAGCTTTAAGATTTGCAGATTACATTGTCGTTCTGTCTGAAATGGCATAGGATTTGAAAGAGCTGTTGAATGGAATGTGATAGAGTCTAGGAAAGAGATCATAACACCAGCATCAACCAAATTAAAACAAGGATAACGGAATACAGTCAGATTAAATCAGGCAGTACTGAGGGAATTAAATGAAGGACTGATACACTAAAAGTAAAAGAAGAGTTTCATTTATGGGCAGCAAAATAACTGATGGTGGTCGAAATAGAGAAGATATGAAATTTAGAATGGCTGTAGCGAGAAAAACATACCTGGAAAAGAGGAGTTGGTTCACACCTAATATCAGTTTAAGTGTTACTAAGTCTTTTCTGAAGAATACGAGGGTGTGCCAAATGAAAAAATTAAATATTCTTTTAAATATTATTTAATGTGCAGAAGTGGTACAAAGCTGTATCACTTTCCAACATAAACTCCCCCATGCTCAATGCAAATCCTCCAGTGCTTACAAAGTGCAAAAATTCCTTTACAAAAAAATACTTTTGGTAGACCGCGCAACCTCTTCATCAGAACAGAACTTCTTTCCTCCCATTGCATCTTTAAGTGGTCCAAACATGTGGAAATCACTTGGGGCAAGGTCTGGTGAGAATGGTGGATGAGGAAGACACTCAAAATGCAGGTCTGTGATTGTTGCAACTGTTGTACGAGCAGTGTGGGGCCTTGCATTGTCATGTTGCAAAAGGACACCTGCTGACAGGAATCCACGTCGCTTTGATTTGATTCCAGGCCGCAGATGATTTTTTAGGAGAACTGTGTGTGATACACTGGTGACAACGGTCCCTCTAGGCATGTAATGTTCCAAAGTGACGCCTTTTTCGTCCCAAAAGAGAGTCAGCACAACCTTCCCTGCTGATGATTCTATTCGAAACTTCTTTGGTTTTGGTGATGAGGAATGGCGACATTCCTTGCTTGCTCTCTTCGTTTCCGGTTGGTGGAAGTGAACCCAGGTTTCGTGCCCAGTAACGATTCTTCCAAGGAAGCCATCACCTTCTCGTACAAAGCGCCGAAGACGTTCTTCACAATGATCAACACGTCGTCCTCTCATTTGAGGAGTCAGCTGCCATGGCACCCATCTTGCAGACACTTTGTGAAACTGGAGCACATCATGCACAATGTGGTGTGCTGATCCATGACTAATCTGTAAACATGCTGCAATGTCATTCAGTGGAGTCACAACTCGTTGTGCCTTACCTGGACGAGGAGCATCTTTAACTGAAGTCACACCATTCGCGAACTTCGTACTCCATTCGTAGACTTGCTGCTGTGACAAACATGCATCACCGTCATGAACCTTCAATCGTCGATGAATTTCAATAGGTTTCACACCTTCACTACGCAAAACCCGAGTAACAGAACGCTGTTGTTCCCTGGTGCAAGTAGCAAGTGGTGTGGCCATCTTTATACTGATACTGTGACGGTGTATGTGCATCTGCACTATGCTGCCACCTACAGGCCATTCTGCACGCTGTTTGTAACATGCTTACAAACTTACTGGATAACGGTGCAAAATTTGGATTTGTTATTAAAAATTTAAGGTTTTCATTTGACTCACCCTCGTATTTGTCTCCAGTTTATATTTGCATGGAAGTTAATCATGGACTGTGAGCTGTTCAGACAAGAAATGAATGAGGGAAATTGTATGAGGAGACCAGGGGATGCATCAAAGGGACGTAGGTTGCAGTAGTTATGCTGAGATAAAAAGGCTTTCATAGGAGAGACTAGCGAGGTGAGCTGCTTCAAACCACACGTCGGCCTGAAGACCACAACGAAAAACAACGACACACAGTAACACCACTGAACTACTACGAGGTCTGTTCAAAAATTTCCGGTACTTTGTCTACAAATTTTTTCTGCTTTTACCTTTTACTTGTTGTGCGTGGTATCCTCCGAAATAATCTCCTCCACAATTGATACACCGCTCCCAATGCCGTTTCCACTTCCGGAAGCAGTCTCGGTACGTCTCTAGGTGTATCGCGTGAAGGGTCGTCTGCGAATTTTCTTTTATCCCGTCTATCCTTTCAACGAGGTTATCCTCTCTGGAAATAAGAAAAGTCCGCAGGGTTCAGGTCTGGAGAGTACCGAGGATGAGGGAGCGCAGTGATTTCGTTCTTTGTGCACTAGTCACGCACCAACAGGGACGAATGTGCGGGTGCGTTATCATGATGCAAGAGCCACGAATCGTCCCCGCCACATTTCAGGCAGTTTCCTTCTGAAATTTTCTCGCAGGCGCCGCAACACGTCCCGATAGTACCATCGATTAAATTATCGGCACGGCTTTGATATTTGACCTGATCTCGCGAGCTATTTTTTGCTCTTGGAGAACCTTTCCCCACCCATTGTGAAAACTCAACCTTGGTCTCTGTTGTGTACATAGTTCCGCGTAGTCAGCGCGTACACAACTTTCGCACTAGAGCGCGCCCCGCTAAGCACAACAGCGCAGATGCAGCGCTCGTCCGTCTCCGCACTACGAGATGGCGGTGCCATAGAGATGGACCAAATTCTGCTTCCGCCGATCCGCGTATTAATATGTAACGCAGCCAATGAGATTGCTGCTTGTAAGAGGTCCATGACTAAAGAATTTGTTGCTAGCGCACTCGAGCAGATGTAATTTCGATGGATTGCTCACGAGCTGCCTGCGATATGTAAGCTATAAGAGAATCTCAGACCAAAGAGCAGTGTTGACTGCAGTAGGAACTGTGTAGCTGTAGGAGTAAGTTGTTGCTAGCGAGCAGTCTGGTGTATCAGGTCCATGACTAAAGAATTTGTTGCTAGCGCACTCGAGCAGATGTAATTTCGATGGATTGCTCACGCGCTGCCTGCGATATGTAAGCTATAAGAGAATCTCAGACCAAAGAGCAGTGTTGACTGCAGTAGGAACTGTGTAGCGAGCAGTCTGGTGTATCGCTAGCAACAACTTACTCCTACAGCTACACAGTTCCTACTGCAGTCAACACTGCTCTTTGGTCTGAGATTCTCTTATAGCTTACATATCGCAGGCAGCGCGTGAGCAATCCATCGAAATCACATCTGCTCGAGTGCGCTAGCAACAAATTCTTTAGTCATGGACCTCTTACATGCTAACGTAGAACCTTTTCTCCTCGAGGATCACACTCTCGCAGTGATACATGAATGCGCGAGGTATTATAACGAGTGTACAGACCTCCGATTAGTCAGTCTGCATTAGTCTGTACCAGTCTGTACGAGTTCTACATTTGTCTGTAACAGTCTATAGTCAAGTTTCAGTCTGCCCCTAATAAGATTACCATATCCCTGTACATAGCCATGAAGGTAAATGAATAGACACTTTGTCAAGTATCATAGATATGTGAGAATAAGATTAACGTACCAAGACCAAAGGAACTTCAGATTGTCAATTGTAAACAGCATCCAGAATCAAGTTAAGTAAGGTTTATGATTGTTATTATTTTAATAAATGTGCGTGAAAATTAATCAAGTTCTGTTTAAAGTTGGTCACTGGGAATCTGCTACTCTAAGCGTGCAAGTGGCATTTCTATCGTCTGACCTAACGGCAGAAGATAAACACGCCACGATAAGACCACGAGACATATTGCTGACACTCGCCTACTTCGTTAGAGCGACAAGTCAAATAATCTGATGGTTTGTGTATTGAAGGTCTTACAGTACGCTCACCACAGTCTCATTATTAAACTATAGACCCACGTCTCATCGCCAGTTATGATTCTCTTAAAGAACATCTCATTCCTATTTGCGCAATCCAAAAGCTCTTCACAGATTGGGAGGTGAAGGTCTTTCTGGTCTTGACTCATGAGCCGTGGGACGAACTTCGCTGCAACACGATCCATTCCAAGATGCTGTGCCAGAATCTGCTGACATGATCCAATTAAAATGTTTCATTTTTTCTGGCACCTCTCAGTCAGGCAATCTTCGATTGGCAAGCCCTGACATGGGCGTCGTCGGTAAACGTCGAACGGAGTCCTGAACGAAGGTCTCTTTAACATCTGTCCGTCCATTTTTAAACCGTATGAAACATTCGTAATGTCCGAGTATGGCTTAATTAATCATCACCGTAAGCTTCCTACATCATATGATGTGCCTCCGTAAAGGTTTTCTTGAGCTTCAAGCAAAATTTAAGGCAGACGCGTTGCTCCTCTAACTCGGCCATCACGAAATTCCCAAACAATGCTACACAACAGTCTACTCAGTACAGCACTTAATAATAACTAACAGACATACAACGATGGAACAACAGCTACACATTAAACCCAGGCGTACGCAGGTATGCCAACCGCATTTTGCTCCAACACATCGTTGGTGCTAAATTACAAATGTTCCGAAATCTTTTGAACAGGCCTCGTGTACAACACAAGCAGAACCAAGTAACTGACTGCTGACTGCCTAATGCTCAGACTATTATGTACGTAGAGTGCTGCAATACAGGACATGAAAAACCTCTACTGATCCAGTTGTCGAAGTGCTAATGCAACGAATATGCTCAATTAGGCAACAGAACGCCTTTCATCCACACTTAAGTACGAGTGCCCTGATCACAGACATAAGTGCGTCCGATCCATGTACCGGGTGATCAAAAAGTCAGTATAAATTTGAAAACTCAATAAATCGCGGAATAATGTAGATAGAGAGGTACAAATTGACACACATGCTTGAAGTGACATGGGGTTTTATTAGAACCAAAGAAATACAAAAGTTTAACAAATGTCTGACAGATGGCGCTTCATCTGATCAGAATAGCAATAATTAGCATAACAATGTAAGACAAAGCAAAGATGATGTTCTATTACAGGAAATACTCAATATGTCCACCATCATTCCTCAACAATAGCTGTAGTCGAGGAATAATTTTGTGAACAGCACTGTAAAGCATGTCCGGAGTTATGGTGAGGCATTGGCGTCGGATGTTGTCTTTCAGCATCCCTAGAGATGTCGGTCGATCACGATACACTTGCGACTTCAGGTAACCCCAGAGCCAATAATCGCACGGACTGAGGTCTGGGGTCCTGGGAGGCCAAACATGACGAAAGTGGCGGCTGAGCACACGATCATCATCAAACGACGCGCGCAAGAGATCTTTCACGCGTCTAGCAATAAGGGGTGGGGCGCCATCCTGCATTTTTGTTCTAATAAAACCCCATGTCATTCCGCTCATGTGTGTCAATTTTGACCTCTCTAACTACATTATTCCGTGGTTTATTAAGTTTTAAAATTTATACTGACTTTTTGATCACCCGGTATATTAGTTTCTTGTCTCGCTGAGTACTAGCACCTCACAGAACAGTCGACACTTCCTGCTAACACCCTCTGTTTTCGGATGTTAACGGCTGTTTGGTTTAATAGAAAGATAGCTCTTTTGTCTTGTGCAACCCTTGCTAACATGATGCGTTTATCACAAAACTTTCACAAAGAGAGGAGTCTCAGAGGAGTGGAAAGAGCGTAAGGTATCCCTGGTTATAAGTCTTTCCCCCTAAGGTTACCATAAGGCCAATTTAAACTGTAGTGGGCCGCGCGGGGTAACCACGCAATCTGGGGCGGCTTGTCGCGGTCCGCGTGACTCCCCGTCGTGGGTTCGAGTCCTCCCTCGGGCATAGGTGTGTGTGTTGTCCGTAGCGTTAGTTAGTTTAAGTTAGGTTACTTAGTGTGTAAGCTTAGGGACCGATGACCTACGCAGTTTGGTCCCATAAGCTCTTACCACAAATTTACGATTTTTTAAACTGTAAGTGTGCTCCTGTTCTAGGCGCTACGTCCTTAATTGCTCGGGCGTAAAATACAGTTCATCCACCATCCCTGTATGGGGCCCACAGTCAAATGTGTGATCTGAAATGGTATTAAAGTGACTTTTTTCTCATCTTCATAAAGGTACGAGATCTAAATGAAGCGATTTGAAACAAAAAAAAGCAAGAAAATCAGTAAACAGTTCGTGAGTCTTGAAGCATTCTGTTATTTACGCACCCACCAAGCCCCTCCTTAAGTAGACTGTTTATAAAAAGACAAAACAATAAACGTGCAAAACTGTAGACAATGAAAATTAAAACGTGTATGTTTGAGAATCCCTTGTGATGTTTTAAGTTTGAATATAACGATTAATCCACAAACACAGAAAAGCGTTTACTTAAAAATCAGCTCTTTCAGTACGTAACATCTGCAAATCATGGTCGGAATTGAATATGAACAATATGGGCACCTGTATTGCTGAAATGTGCTCAAATGGTACCACACTGTTGACTAATTTAAAAAGTACAATCATCGACTGTCTTCGCTAGTATGTGATTCTCTAGAATTATTTTTACTGGCAGACTCAATCACATTACTCTATGCATCGAGTGTTCATCAGATACAAATGTTTGAACACGGTATCCACGTAGTGTATTGAATCTTGGCTTGCCTTACATTCGCATAAAAGCAAGACGGTCTTTGTTACATAGTCTGACGCATTGTCTTCACCTTGCCATCCTTCGGGGTCAAACAAGTCACGTAGCATCGAAATCTCCGCTCTATCTCGTCTGTCCAAAACCACAGATGATGCGTGAGGAGTATCTGACCATCTCAGAGCTCCCCCTTTCCTGTTTCGCTCAACACTTTGTCACTAGACGAGTTATATCCACTACATTCTTCCACAATATCCCTAATGCTCCTCGGACTACAACTGTTTATAGTTACCCCTTAAATTATTATGTAAGCTATTCCGGTTATCCGCTGCGTAGTGACATCTCTGTTACTCGTGGGTAACTCAGGAAGTGAAACTGAAGATACCAAAGAAAAATCAGAAACACTGAGCTTCGTTTTCAAATGTTGCTTTACTAAGAAAGATACAGGAGTATTGCCCCAGTTTACTTCCCCATCACTGCGAAGGTGACTGATACATATACTACTACAAGTGGCGCAGAGCTAATCCGTTCATGGGTCCGATGTAATCGCTGTCAGATTCCAAACAGAATTTGCATCTGAGTTAGGTGCCATTTTAAGCACAGTATACCGAAGATCCCTTGAACGAAGGAACTGTTCCCAGTGACCTGAAAAAGTCAGAGGTCATACTTGTCTACAAAAGGAGTAAGAGAAGAGATCATCAACACTACCAGTCCACTCTCATTAACACCCATCTCTTGCAAAGTTCTAGAAAATATTCTGAGCTCAAACATAGTAAGATATAGCTGATAAATTAATTGAAACCCTCAGTTGCCGACAGGTGTTGTTGATATACCTCCATGAGGACAGCTGAAAATGTGTGCCCCGACCGGGACTCGAACCCGGGATCGCCTGCTTACGTGGCAGACGCTCTATCCATATCAGCCACCGAGGAGACAGATGAATAGCGCGACTGCAGGTACTTAACTCTTGCACACTTCCCGTGAGACCCACATTCCCAACTGAACTGTCCATAATCTACATACGTAATGTACCTAATAGATATTTGCCCATCCACTCATTTCTTTATCATTTATTCTAGAAAAGCTGCACGGACATCAGTGGTATCTGATCATTCGAGAACAGTTATTATCTTCATATTTATAGTTAAAGGCTACCCAGATATTGACCTTCGTCTGAGCGAATGCGCATAGGTTGTCGTAACTCTTACGGGAATCGTCACCTTAGTGTGCGCGAGTAATGAGTGGATGGGCAAATATCTATCAGGTACATTACGTATGTAGAGAATGAGATTTTCACTCTGCAGCGGAGTGTGCGCTGATATGAAACTTCCTGGCAGATTAAAACTGTGTGCCCGACCGAGACTCGAACTCGGGACCTTTGCCTTTCGCGGGCAAGTGCTCTACCAACTGAGCTACCGAAGCACGACTCACGTCTGGCACTTACAGCTTTACTTCTGCCAGTATCCGTCTCCTACCTTCCAAACTTTACAGAAGCTCTTCTGCGACCCTTGCAGAACTAGCACTAGCGCGACATTCCCCTTGTGCATCTCTCTCAGTGGTCATCGACCGTCTACTACTTGGTGACACATGGAAGAAGCTCCACGCAATTCAACCGGGCTATACATTCTACACCTCTCACTCGTCAAGCCGCATAGATCGCATCTACGTTACCCGGTCCCTTGCTGATGGCACACGTCATGCGGAAGTCTGGCCCTTGGCCTTTTCAGACCATGATGCGTACCTCTGTGACGTCACCCTCGCCCGACAGCAAGTGTAGCGTAGTCGTGGTCTGTGTAAACTCAATGTCGCTCACCTGACCTCCTCAGACTGCCGCCGTATGGTCGAAGAAACGTGGGCACGCTGCCGCCATCGTCGAGAAGCCTATGACTCCACCTTATCATGGTGGCTCTCCTGCGCAAAGCCGACCCTCAGGAAGACTCTGATGAGTTATGGAAACGAATTAAAGGCGTAGCAAACTAATACCCCGCACTTCCACTACACCATTCTTCGTGACTGTACGACGACGCCTTTCTCGCCAGCTCGGCAGTCGATGGTCCATCGCACGAAGGCGCAGATCTCCTTGATCATGCGGCGTAACTTGGAAGGCACAGTAGTCCGTTCTCGAGCTTCTAATCGAAACCGTCAAGAACGTCCGTCGATGTACCACCTGCTTCAGGAACGACAACGACGACGACGAGCTCTGATCCAAGTCCTCACTGATGTGGAAGGGCGCCGGCACGACACCCAACAAAGCATCGGTCGTACCCTCCATGCTCATTTTGCCGGGCTATACGCAGCCGTACCGCATTCTGCAGCACTGATCACAGAAGTCGCTCAGCTTACTACGAACGCTCTTCCGTAGGATGCAGTGCATGACCTCCAAGACGACGTAACCACAGATGAAGTGGTAGATGCTGTCAAGACGGGTTCCGATAACAGATCTCCTGGACCTGACGGTATACCCATCAATTTTATAAAAGTTTTCACTATTTGTTGGCTTCCACGTGGACGGCAATCGTACAAGGGCTGATGTCACCAATAACAGTGGTCCCGAGCGCCTTTCTAGAAGGCATTATTATCCCCGTACATAAACCGCGCGGGTTATCGAGGGTCCAGGACTATCGACCAATTACTTTGCTCAACAGCGACATGAAAATATTCACACGGCTACTGGCATCGCGACTCAAGAAGGTTGCAGGTTACGTCACATCCTGCGACCAGACTTCCCTGGGAGGCGACAACAACATCCGTACGGCCCTTTGCCGTTACAGAGACATGATAGCATTAGCGCATTATCAGCGTCTCCCTGGCGCCTTGGCTTCACTGGACTTCAGCCAAGCATCCACGTGCCGACTCGTGTCAAGGCACTATACGTCAGCTCCCAACTAAAACTTTGGCACCGTTGCCCGCAGAGCCTCACTAGCCTCCTGCTTCACAACTTTGCACCGGCCTCCTTGTCCGCCCCAGTACTGGTATCGACCATTCCAACCCCCTCTTATTACATCCAACGATTTTTCCTGGATTTCAGTTATATCTACCGGTCCTTACCACTTCCACGTTTGTACCTCACGAAGACGGTCTCCGAATTGTTACAACAGTGCCGCCCGTCCAACCCCATCGAACGTAAGTATCCACAGTACGTGTGGCGACACACGCCACGAGGAGACACGTTCGGACGAGCTGGCACGCTGTAGGCGGAGGCACTTCAGGAGCTCCTGAAAGAACTGGACTTTAACTACAAGTCGCACGACGACTTTACGCAAAAAATAAAAAACAGAAAACAAAAAAAGAACTTTTCCTTATTTGTTCCTCATAATTTGTTCTTAAAAAAATTTGAGTTTGGCTTTGAAAAAAAAGGTGTTGGGCTGCTAAGCAAAAGGTTATGAGTTCAAACTTTGAGGGAAAAAAAGTTGGATAAACCGTCTGCCATGTAAGCAGGAGATCCTGGGTTCGAGTCCCGGTCGGCGCGCGCACATTTTCAGCTGTCCCCATCGAGGTATAGCAACACCTGTCGGCAGCTGAGGGTTTCAATTAATTATCATTTATTCTAGTGAAGCTGCACGGTCGTCTATGGTACCTGTTCTTTCGAGAACAGTTACTATCTTCATATATAATAAGATATATCGAATTGAATCACTTCCTCCATGCCACAGATCAAGGCATTTCTTGACTTCCGAAAACCAATTAACTTGGTATTACACAAACGTTTATTAATAAACGTACGATTACATGACGCATCGAACAAAATTTGTGACTGAATCCAGAGTTTCTTGGTAGGCAGGACGCAACATGTTATCAAGGATGGAGAGTCAACGATAGGTTTGGAAGTACTTCAATCGAGCCTCAGAAAAGTGTACCGGAGCGTTTGTTGTTAATGATGTATATTAATTACCTCGCAGACAACGGTAAGAGCAACCTCAGAATTTTACAGATAATGCCGTTATCTGTAATAAACTACTGTCCCAAACAAGCTTTACAAATATACAGTCACATCACGATAAAAATACAAAGTTATGCAAAGAATGGCAGGTGTCTTTAAATGTATAGAAATCAAAATTATGAGTTTCACAAAAAAAACAATAGTCAACTATGACTATGAATATCAAAGACAGACAATTAGTATCAGTCAATTTTAGTATCAGTCAACTCATACAAATACAAATACCTGTCTCGAAACCTCGCAGAAAACCCAAAGAGATTCTGGTCATATGCATAGTACACCGGCGGCAAGATTCAATCAATACCTTCACTGCACGATAACAATGTTGGTGCCACCGATGACAGTGCAACTAAAGCAGAGTTACTAAACACGGTTTTCTGAAACTCTCCCACAAAAGAAAACGAAGTAAATATTCCAGAATTCTAATAAGAAGTAAAAACAACTGCCAGCTTGAGTAACTTAGAAATCGGCGTAGCGAAGCAGCTTAAATTACTTAATAAATGCAAGGCCTCGGTCCAGACTGTATTCCAGTCATGGTTCATTTCAGATTACGCTAGTACAATAGCTCCAACCTTAGCAATCACATACAACTGCTCGCTCGTCGAGGAAAGCCACAGTGGCCGAGCGGTTCTAGGCGCTACAGTCTGGAACCGCGCGACCGCTACGGTCGCAGATTCGAATCCTGCCTATGGCATGGATGTGTCTGATTTCCTTAGGTTAGTTAGGTTTAAGTAGTTCTAAGTTCTAGGGGACTGATGACCTCAGATGTTAAGTCCTATAGTGCTCAGAGCCATTTGAGCCATATTCGCTCGCCGAAAGATCCATACCTAAAGACTGGAAAGTTGCTAAAGTCACACCAGTACCAAAATAAGGAAATAGGATTAACCCACTGAATTACAGGCCCATATGACAAATGTAAGGATGTAGAAGCTTATCTCACTAGGGGTAAGATAGATATTGCCTACAGGAAAATTAAAGAGACCTTTGGAGAGAAGAGAACCACGTGTATGAATATCAAGAGCTCAGATGGCAACCCAGTTCTAAGCAAAGAAGGGAAGGCAGAAAGGTGGAAGGAGTATATAGAAGGTTTATACAAGGGTGATGTACTTGAGGACAATATTATGGAAATGGAAGAGGATGTAGATGAAGACGAAATGGGAGATACGATACTGCGTGAAGAGTTTGACAGAGCACTGAAAGACCTCAGTCGAAACAAGGCCCCCGGAGTAGACAACATTCCATTAGAACTACTGACGGCCTTGGGAGAGCCAGTCATGACAAAACTCTACCAGCTGGTGAGCAAGATGTATGAGACAGGCGAAATACCCTCGGACTTCAAGAAGAATATAATAATTCCAATCCCAAAGAAGGCAGGTGCTGACAGATGTGAAAATTACCGAACTATCAGTTTAATAAGTCACAGCTGCAAAATACTAACGCGAATTCTTTACAGACGAATGGAAAAACTGGTAGATGCGGACCCCGGGGAGGATCAGTTTGGATTCCGTCGAAATGTTGGAACACGTGAGGCAATACTGACCTTACGACTTATCTTAGAAGAAAGATTAAGAAAAGGCAAAGCTACGTTTCTAGCATTTGTAGACTTAGAGAAAGCTTTTGACAATGTTGACTGGAATACTCTTTTTCAAATTCTAAACGTGGCAGGGGTAAAATACAGGGAGCGAAAGGCTATTTACAATTTGTACAGAAACCAGATGGCAGTCATAAGAGTCGAGGGGCATGAAAGGGAAGCAGTGGTTGGGAAAGGAGTGAGACAGGGTTGTAGCCTCTCCCCGATGTTATTCAATCTGTATATTGAGCAAGCAGTAAAGGAAACAAAAGAAAAATTTGGAGTAGGTATTAAAATTCATGGAGACGAAGTAAAAACTTTGAGGTTCGCCGATGACATTGTAATTCTGTCAGAGACGGCAAAGGACTCGGAAGAGCAGTTGAACGGAATGGACAGTGTCTTGAAAGGAGGATATAAGATGAACATCAACAAAAGCAAAACGAGGATAATGGAATGTAGTCAAATTAAATCGGGTGATGCTGAGGGAATTAGATTAGGAAATGAGACACTTAAAGTAGTAAAGGAGTTTTGCTATTTAGGAAGTAAAATAACTGATGATGGTCGAAGTAGAGAGGATATAAAATGTAGACTGGCAATGGGAAGGAAAGCGTTTCTGAAGAAGAGAAATTTGTTAACATCGAATATAGATTTATGTATCAGGAAGTCATTTCTGAAAGTATTTGTTTGGAGTGTAGCCATGTATGGAAGTGAAACATGGACGATAACTAGTTTGGACAAGAAGAGAATAGAAGCTTTCGAAATGTGGTGCTACAGAAGAATGCTGAAGATTAGATGGGTAGATCACGTAACTAATGAGGAGGTATTGAATAGGATTGGGGAGAAGAGAAGTTTGTGGCACAACTTGACTAGAAGAAGGGATCGGTTGGTAGGACATGTTTTGAGGCATCAAGGGATCACAAATTTAGCATTGGAGGGCAGCGTGGAGGGTAAAAATCGTAGAGGGAGACCGAGAGATGAGTACACTAAGCAGATTCAGAAGGATGTAGGTTGCAGTAGGTACTGGGAGATGAAGCAGCTTGCACAGGATAGAGTAGCATGGAGAGCTGCATCAAACCAGTCTCAGGACTGAAGACAACAACAACAACAACATCACTAACATGGATTTGCAGTAAAATTTTGGACCATGCACTGTATTCGAACATTATGAATTATCTTGAAGTAAACGATTTATTGACAGATAGACGCATGTATTCAGAAAACATCCTTCTTGTAAAACACAACTGGCTGTTTATTCTCACGAAATAACGAGTGCATTCGACAGCGAACGTCAAAATGATTCCATATTTTTAAATTTCCAGAAGGCTTTTGACAACATTCCTCGCAAAAGACTTCTAATCAAATTGCGTGCCAATTATTGTACGACTGGTTTCGTGAATTCCGGTCAGAAAGGTCACAGTTCGTAGTAATTAGTGGAAAGTGATCTAAAAAAAATTATAATTTCTTGTACCCCAGAGACGTGTTTCAGGCTGTCTGCTGTTCCTGATCTACATAAACGACATAGAAGAGAATATGAGCAGCCTTCTTAGACTGTTTGCAGATGATGCAGTCATTTATTGCCGTGTATCGTCATCAGAAGGTCAAAACCAATTGCAATTCTGTATGGTGCAGAAAGTGGCAATTGACTCGAAACAATGAAAATTGTGTAGTTATCCACACAAGTACTAAAAGAAAACCGCTAAATTTCAGTTACACGATAAATCAAACAAACCTAAAGGCTGCAAATTCAAATAAATACTTTGGGATTGATGGCAGATGGCAGTTATAAGAGTAAGGGGCGTGAAAGGGAAGTAGCGGTTGGGAAGGGAGTGAGAGGTGGTTGTAGCCTCTCCCCAATGTTATTCAATCTGTATATTGAACAAGCAGTAAAGGAAACAAAAGAAAAATTCGGAGTAGGTATTAAAATCCATGGAGAAGAAATAAAAACTTTGAGGTTCCACGATGGCATTGTAATTCTGTCAAAGACAGCAAAGGACCTGGAAGAGCAGTTGAATGGAATGAGCAGTGTCTTGAAAGGAGGGTATAAGATGAACATCAACAAAAGCAAAACGAGGAAAATGGAATGTAGTCGAATTAAGTCGGGTGATGCTGAGGGAATTAGATTAGGAAATGAGATACTTAAAGTAGTAAAGGAGTTTTGCTATTTGGGGAGCAAAATAACTGATGATGATCTAAGTAGAGAGGATATAAAATGAAGACTGGCAATGGCAAGGAGAGCGTTTCTGAAGAAGAGAAATTTGTTAACATCGAGTATAGATTTAAGTGTCAGGAAGTCGTTTCTGAAAGTATTTGTATGGAGTGTAGCCATGTATCGAAGTGAAACATGGACGATAAATAGTTTAGACAAGAAGAGAATAGAAGCTTTCGAAATGTGGTGCTACAGAAGAATGCTGAAGATTAGATGGGTAGATCACATAACTAATGAGGAGGTATTGAATAGGATTGGGGAGGAGTTTGTCTCACAACTTGACGAGAAGAAGGAACCGGTTGATATGACAAGTTCTCAGGCATCAAGGGATCTCAAATTTAGCATTGGAGGGCAGAGTGGAGAGTAAAAATCGTAGAGGGAGACCAAAAGATGAACACATTAAGCAGATTCAGAAGGATGTAGATTGCAGTAGGTACTGGGAGATGAAGAAACTTGAACAGGATAGGGTAGCATGCAGAGCTGCATCAAACCAGTCTCAGGACTGAAGACCACAACAACAACAACAAGTTTGGGGTTACAATTACCTAAACTGGAACTACCATATAGATAATGTTGTGGAGAAAGCGAACCAAAGATTGGTATTTATT
Source organism: Schistocerca gregaria (assembly GCF_023897955.1). Taxonomy (NCBI): domain Eukaryota; kingdom Metazoa; phylum Arthropoda; class Insecta; order Orthoptera; family Acrididae; genus Schistocerca; species Schistocerca gregaria. The sequence continues at coordinate 456,215,508 of NC_064927.1, read as the reverse complement.
GGCAGAAAACTGCCTACACCGCCCCTGTCTGCCTTCTTCTGAAGTATTGCTGTGCGGTGTGCGATCCGCATCAGACAGAATTGACAGAGTACAACGAAAAAGTTCAAAGGAAGGCAGCTCGTTTTGTGTAATCGCGAAATAAGGGAGAGATAACTACGGAGATGACAATCGTTAAAACAAAGGCGGGTTCCGTTGCGGCTGAATCTTCTCGTGAGATTTCAATCATCAACTTTCTCCTCAGAGTGTGAAAATATACTGTCGACGCCCACCTGAACTGGTGATAAAATAAGAGAAATCTGAGCTCGGATAGAAAATTTAATGTCAGTTTTTCCCGCGCGGCATTCAAGAGTGGAAGTGCAGAGAAATAGCTCGAAAGTGGTTCGATGAACCCTCTGTCAGTCGTTTATTTGTGAATTGCGGAATAATCATGTGGACCATGATGATATAGACAGATCTAACACTTGGTCGAGATGTGGAATGAAATGAGCACGGATGGGCTCAGCCGCAGTAAAGCAGGCGAGAGACTACGTTTCATTCGGAGGACACTAGGTAAACGAAGCCCCTCTCCAAAGGAGATGTAGCGGTTCCACCTGCTTTATTTATTTTCGCTATGTTGTCCTCGGTGTCAACGTACTGCGTTGCTACACTGGCTGAAAAATGGTGTTTGTAATTTGGACACTGACAAAGATAAATAATGTAGCCGACAGATGCTCAGTTGGGTTTCACAGTCTTTTACTTCAGCTGATCACAACCCCCCAATGATAGACTGTTATACAGGGTGGTCCATTGATGGTAACCGGGCCAAATATCTCACGAAATAAACGTCAAACGCAAAAACTACAAAGAACTAAACTTGTCTAGCTTGAAGGGGGAAACCAGATGGTGCTATGGTTGGCCCGCTAGATAGCGCTGCCATAGGTCAAACGGATATCAACTGCGTTTTTTAAAATAGGGACCCCCATTTTCATTACATATTCATGTAGTACGTAAAGAAATATGAATGTTTTAGTTGGACCACTTTTTTCGCTTTGTGATAGATGGCGCTTTAATAGTCACAAACGTATGGCTCACAATTTGAGACGAACATTTGGTAACAGGTAGGTTTTTTAAATTAAAATACAGAACGTAGGTACGATTGAACATTTTATTTAGGTTGTTCCAATGTGATACATGTACCTTTGTGAACTAATCGTTTCTGAGAATGCATGCTGTTACAGCGTGATAACCTGTAAATACCACATTAATGCAATGAATGCTCAAAATGATGTCCGTCAACCTCAATGCATTTGCAATACGTGTAACGACATTCCTCTCAACAGCGAGTAGTTCGCCTTCCGTAATGTTCGTACATGCAGTGACAATGCGCTGACGCATGTTGTCAGGCGTTGTCGGTGGATCACGATAGCAAATATCCTTCAACTTACCCCACAGAAAGAAATCCAGGTACGTCAGATGCAGTGAACGTGCGGGCCATGGTATGGTGCTTCGACGACCAATCCACCTGTCATCAAATATGCTATTCAATACCGCTTCAACCTCACCCAAGCTCTAGTGCCGGACATCCATCATGTTGGAAGTACATCGCCATTCTGTCATGCGGTGAAACATCTTGTAGTAACATCGGTAGAACATTACGTAGGAAATCAGCATACGTTCCACCATTTAGATTGCCATCGATAAAATGGGGGCCAATTATCCTTCATCCCATAATGCCGCACCATACATTAACCCGCCAATGTCGCTGCTGTTCCATTTGTCGCAGCCATCGTGGATTTTCCGTTGCCCAATAGTGCATATTATGCCGGTTTACGTTACCGCTGTTGGTGAATGACGCTTCGTCGCTATATAGAACGCGTACAAGAAATATGTCATCGTCCCGTAATTTCCCATGCGCCCAGTGACAGAACTGTACACGACGTTTAAAGTCGTCGCCATGCAATTCCTGGTGCATAGAAATATGGTACGGGTGTAACTGAAGTTAATGTAGCATTCTCAACAACGATGTTTTTGAGATTCCCGATTCTCGCGCAATTTGTCTGCTACTGATGTGCGGATTAGCCGCGACAGCAGCTATAATACCTACTTGGGCATCATCATTTGTTAACGTTTCACATGTGGCTGAGCACATCCTGTTTCATTAAATAACGTAACTATCCGCCGAACGGTCCGGACACATGGACGATTCGTCCAGCAGCATACATAGCACACGCCCGTTGGGCATTTTGATCACAATAGCCATACATCAACACGATATTGACATTTTCTGCAAATGGTAAACTGTCCGTTTTAACATGGGTAATGTATCACGAAGCAAATACCGTCCGCACTGGTGGAATGTTGCGTGATACCACGTAATTATACGTTTGTGACTATTACAGCGCCATCTATCACAAAGCGAAAAAAGTGGTCCAACTAAAAACATTCATATTTCTTTACGTACTACACGAATATGTAATAAAAATTGGAGTTCCTATTTTAAAAAAAAACGCAGTTGATATCCGTTTGACCTATGGCAGCAACATCTAGCGGTCCAACTATAGCGCCATCTGGTTTCCCCCTTCAAGCTAGACGAGTTTCGTTCTGTGTACTTTTTCGTTTGATGCTTATTTCGTGAGATATTTGGCCCAGTCACTATCAATGGACTACCCTGTATATGTATGGCCAGTGCACTGTTGTTTAAACTTTCCATAAGCCTCGTTAATTGTTTGTAGGCGAACCTCCTCAAACTGCTACTACAGTTAACTGTTGAACATCTACGAGCAGTAAAAGCTAACCACACAGTTCACAGTTCTCGAAGAATAATCAGGTACATAATATGGAGCAGCCACTGTTACTGTTTTAACACATGGCCTAATTGTTTAACACTTATTCCACAGTTAAGTCGAAGCATTGTTGTTGTTTTAATCATCACAGGTTTCTCATCTGAAACTCAGCCGTAGACAGACTGACTGTCTCGTGACCAAAAATTGGACCCTTAAATATCATCACTATAATAGGTCCTGAAACTACACATTGTTCGAAATTAAATTTGCAGAAATTACGATCAAAACTTATCTCATTAAATTAACTGAATACATCGAAAATTTCCGTCTTTTTAACAGTTTCTTCTACCAGAAGGGTTAATCCGAATTATTTGTTTAAATCGTGAAATTAACAAATAAAGTTAGGCAAATAATACTTTAGGCAAAACTGTTAATTACTTTGGAGTACATGAAGGGCTGATTTTGCTAACATGTTTTCGAATAGAGCTAAACAGATACTTTAAGATTACTACTATTTCGTCTTCCAAATGTTTATAATTATTACACAGTTTATATTTAATTATACGTCAACAATAGAATTTAAGTTACGAAACAACCTATAATGAAAGATACTAACTAGGAATACTCCAAATAAATTAGAAAATCAATTACATACATAAAACTAAGCACAAAATTAGATCTCGTGTTATATTCTTTAACAATGAAGGCCAATCTTTCTCTTTCATGGAAATGCAGATAACATTCACGTATGTTAATGGTAAGTAGTTAAAAGTAACAAAACGAATTTAAGGAGACAGATGACAAAACAGGAGGGGAATTAAAATTATCCCAGCTTGCTTCGTCACAGAAGCTGCTTAAAAATCACTTGTGTGTCCCATCTTATAACATTTCTCACGTTTTTGGGACCAGAACCAATCACGGCTAACAGTGAAACTTATGTTTACAAAGAAGGATAGCACAAATTGTCACGGTTTTGTTTGATTCGCAGGAGAGCGTCAAGGAATTGAAAAACATGAATTGGTAGACTCTTGACGGTAGACGTAAATTACCCCACGAAAACCTAGTTACAACGTGTCAACAAGCATCATAAAAGTGAAGAATTTAGAGATATTCTTTACAGCACACAAAGAGGCATTTAAGAACGTTCCTTTCCCGCGCTCCATACGTGGATCAGATGGGAAGAAACCCTAACATGGGGTATACTCTTCATCATGCACTGCACAGTGGTGTGTAGAGTACCAATGTAGCTGTATTAACGAAAGAACACTCATCGAGCAACAATGTAACTGTACAGATGTTAATCCCTTGGCGAGTATTACTTTCCTATAGTTTTATCACTTACCTTTAGTAGCAAGCAGGACACTTACACGAAAATTTTTCTAACACAGAGACATCGCTGAAGCAAAAATCAATATAAACAGTAAACAGCTTTTCCACGGATTCTTTGTATCAGTGCTGTCAACATATGAACGTGGAAAATAAATTATATATCTGGCCCACTGCTTATTATAGAGAATCGCTGGTCACAAATCGTATGTGTTTCATAGTTTTGCTAATGCATTTGTTTGGACTTTGTAAGACAAGCTTTCGTGTTCCCACAATTACAACGATAAAAGTAGAATTTCTGCGTAACTCAATCATCAAAGACACTTGTACTAAGACCTGTGCTAAGGAGAACAAAATGCAGTATTGATGTACATACCGACTACTATGCGAAATATTCATTAAGCAAATGGACCACATGCTACAGAAATCTACGTAGCGAAGTCACGGACGGCATCTCACCCCCTAAAACCAAGAGAACTACCTTAACATGGTAGATACAACTTTCAAAACAGTTCTATTGATCATAAACCGGGGAAATAGCTGTGAACAACTCTTAAGATCATGTCCCTTGGTAGAAGGGGCTGTAGATTCGAGACGAATAACGGTTAGGACGTTTTCGTTAAAACATATAGAGATAGGTTTACGCAGGAAAACTTTCTCACCTACAAGATAACATTGGCTGAAATATAACTGTTTCAAAAACTAGAACATAGCGCAAAACATTTGCAAAACCTATTAAGTTAAGGTCTATCACGAAATAGAAAGGCAAATCGAGGTAGCCTACTACATGAGTGGACGGAAGACTTCGAGGATATCATAGTGCTAACAGCTCCACACATTAAACAACAAAAATTCGGTTGTGGTGGGCGTATAAACGCCGGAAACTTTTCAGCTTATTCAATTTAATTTGAATTCGTAAAATAGTTCCCAACGACTAATGTATCCAGATCACAGTTTCAATGCTAAAGCCGAGCAAGAGGCTAATAATACCGACCGACAGCCTTATCTTCGTACGTGGCGAGGACCATTGAAGACCATCTCAAGTTGTGGAGCGAATAATGATACGATACCACAAGCTACTCCACACCACACGGTATACTTTAAGAAGAATAATTTTAGCATTATGATGTGGACATTTGCAACGAGATCTTTGTTAATAACTCTTTTCTTAGGTGTACCACGTACGTACATTATTCTTCGTGTTATTGCCGTAATTGTAAGGAAGTACTATTGGGCCATGATAATTTGACGACTGCGCTGATACTGCCAGAAGCCTTATCTTCGTACGTGGCGAGGACCATTGAAGACCATCTCAAGTTGTGGAGCGAATAATGATACGATACCACAAGCTACTCCACACCACACGGTATACTTTAAGAAGAATAATTTTAGCATTTTGATGAGGACATTTGCAACGAGATCTTTGTTAATAACTCTTTTCTTAGGTGTACCACGTACGTACATTATTCTTCGTGTTATTGCCGTAATTGTAAGGAAGTACTATTGGGCCATGATAATTTGACGACTGCGCTGATACTGCCAGAAGCGGAGAAAATCGGCTCCGCTTGAAAGCTGTTAATTTGTCTCTGAGCGCTGCCAACGTTAAGCTGCCCCTAGACGCGAAGTGCTGTATTATGAAAGGCTTGTCTTTGCTAGCAAGTGTCTTCTGTAAGCACTTGCTGAGGTGTTTGCATTAGAGCAAAATCAAGTTTACTTGTTAGAGTCACTGAGGCGAGTTTATTTCAGGAGCTTTCTACAAGTAGTTGAAGCAGAAGTGCAGTTATTCTTAAAAACCAAAGCAGTCTTCACTGTTGTTGCGTTATTGTTGTTGTTGTTGTTGTTACTGTTGTGGCCTTCAGTCCTGAGACTGGTTTGATGCAGCTCTGCATGCTACTCTAACCTGTGCAAGCTTCTTCATCTCCCAGTACCTACTGCATGAATCTGCTTTGTGTATTCATCTCTTGGTCTCCATCTACGATTTTTACCCTCCACGCTGCCCTCCAGTACTAAATTGGTGATACCTTGGTGCCTCAGAACGTGCCCTACCAACCGATCCCTTCTTCTGGTCAAGTTGTGCCACAAACTCCTCTTCTCCCCAATTCTATTCAATACCTCCTCATTAGTTATGTGGTCTACCCATCTAATCATCAGCATTCTTCTGTAGCACCACATTTCGAAAGCTTCTATTCTCTTCTGGTCCAAACTATTTATCTTCCATGTTTCACTTCCATACATTGCTACACTCCATACAAATACTTTCACAAACGACTTCCTGACATTTAAATCTACACTCGATGTTAACAAATTTCTCTTCTTCAGAAAAGCTTTCCTTGCCATTGTCAGTCTACATGTTATATTCTCTCTACTTCGACCATCATCGGTTATTTTTGTCTCATTTCCTAATCTAATTCCCTCAGAATCACTCGAATTAATTCGACTACAGTCCATTATCTTTGTTTTGCTTTTGTTGATGTTCATCTTATACCCTACTTTCAAGACACTGTCCATTCCGTTCAACTGCTCTTCCAAGTCCTTTGCTGTCTCTGACAGAATTACAATGTCATCGGCTTACCTCAAAGCTTTTATTTCTTCTCCATGGACTTTAATACCTACTCCGAACTTTTCTTTTTTTTCCTTTACTGCTTGCTCAATATATAGATTGAATCAGAGCATTTCACTTCAAGCAAAAACGTGGGGTTGTCGTATGCAAACTTCGAACATCTATTGTCTATTGTATAATCAAATATTCGGTAACAGGAAACAAAATGCGGCGCGATATATCTGCCTTTTAATTACTTTTCGACTTTGGAAGCAATATTTACTGCTTTTATCATAAATGTAATGCATTTATGTTTACGGTAACACTAAGACATCATCTAAAATTTAAAGGCGTCTATAGTGCCATTCCGCTTTTCCTTCTAGCGAAACACACCGAGCGAAGTGGCGCAGTGGTTAGACGCTGGACTCGCATTCGGGCGGACGACGGTTCAATCCCGCGTCCGCCCATCCTGATTTAGGTTTTCCGTGATTTCCCTAAATCGCTCCAGGCAAATGCCTGGATGGTTCCTTTAAAAGGGCACGGCCGATTTCCTTCCCCGTCCTTCCCTAATCCGATGAGACCGATGACCTCGCTGTCTGGTCTCCTTCCCCAAAAACAACCAACAACCAACCGTCTGGCGAAACAGATTGATTGGTAAACTTATTTCGCACTTTCTTGACAGGTGATGCCAATTATATTCGTTTAAATGTTCGCAGTGGTACATTTGCTTCGGCTCATCTGTCTTTGTGCCATCTTCATTTTCGAAACTGACATTTTCGCATCAGTGCTAAACACACACAACTTGTGCAAGTTTGAGAAAAACTTCCACAAAGTGACAAATTCGGCAAGTACTTGAAGCAAGACGCAAGAAACTAGAACTAATTTTCACCCTACAGCGGAGTGTGCTCTGATTTGAAACTTCCTGACAAATTAAAACTGTGTGCCACTCCGGGACTTGAACCTGGGAAGCCAGTGTGTCACAAACTTTTAGTCTGTCAGGAAGATTCATGCAAGAAGCTGTTTTCATTAACTTGCGAATTTCTTGAAACTGACAATGCTGACAATGCTACCGGATGTCGCCGGAGTAGGTGGTGGTCGGGGAGGGGGGGGGGGGGGAGGTTGTTGCAGACATACAAAACTGCTACGTATACTCTTGCAGCAATCTGACAGCCCTGTGGCCTCTATTCTACTTCGCAACTATTGGTATGGGTAACTCAGTGCAATCCGGCCCACACCTGGCTGTAACTTGTGCTCAGAATATTGCACAAAACTAACTTTTCCTATCCTAAACGGTGGTGCCGCTACAATATCCTGTGTAATCTAGGAATTCTGCTGTGACTTTTCTTCTTATCTAGTAATCCTCAGCTGCCTTCCTTATTTCGCCCCTCAAGATTAGCCATTAGTTTTCTTTCTCCTATTTCAGTACAACATTGCCTAATGTTCTCTCTGAAACTATCAACACCTCTTGTCCCTGCTGTTCATCAAAGTTACATCTTCTTCCTTCCCTGCCATTTTGCAATGCAACGAACTATATCCAGAGTTCACGTCTAACACTGGAAAGGCTATAACTTTTAAAAGTTGGTTTCAGAATCTCTGTCTTACTATTATACAATCCATCTTCAACTTTCCCTTGCCCCTAGATCTCTTCCACATATAGAAAATTCTTACATGCCACTTAAACCCTGTGTTAGTGAAGACTAAATTGTTTTCTGTTCAGAATTCTACCATGCTGTTTCCTCTTTCTTTCCTATGCTCCATTTAATTTTTCCTACTATTTTTATTTCTCTTCCTTTTCCTGCTGTCGAATTCCAGTCACCAATATGAATTAAATTTTAGGCTCCCTTAACCATCTAAAATATTACTTTATCTCATCATGCATTTTTTCCATTGTCTTCATCATCGATTCTGGTGTGTGTTAGATTCGTGCCCACCTTGGCTACAGTAATGTGTTCATATTACCTTACCTGCATTCCAATTTTCTTATCCGTTATTGGCCTTACTCCTTAAGAAACAATTGTGGATATCTCTATTTGAGAATAACTACATCTGGCTTCCCCCTATACATTTAAAACAATGTATAACAACTAGTTTTTCCAAATTCTCCGCCGACTTGGGGTAGCTCTGCGAGTTGAACTGCTGAACTAGCATTCCCTGGATCAGGAGGCAAGATGGTTTTGATCCATCCCCCTGCAACCTCGAAAATGGTTTTCTGTGGTTTTTCATGTTCAGTTTAGGCAAATGCCTTGGTTGGCCCTTTACTACAGGCCATAGCCAATTCCTTCCGAATACCTTTAACTCGACAGATTCCAGTTACCTTGAAGATGCAGCACCTCTGCTTAAATGAAGAGCTGCATTGTAGGCGAGCCGAGCATCTCTTCGGATACTCTCAGCACTAAAAGCAGTATTATGGATAAATAATAATCCAGTGATCGAAGACGTCATAGCAGCTGTGAACTAAGTAAACATTACTGCGAACCACCTGTATATCTTCGTGCATCTTCCCCTGAGGCTATAAAAGTCATGAGATAGGTATAAAAGGGCAGCACATTGGCGGAGCTGTCATTTGCACTCGGGTGATTCACGTGAATTTGTTTCCGACGTGACTGTAGCCGCAAGACGGGAATTAACAGACTTCGAACGCGGAATGGTAGTTGGAGCTAGATGCGTGGGACATTCCATTTCGGAAATACATAGGGAATCCAATATTTCGAAATCCACAGTGTGCTGAGAATGCCAGATTTCAGGCATTACCTCTCACCATGGACAAAGCAGTAGCCGACGGCCTTCACCGAGAGCAGCGGTGTTCGCGTAAAGTTGCCTGTGTTAACAGACAAGCCACAGTGCGTGAAATAAACGCATAAATCAATGTGGGACATACAACGAACGTACCCGTCAGGACAATGTGGCGAAATTTGGTATTGATGGACTGTGGCAGCAAACGACAGACGCAACTGCCTTTGCTAACAGCACATCACCTGCAGTGCCTCTCCTGGGCTCGTGACCACATCCGTTCGACCCTAGGCGGCTGGAAAACGGTGGCCTGGTCAGATGAGTTTCGATTTCCCTTGGTAAGAGCTGATGGTATGGTTCAAATGTGGCGCAGACCCCATAAATCCATGAGCCAGGGTTGTCAATAACACACTGTGCAATCTGCTGATAGCTCAGATAGTGTTTACATGGAATGGGCTGGGTCCTCTGGTCCAGCTGAACCGATCATTGACTGGAAATGATTTTTCTCAAACAGCTGTGTGCCATGGCACCGGGCCAAAGTCCTTCATGGGTAGTTTGAAGAACATTCTGGACAATAGTGAATGATTTTCCCATCGAGATCGCTCGACCTGAATCCAATTCAACATTTACGGGACATAATCAAGAGGTCAGTTCATGCACAAAATCCTGCCCCAACAACACCTCCGCAATTATAGACGGCTATAGAGGCAACATGTCTCAATATTACTGCAGGGGACTTCTAACGACTTGATGAAACCATGCCACGTCGAGTTGCTGCAGTGCACCGAGCAAAACGAGTCCAACACGATGTTAGGAGGTATCCTATGACTTTCATCACCTCATTGTACGGTAGGATAACTGCCCATGCCATAAGACCAGAATCGCACTACATTGGTTTGAGGAGCATGAAAATGAATTCATGGTGATGCCTCGCCCAGCACATTTACCTGATCTGAAGCCAATAGGAAATGCATGGAACGCAGTGGAATGCCGGCGTCGTGGCCATATACCACTGGTCGGTAAGTCTGGGGAACTGCGTGAGCTGTGCATAGACATTTGGTGCCACACAGGTCTGGAAACGAACCAACAACTTGTCTAATCCATACCAAGCAGAATCGCTGCTGTGTGCATTCCAAAGGTGGACCGACAGGCCTTTAAGCAGGGCGTTATAATGAAACTTCCTGGCAGATTAAAACTGTGTGCCGGACCGAGTCTCGAACTCGGGGCCTTTGCCTTTCGCGGGCAAGTGCTCTACCAGCTGGGCTACCCAAGCACGACTCACAACCCGTCCTCACAGCTTTACTCCTGCCAGTACCTCGTCTCCCGAGTTCGAGTCTCGGTTCGGCACACACTTTTAATCTGCCAGGAAGTTTCATATCAGCGCACACTCCGCTGCAGAGTGAAAATCTCATTCTGGAAACATCCCCCAGGCTGTGGCTAAGCCATGTCTCCGCAATATCCTTTCTTTCAGGAGTGCTAGTTCTGCAAGGTTAGCAGGAGAGCTTCTGTAAAGTTTGGAAGGTAGGAGACGAGGTACTGGCAGGAGTAAAGCTGTGAGGACGGGTCGTGAGTCGTGCTTGGGTATCTCAGTTGGTAGAGCGCTTGCCCGCGAAAGACAAAGGTCCCGAGTTCGAATCTCGGTCCGGCACACAGTTTTAATCTTCTAAGAAGTTTCATATCAGTACACACTACGCTGCAGAGTGAAAATCTCATTTAGGTCGTTATAATGTTTGGCTCAACAGTGTAAATGCTTGACAGAGGCGGTGTGAAAACCAACAACGCCTGTACAATCATACAGAACGCTGTGGGCGAAGCAAACTACATGGGCAGTTCGCTGCTCTGCGATAATCCCGATGGCCAGGTTGAGAATCTTACTTACACATGGTTTCTCAAACTTTCGGATCAAACTGGAACAAGTCACTGCATGCTCATCTTTTTAGAAATGGTTGCGGGACTTATTTTAATTAGCAACCAGTTTCAGCATTTTTTTACGCATCTTCAGGCCCCTGACCGATGTTTAAGAAGAATCTACCTGGGCCAGCAATACTGGTATTAGTAGATATTTGCTACAGTGATCTCTTCAACCACCACCAATATCAGTGTTGCTGGTCCCTGTTTTGAGCACAAGCGAGGTAGATTCTTCCTACATGTCGGTTACGGCCTGAAGATGGCGTAATAAAACGATGAAAATGCTTGCCGATTAAAGTAAGGTTGAAAATTGACAGCTGAAAGGTATCTAATTCTGCATCGAAATTGAAACAGGTGATAGTGGGTTCACAATTGATTATATTGAGATGTGGAACCAATGATCACAAGTGCATATTTATTGTGTTATAAACACAAGGAATGAAAGAGGAGAAAGACTAATTGAGTTCTGTAACAAGTTTCAGCTAGTAATAGCGAATACCCTGTTCAAGAATCACAAGAGGAGGAGGTATACTTGGAAAAGGTCGGAGATACGGGAAGATTTCAATTAGATTACATCATGGTCAGACAGAGATTCCGAAATCAGATATTGGATTGTAAGGCGTACCCAGGAGCAGATATAGACTCAGATCACAATATAGTAGTGATAAGGAGTATGCTGAAGTTCAAGACATTAGTCAGGAAGAATCAATACGCTAAGAAGTGGGATACGGAAGTTCTAAGGAATGACGAGATACGTTTGAAGTTCTCTAATGCTATAGATACAGCAATAAGGAATAGCGCAGTAGGCAACACAGTTGAAGAGGAATGGACGTCTCTAAAAAGGGCCATCACAGAAGTTGGGAAGGAAAACATAGGTACAAAGAAGGTAGCTGCGAAGAAACCATGGGTAACAGAAGAAATACTTCAGTTGATGGATGAAAGGAGGAAGTACAAACATGTTCCGGGAAAATCAGGAATACAGAAATACAAGTCGCTGAGGAATGAAATAAATAGGAAGTGCAGGGAAGCTAAGACGAAATGGCTGCACGAAAAATGTGAAGACATCGAAAAAGATATGATTGTCGGAAGGACAGACTCAGCATACAGGAAAGTCAAAACAACCTTTGGTGACATTGAAAGCAACGGTGCTAACATTAAGAGTGCAACGGGAATTCCACTGTTAAATGCAGAGGAGAGAGCAGATAGGTGGAAAGAATACATTGAAAGCCTCTATGAGGGTGAAGATTTGTCTGATGTGATAGAAGAAGAAACAGGAGTCGATTTAGAAGAGATAGGGGATCCAGTATTAGAATCGGAATTTAAAAGAGCTTTGGAGTACTTACGGTCAAATAAGGCAGAAGGGGTAGATAACATTCCATCAGAATTTCTAAAATCATTAGGGGAAGTGGCAACAAAACGACTATTCACGTTGGTGTGTAGAATATATGAGTCTGGCGACATACCATCTGACTTTCGGAAAAGCATCATCCACACAATTCCGAAGACGGCAAGAGCTGACAAGTGCGAGAATTATCGAACAATCAGCTTAACAGCTCATGCATCGAAGCTGCTTACAAGAATAATATACAGAAGAATGGAAAAGAAAATTGAGAATGCGCCTGGTGACGACCAGTTTGGCTTTAGGAAAAGTAAAGGCACGAGAGAGGCAATTCTGACGTTACGGCTAATAATGGAAGCAAGGCTAAAGAAAAATCGAGACACGTTCATAGGATTTGTCGACCTGGAAAAAGCGTTTGACAATATAAAATGGTGCAAGCTGTTCAAGAAAAAAGTAGGGGTAAGCTATAGGGAGAGACGGGTCACGTACAATATATACAACAACCAAGAGGGAATAATAAGAGTGGACGATCAAGAACGAAGTGCTCGTATTAAGAAGGGAGTAAGACAACGCTGTAGCCTTTCGCCCCTACTCTTCAATCTGTACATCGAGGAAGCAATGATGCAAATAAAAGAAAGGTTCAGGAGTGCAATTGAAATACAAGGTGAAACGATATCAATGATACGATTCGTTGATGACATTGCTATCCTGAGTGAAAGTGAAGAAGAATTAAATGATCTGCTGAACGGAATGAACAGTCTAATGAGTACACAGTATGGTTGAGAGTAAATCTGAGAAAGACGAAGGTAATGAGAAGTAGTATAAAGGAGAACAGCGAGAAACTTAACACCAGGATTGATGATCACGAAGTCAATGAAGTTAAGGAATTCTGCTACCTAGGCAGTAAAATAACCAATGACGGACGGAGCAAGGAGGACATCAAAAGCAGACTCACTATGGCAAAAAAGACATTTCTGGCCAAGAGAAGTCTACTAATATCAAATACCGGCCTTAATTTGAGGAATAAATTTCTGAGGATGTACGTCTGGAGTACAGCACTGTATGGTAGTGAAACATGGACTGTGGGAATACCGGAACAGAAGAGAATCGAAGCATTTGAGATGTGGTGCTATAGACGAATGTTGAAAATTAGGTGGACTGATAAGGTAAGGAATGAGGAGGTTCTACGCAGAATCGGAGAGGAAAGGAATATGTGGAAAACACTGATAAGGAGAAGGGACAGGATGATAGGACATCTGCTAAGACATGAGGGAATGACTTCCATGGTACTAGAGGGAGCTGTAGAGGGCAAAAACTGTAGAGGAAGACAGAGATTGGAATACGTCAAGCAAATAATTGAGGACGTAGGTTGCAAGTGCTACTCTGAGATGAAGAGGTTAGCACAGGAAAGGAATTCGTGGCGGGCCGCATCGAACCAGTCAGTAGACTGATAACCAAAAAAAAAAAAAAAAAAACATACACGGCGTACATCGCATAACAACAACGTAGCTCATAGTAACTGTTCAAACTGACGATCGCCAGTCTCTATGCATGCATCGCAATGGCACATGAAACCTGCCACACCCTCTCAAGATCCCTGGTGCTTGTTGTACCGGGTGACAGGCAGCGTGGACCCTAGCAAGCATTTCTTGGACCCTAGCAAGCATTTCTTCGTCCGTTTCTACTAGTGTTTCATACTCCAGCATCTTGACCTAACCCAAGAGGAAAAACTTAATGTGTCATTGCGATGCATGCGGTTTTCACACGAAGCAGTACGTCTGTTTAGTGGACATGAGTGTACGCTGTTTATCACCTGGTGCCTGTTCAAGCGTACAAAAGACAAAGGCTATCTTTTCGAAAGAGCGGCTGAACTGCATAGGCCATTGCAATCCATGCATTGAGAGTGGCAGCCGTGGCTTTGAAAAATTACACTGAGCTCCTTGGCTGTTATGGGGCGTACACTGGGTACGTCCATAACACAATAAACATGCATTTCCGACCATGGGTTCCCTATCTCAGTGTAATCGGTTCTGGACCCGCTGTCATCTGTTTCAATTTTACCCAAAAGGTTTCAGACACTCTGTAGGATCCACTCGTGCTCTGTTTACCGACCTAATTTTCCTTAAGTACTTCCACTTAGCTGTCTCTTAAACCTACTGGTTTCTTCCCATGTTACAAACGATAGAATATTTCTTACGTAAACATGAAGTCAAATAATTTGTCCGAAGAAGAGTACTCCCTCACTTTGTCCACACAGTCGTAACGGTTTTGTCATATTTCGAATAATAATTTGTCGTCAAAAGTCATCAAACACGGCGCAATACTATTGAAGGGTACAAAGATGGTAGCCTCCGAGTCTTTTGCCCAGCAGACAGAAAGATAGTGGGTTAAGATCAGAGAAGAAGCCTGAAATTGTGAGACAACGTACGAGGCAAATCCAAACAAAAACCGTTTCGGCTAATGAATGAACTCTTACACTATTACATTTATTACTAAATAAGACTTGAATGTTTTCTTTTAGACGACGAAAATAATTACTAAATTATTACTGGTCAAAACTGTGTGAACACCTATTAATAGACATTAATTTTGGGTATGATCATCCTTCGCCTTTACTAGGCGGGGACGTTGTTGAGAACACTTTCAGTTAGATGTCTGAGTGTCTGTGGAGGAATTACAGCACAGAACCGAAAACAGAGAAGTCAGAGATGTTGGAGGATGCGGTCTGGAGCCCAGACAACATATTTATTTGTGCCAAAGCTTTTCTATTGGATTCAGATCGAGACTTTGGTCAGGGCAGTCCATTTCAGGAATGTTATTGTTCACAAGCCATTGCCTCAAATGTGCTGCTTTATGACAGGGTGCACTGTCATGTTGACACAAACATAACGTCTTACGTCTCTGCTGGATGAGAATAAGTCACAAGCTGCAAGAACATAACGAGAAAATTCCCAACTAACAATGGGACTTACATTCACAACAGAAAAGTATGTTTACTTTCATATACATAGTCATTATTATCATTATTATTATTATTATTATTGATTGTCATAATAATTTTTTGTTGTTATAATTATCATTGTACTACTGTTATAATCTCTATTTTTTTCTTTAACATCAATACTGCATAATACGTTATATGTCCTTAATGTTATGTAGAAACTGTAACTCGTTCAATCTGAGTATGCCTGGTTAGGTGTAAGAGAGGGCCTGAAGGCCCTAATCTTGCCAGGTAAAATAAATGCATAAATAAATAAATATAGTCTCCGAACTTTCCCTCTACTGTAAGCAGTACACATACTGTAAAATGTGTTCATATCCCTCCGCAAGTAACGTTTTCTTAAGCGCAGTAAAGGGACCACGCCCTCACTGATGCGTACGGCTCTTCGTCCTCTCTAGCAGCAACCGCTCTCCCACAAGCATCATGCTGAAACGTCCCCTTAGAAAAAATTATGAATGATTGTGCTGGTAAACCTCTTGCGTTATTTGATTTTCAAACAGCTGAGCAAAACTGAACGTACTCAGACATTTCTCTCTTACTTATTCTGATCATCACTAAACTAGCACACAATATTTTTAGCGCAACGCAATCTGACTTTCAATAATCCGTACAAAAAAATGGCCCTGACTAACAATAACCTATACCTTTCATGAATGATTTATCTCACAAAAATCTTCGTTACTCGAACTACTGCAATACAGTGAGCGCCACTGCTGCCAGCTAAATAAAAGATTCAAACTACTGAAGGCACTAACTACTTACTGATGGGCATAGTTAGCAAATGAAAGATTTTGATAGAGAACAAAAATGTATTTACCTTAAGAGTTATAATATACATAGCAGTTCATGACATCCAGTATTACAAATTTACTGTCTCTGATGGACACACGTCCAGATCATCCGCTCTCAAAACTCGGCCATTTCTCTCCCCACGTCCACCACTTCTGGCGGCTCACCTCCAACTGCTCAACGCTACGCGCTGTTAACAACCAAGTGCCCAACACTACAATAGCATATATTCCAACAATGCAAACCAACCACACAGCACAGTCAGTGATTTTCATACAGAGCGCTACGTGGCGTTACCAACATAAAAACCTAAACAGCCTACTTACAATGTGAGTGGCCGGCTAGATGAAGCCACAGAGACCACTCCTGCACACGAGAGACAGAAGACCTCACAAGCTCACGAGGCCGACACGCTGCAGCGTCAACGCCACCGGTGGTCACTGACCCCGTGAACCTGCTTACTTCCGCGGCTAACTGGCCGTAAATATACTGCCGAAACAAAATTATTACGCCTGGAAAGAGGACGTCGATTTTGATCCGATGACGGCGTATCCCACCTGCGGGATACCTATACTGATAACGTCGTCCACCATCAAACAGCGTAGTGGCATAGCTACCAGAGGACCATCTCTGTCTAACCTTTAATAAGGAATGCTCACAGCCAGAAGGCTCAGTGTGGTGCAAAGGTGTGAAGCAAGCAGGCAACCATGCCACGGAGACGCACTCGTGCTTCCTACAGCCAAGTGAGCTCGTCTGCAAGGGGTCAGACTGTGACCTTCCGATTGGCGGGATGGTCCTTTCGGAGAACTGACACACAAGCTGGACGTGCTGCGCCAGTTGTGCACGCTACGGTCGCAGGTTCGAATCTTGCCTCGGGCATGGATGTGTGTGATGTCCTTAGGTTAGTTAGATTTAATTAGTTCTATGTTCTTGGGGACTGGTGACCTCAGAAGTTAAGTTCCATAGTGCTCAGAGCCATTTGAACCACTTGAACCAGTTGTGCAACGATGCTGGTATCAGTGATCACGTGAACATTCTCACGCCCGTGGACGAGGTTCTGGACATCCACACAATACAGACGCCTGCAGGGATCTTCGCGTTGTAAGAGCAGCAATGGCAGATCGTTCAGCTACCAGAGCACAGATAAGAGGGCTTGTGAGCCCAGATGTGTCAAAACGAACTGTTGGAAAGTGGTTATTAGCAGTTGGACTACGGGTACGCATACCTCTAGCCTGTCTTCCACTCACGCCACAGCATCTAAGCGCACGGCTCGAGTGGTGCCGTCAGAGGGTTTCTTGGAAGATGGAATGGAGCGCCGTGGTCTTCAACGATTACAGCAAATTCTGCCCGCACACAAGTGATGGTCGTTTCCGTGCACGACATAGATCTAGTGAGTGCTGTGTCGTAGAGTGCATTCGTTCAGGACTCACTGTCCCCAACCCACACCTTGTGGTCTGGGCGGCGGTAAGCTACAGCTCTAGTTCACCTGGAGGGGGCGCTAACCAGTGCGCGGTACATGCCGAATGTCAGATCTATTCTTGTGCGGTTCTGGTTGCAGGAAAGTGATGTATTGTTCCGACAGGATAATGATCAGAATGAGACTTTCACTTTGCAGCGGAGTGTGCCCTAATATGAAACTTCCTGGCAGATTAAAACTGTGCCGGACCGAGACTCGAACTCGGGACCTTTGCCTTTCTCAGGCAAGTGCTCTACCAACTGAGCTACCCAAGCACGACTCCCGCCCCGCCCTCACAGCTTTGCTTCTGCCAGTACCTCGTCTCCTACCTTCAAAACTTTACAGCGCTTCCCCGCGAAAGGCAAAGGTCCCGAGTTCGAGTCCCGGTCCGGTACACAGTTTTAATCTGCCAGGAAGTTTCAGGATACTGATCGTCCATACGCTGCCTGTGAAACCTGATGTGCTCTGCAACGCATGCAACAACCTTCCCCCAGCACGATCTCTGGACTTGTCTCCAATAGCGCATCTGTGGGATGTCATGGGATGAGTAGGGACTCTTGCAACACGACAACCAACAATCCTTACAGAACTCAGTGAATAGATCGAGCGGGAGTGGAATAGCGTATCCCAGGACAATATTCGCCATCTGTACGATCGACTGGATGTCAGAGAGGATGCTTCATCACATACTATTACTGATGCTTCAGAATGGTTCGATATCTGGTACCTAGAACCGCTTGTGCTCTTGATATGTAAAAGTAATCACTTCATACACTTCATATGCCCTGTTGCAACAATAAA
This sequence comes from Schistocerca gregaria, assembly GCF_023897955.1. Lineage (NCBI taxonomy): Eukaryota > Metazoa > Arthropoda > Insecta > Orthoptera > Acrididae > Schistocerca > Schistocerca gregaria. Next base: position 456,196,857 of record NC_064927.1, on the reverse strand, counting down.
TCTTGAGTGAATTGGAAACCTGTAAAAGCGTGTATTAATTTCCTTCCAGCAGTGTAGATAGAGCTGTAACCTGGTGCCACCAGGGTATTTAGGCCTTCGTCAAGCTGCACCAGGCAAGTTATGTCCTTTCATGCCTTTGAGAAAGACTTCAGCCACAGTTGTGGTTCGTCAATCAGAAGTCTCGTTAAAGAATCCATCAGTATCTCCGATTCCATGCCACTGAAAGTCACCACCTTACATGTGGTTGCCAGAGACTACCGCAGGCTCCCATAGGAAGCGGCTTCTACACTGGAGACTGCAGAGGACTTTGGTGTCAGCCGTCGGCGTTACGTTATGTTCAAACTTTGCAATTCCATAGTGAACTCATACCTTGACTTTGTCCATTCTTGGGGCTATTTCCCCACTTAGGAACTTGCATGAAGTCAGTGATAATCACGACGACAGCAAATAGTTCTTGTTAATAACTTTCTTCAAAACGAAGCTTTTGTTTATGTATTTTTAGCAAAGTTATTCTGCATCATTTACCTGAGCTTTGTTCTCATTGCGCCTCCTATGGTGCATGACATATCAGGTGGCGACGAGGTATTTGCCTGTAAACCTAATTCTTCAGGTGTGTTCTGCACCCCGTAGACAAGTGTTTTCTTGCATGTAACATCTACACCACGAGTATGCTGATATTGACTTTCCACTAGAGTAAGTCTAACCCACCAGACGCTGTGCCCAAGTACTGCTGCTGCTCCAGAACATGCAACAGGCCATGCAAGTGATGGTCGAGAAGGTGATGGCCATCAGCACAATGCGACCAGAACTCTCCAACCGCCTGTAATGCATCGATTCCGTTGTGAAATTATTCCACACAGTGTAATCAGCAAAATAATACAGCAATGGACAAACCACATGGCCAGAATGAAACAACATTTTCTGGCCCACGTTATCACAGGTGAGCTTCAGCAGCATGCATTAGTTTTAGCATATGCAGTCCGTGAAATTTACCACTTACTGCCGTAGCTCAATTGTAAAGTGGAGCCTCACGCCCACCCGTATGAACATTTGAAGTCTTGCCTCCTCGAATATTCTGATTCCCAAGTATACATCGTGGTAGCCCGTCACGAGTTTTTCAGCTGGTACATGCTCAGTGCACAATCTTGTTGGGAGATGATAGCCAGGTTGCAGGGTTTGGCCAGAGACTGCTGGTTCCAATGCGCAAATCCTCACTGTGCAGAATCTTATGTAACATCCCTAGTCCAGGAGATTACTCTCGGCCACTCATCACATGAAGGACTTCACAATGACCTCTTCAGACTCGAAGATCTTACTTGGGAAACATTCCTCCCCATCATTAGGGCCTATGAACAATCAGTTCAGTCTTTAGCAGCTTTACAGCCACCCCCCCCCCCTCCCCCCTCCCTCCAAAAAATGGTTCAAATGGCTCTGAGCACTATGGGACTTAACATCTCAGATCATCAGTCCCCTTGAACTTAGAACTACTTAAACCGAACTAACTTAAGAACATCACACACATCCACGTGCCCCCCCCCCTCCCCCCACAAGTTTTTGTTTCCTGCCCAACTGTCTGTTCCAGCCCAAATCTCATCCCCACATTGGAGTGAGTCACCTTTCATGGGCAAACCTTTGGCAGGTGTGCGATGCTCATAACGGCTGTCCTCTTGCAGCAGTTGTTTCATAAAGCATGAAAGGCAAAAATGTTACAGCATGTGTAACACAACTGCAATAAGACAGAGAAGAAAGCCCTGACCATTGTTTTTACCCTGTAGAAGTTCCACAATTACATGTATGGCTGACAGTTTACACTCTTAATTGACCATAAACCTCTTTTACCAATGTTCAAGGCTGATGCAAAAACTTCATCCAGGACAGCACATTGTCTCCAGTAGTGGGCATCGTTTCTGTCCAGATACCATTACAACAACAAGCATCATTCCAGGGGTCAACAAGCCAACACATATATCTTCTCCCGACTACCACTGGGACAGGACCCAGAATTCGACTCGGCACTGGAGGTCTGTTTCTGTATGGATAGCAAAGCAGAAGAAGCACTGACCACCTTTCCTTTAGATGTAGCAGTCATCCCCCACCTCTCCTCTGAGGACCTAGTCATCTCATAAGTACTCTGGCTAGTGAACAACAGTTGGCTGACAGATCGCCAACAACTGGACCACCCAGAAGTACAAGCTTTTTGGTACCGTCGCAATGAATTATCCCTGCCTAAAGAAATCCCACCGCTGCAGGGAACACCAATTGCACTCGTGTAGCAGTCCCACATGGCCTCCAGCATTTCATACTGTCAGCACTCCACAAGAGACAGTGAGGATCGTTCTGGTCAATCAGCTGTCTCAGCAATATGTGTATTGGCGTGGGTTTGACACTAACATTCCCAAAGTGGGAGCATCATGCAGCACCTGTCAGAGTAAACAGGCAGATACTGGAAATGTAATCATTATTTCAGGATTTCCTTCAAACACACATTTTTTATTATTAAAATGTTTACTGGTGTCATTTTTTTAAGTTGATGATCTGAAATGTTATCCTTATATGATTAAATTTGATGTGTATCCAACAAAATAACCAATAAATTAGAAAATAAGACAATAAATTCTGTACTCCTGAAATCAGTAAGGAGGAAACGGCAATTGTCCCCCCCCCCCCTCCCCCCTCACCCTACATGCAGACGCTTACACTAATAACCAGACTCTACCGTCAGAGCACAGGTGCCTGAAAATTACAAAAACGAAACTAGACGAAGCATTGCGCTTGTGGTTCCAGAAGAAGAGAAACAAGAAATCAGGAGTTCCTGCAACAAGTCAGGTGTTACCAGAGAAAGCAGAAGGTCTCCATATACTCTGAAGAATGAAGGGAAACTTAATGTTTCAGTAGAATGGCTGACTCGATTTAGACATCGCAACGGCATTGGAGAAATTAGTCTGCAGGGCGAGAGACTTAATTCTAGTAAAAACGCAGGTGATATTTTTTGCAATCATCTCTTCAGTTACTAACACTTCTCTACCGAAACTTTTTACAGTGACGATGAAACTGGACAGTGCTGGAATGGCATGACGTCACAAACTTTGCGTCTCGCAACTGAAATGCATGCTACCATCCATAAGCCTAGTAGAGAAAAGTTAACCGTTCTTTACTGTGCAAATTACACGGGTCAGCACAAGCTGAAGTCATTCGTTATTCGAAAAAACTGACTACCAAACTTAGCACTTAATTACGTGCGTCAGGAAAGAGCCTGGATAGACAGCACAATCTTCAGAGTCTGCTTCCCTTCTGTGGTATAAGAAGGCTGAGACATCCTCAGGTCCGGAATCCCTGAATATGCTCGTGCAATCCACGGTGACGTGGGGTAACGTGAAGATACTAGCAACGGCTCCTTCGCAGAAGAAAACTGCAGCACCTTGCTCTGAAAATAGTCACGCGTGGCGATTGGTTGCAGGATGGCGTGTAACTTGCCATTCGCGGAAAAGCCTGTTTTTATCCGAAATGGCCAGCAATATCTCGAGGGTGGGGGGAGGGGGGGGGGAGGTACGATATCGTTTGACCTCCAGTGGGAGACTACAAAAATTAGCGAGCATGGAGGACACGAACATGCGGATAGGTAGCGCTGTGAAGTCATATGAGTGACCGGGAGTATGCCGAAATAGTCCGCGCATTTGCAATAAACACTGCCAGATGGCTCGATGGTTAACGTAACTGCCTAGTAAGCAGGAAATCCCAGGTACGACTCCCAATCCAGCACACACTCACCAATGATTCTACATAAAGGCCTGATGCGGCTAATACCATGTTCCTTCCTTTTCCTTTCCTATCTCCCCCCTCCACTTGCAATTTAAATAATATGTATCACAATTCCGGATTCTGCCTGGCGTCTGTTCTTTCATGACAGACACCACTCATTGATAGAAATAATCAGATTGTTGGGCGTCGTTATTTGTAGAGCTAATACCCCCGAAGTTCCTCGAAAATATTTACGGTTTGTAAACTCATGTGACAGTAGCTACTTCCGACATTTCTTTAAGTAACACAGTGTAAGGAAATGACAACTTTGTTGGAAGAAACTTATTGTGTTGCTGCAGTTATTACTGTGAGCTACTGTCTCATCCCGTACACAACACGTAACGTTGCAGCAACTCCGATTCCTTCAGGGGGAATCGAAACTCAATAAAGCAAAAAAAAAAAAAAAAATTCTTTTGCCTATCTGCTTCATATGTACTTAATTAGCATCAGCAACCCTTTGACAGACATTTTCTGCTTGTGTCTGTGTATGTGCGGATGGATATGTGCGTGTGTGCTGTCCTTTTTTCTCCCTAAGGTAAGTCTTTCCGCTCCCGGAATTGGAATGACTCCTTACCCTCTCCCTTAAAACCCACATCCTTCCGTCTTTCCCTCTCCTTCCCTCTTTCCTGATGAAGCAACCGTTGGTTGCGAAAGCGTGAATTTTGTGTGTATGTTTGTGTTTGTTTGTGTGTCTATCGATCTGCCAGCGCTTTCATTTAATATAAATATATATATACACTCCTGGAAATGGAAAAAAGAACACATTGACACCGGTGTGTCAGACCCACCATACTTGCTCCGGACACTGCGAGAGGGCTGTACAAGCAATGATCACACGCACGGCACAGCGGACACACCAGGAACCGCGGTGTTGGCCGTCGAATGGCGCTAGCTGCGCAGCATTTGTGCACCGCCGCCGTCAGTGTCAGCCAGTTTGCCGTGGCATACGGAGCTCCATCGCAGTCTTTAACACTGGTAGCATGCCGCGACAGCGTGGACGTGAACCGTATGTGCAGTTGACGGACTTTGAGCGAGGGCGTATAGTGGGCATGCGGGAGGCCGGGTGGACGTACCGCCGAATTGCTCAACACGTGGGGCGTGAGGTCTCCACAGTACATCGATGTTGTCGCCAGTGGTCGGCGGAAGGTGCACGTGCCCGTCGACCTGGGACCGGACCGCAGCGACGCACGGATGCACGCCAAGACCGTAGGATCCTACGCAGTGCCGTAGGGGACCGCACCGCCACTTCCCAGCAAATTAGGGACACTGTTGCTCCTGGGGTATCGGCGAGGACCATTCGCAACCGTCTCCATGAAGCTGGGCTACGGTCCCGCACACCGTTAGGCCGTCTTCCGCTTACGCCCCAACATCGTGCAGCCCGCCTCCAGTGGTGTCGCGACAGGCGTGAATGGAGGGACGAATGGAGACGTGTCGTCTTCAGCGATGAGAGTCGCTTCTGCCTTGGTGCCAATGATGGTCGTATGCGTGTTTGGCGCCGTGCAGGTGAGCGCCACAATGAGGACTGCATACGACCGAGGCACACAGGGCCAACACCCGACATCATGGTGAGGGGAGCGATCGCCTACACTGGCCGTACACCTCTGGTGATCGTCGAGGGGACACTGAATAGTGCACGGTACATCCAAACCGTCATCGAACCCATCGTTCTACCATTCCTAGACCGGCAAGGGAAACTGCTGTTCCAACAGGACAATGCACGTCCGCATGTATCCCGTGCCACCCAACGTGCTCTAGAAGGTGTAAGTCAACTACCCTGGCCAGCAAGATCTCCGGATCTGTCCCTCATTGAGCATGTTCGGGACTGGATGAAGCGTCGTCTCACGCGGTCTGCACGTCCAGCACGAACGCTGGTCCAACTGAGGCGACAGGTGGAAATGGCATGGCAAGCCGTTCCACAGGACTACATCCAGCATCTCTATGATCGTCTCCATGGGAGAATAGCAGCCTGCATTGCTGCGAAAGGTGCATATACACTGTACTAGTGCCCACATTGTGCATGCTCTGTTGCCTGTGTCTATGTGCCTGTGGTTCTGTCAGTGTGATCATGTGATGTATCTGACCCCAGGAATGCGTCAAAAAAGTTTCCCCTTCCTGGGACAATGAATTCACGGTGTTCTTATTTCAATTTCCAGGAGTATATATATATATATATATATATATATATATATATATATATATATATACTAAAAGCTTACTATATTAGCCTTGAAAATATCAGAAAGAACATAACATTATTTCCAAAATAATAGCATAATTTCTGTTGTCACTGGTTTGAGATGATAATTTCATCGTTGTGACATGTATGGACAAACTTCCCTCAATATTTCAGAGAAATATAGGTTGAAAACGAATTAAAAATACATTTTTGGCAGTACATAAAATCACAGTACTTAATTATAGTTATGTTGGTGTTAAATAAATTAAAAACGGTACGTTTTAACTGAAACTAAGAAACAACTCATTTTTAACTGAAACACCCTCTTAGTTCTTCAGCATATTACATAATATGAAGAATGAAGCAATGTCATTTTCAAAAAATTAAAGGATTGAATACTTCATAAAATAAAGAAATATACAGTACACAGAAATACATATTTAAATATCTTTTCTACAAAAATAATAGAAAACTCAATTCCTTTGCATTTGAATTGCAGGAGGATTCAAAATTTTAACAATGTTCTTTTGTGAAGAAACAACTGATGTATCATTTTCAGTAGGACAAAAGAGTTCCTTTTCTTTGTCACACGGTTTTAAAAACATGACCTTAAGTTTATCAGCCACAAACTCTGATTGTCTTGATTGCGTGTGCTTTATTTTCTGATGTTGCTTGATTATCTTCAAAATTAGACACTTCAGAAACTGAATAAACATCAGAAAATTTCAGCTGTTTCTTGAATTTAGTGATCTCCTAAAGGATTTCATATCATGGCATTTCATTGACAGATGTTCCTGCAGCTAAAATATGACGACTGTCATAGTTTCTAAAAAAACTGTTGGAATTTGCTGTAGGAACTGGAGTGACATCTTCCTAAAGCATTGACTGTCTTTTCTTTGTCTTGTCTACGTTACTGCTTGAAATATAGAGAACATGAACTCCATTCAATTTATCACTAGCATAATCATAAAATTCCTTTGCATTATTTACCACCACTTTCCAACTTCTGATACCTCACCAAATGGTTCTCTTCATTGTTCCCTCCTCTCCCATCAACAGCCCCTTTGCCATGTAAAGCGACAAAGAAGTTCCACTCCATTTTAACTCCCAGATGTGATTTGGTGCAGCAGAGGTAGGACAATGTAAATTTACTTTTAAACTGTGCATTGCACTTTTCAGAAAACATATGAATTTTTGTTAAATTTGGATTCTACTGTTTCAGATGCACTACTATTTTTTCAGGAAATCACCAAACTGCAAAACTGTCAGATGAAATGTAACCAGTTGTAGTTGCATTAGAATAAAGCCTTAGACTATCCTATACAGAGCATGTAAATAACGTTACTTGTTTATGGCTTCAATGTGTAGCCTGAATTTCATCTCATGAAATTAAGGAAACATTCTTTGCATGGAATCATCATTCCTTGTAAGCTCTTGCTTACAAGATTCAAGATATTTGACTTATTTCTCCTATACCCAGAAATTCCTTTTAAATGTTGACAACTAGCCCTATAACTCCTCAGTAACTGTTTTCAGTGTTGATATATTTTCCATTAATTTTGGCACTTCACAGTCTTCCCGATGCTTCCATGAAAGAATTTGATCTAGATTTTTGTTAATGAACTACAGTGAGAGGTCATGCTTATACTATCTGCAGTTTCCTTTCATACAATCTCATTCTGTACATCACAAGTAATTTTCTGAAGGAACTCTTTAGTAGAATTAGGAAAATCTGGAATTACATGTGAAGTGCTTTCAGTTAAAAAATTTAAATTTGCGTAGAATTTGCATACGCACACATTATGAGGTGTTCCTGTTCCAGGTACTATGTTATGACTTGGCCTTAGTTGATAAAATGTCTTTCCTAATGGAGTATCAGGATTTGTTTTCTTAAATTCCTCATAGGCTTCACCAAAAGTCATAATTCTGAGGGTTGGAATTTAAATAGTGGAAACTATTTACATGTTTGCACCTGTTACTGTCCTCCAAAGTAGTCACAAGCTTAGTGTAGAACCCACTGCCACCGATGTGAAGAGCATAGTATACCGTTAGCAGAGCCTGTACTGTTGATGGTGCAAATGGGGCGATCTACTGCCTGTCAAATCTGTGGAACAGTTCTGAAGCAAATGCCATGAGGTGGTTCCCTCTTCTTCGGAATCAAATCAAAGTCACAAGGACTTAAGTCCGGGGAGTATGGTCGATGGTACAGTACTCCCCAGTCCCATCGACCGAACAGAGTAGCCAAAGCTTGCACTGTATGCACCCCCGTATTGTTGTGCAAAATGATGGGTGGGTTGCGCAGAAGGTGTCACTGCTTCTTTTGCAAAGCTGGTTGCAGGTTATTTATTAGTCATTATTTGTTGATTGCAGACTTTACAGAAGTGCTTCAAAGTGGGTCCTTTTGTTGTTAACGTATAAGTTGACTCTTTTCAGATCTCTGAAAGCTCTGCTTCAAAGGGGTTTTATGAAACACAATGTGTAAATTAATCCATTAGTTTTTCACATAGTTTGATCACTTGCAAGATAACAAGCATTAAATATTTTTATTTAATTTTATTTATTTGTTGTGAAGCTGAGTAAAGGAATATCAACAGAGAAAATAGTAAATCATGTTTTTATGAAAGTTACTGAATGGTTCACCATAAGAATGATTGCTAACTGTAGATCTATAGATGTCAGTAAGTTAACACATTTTGCAGGTTTCCATTCATTGATATCTTGTGGGATAATCTTCTGTGGTAATTCCTCACTTAAGCAAAAGGTATTCATTGCATCAAAGAAAGTAATTAGAATTATGTGTGGAGTTCACACACGTACATCTTGCAGATATCTCTTAAATAGCTGGAAATACTAACCACAGCCTCACAATACATTTGTTATAAACAATCCACCTGATGTTGGGAGCAACAGAGGTATTCACAACACTAAAAGGAAAACTCATCTGTATTACTCTCTAAGGATTCTAGCTTGGGCACAGAAAGGGGTGAAATATGCAGCTACAAAGTCTTTGACAATCTACGCATGGAAAAAAAATGTCTGACAGATAGCAGCAGTGATTTCTTCCATTGCAATTGCAACAATGAATCCGTTAGTTTCTCACACAGTTCGTTCACTTGCAAAATGGAAACTATTTATTCCACATTGTTCTATTGAATATGTTCATTTAATATTGTTTTGAGATCACTGGAAAAAAACTGAAGCACTAAGTTTCATAACTGCACAAGCCCCATTTAGTAAGTATGAGGTAATTTAAGTAAAAACTTAATAACTTTTCAAAATGGGTGGTTAGTACTTTAACTTTTTCTGTAGAAACTGTTTCCTATTATAAATTAAACACAATTGACTAAACTTAATGACAGTATGTACTTTTTGGTACAATAAATTAATGAACGTGGTGGACTTGTACTGTTATGAAATGCAACTACACAACGTTTGGGTTCCAGTGATACAAGTAGTGAATTAAGTACATTGTTGGTACATACAATAAGTAAACAACACAATAAACCCGAAGACTACAATCTGACAATACTTTTTGATGAATAAAGAACAACAGGTTGAGCATCAGTCACACCTTACAGTAAAACACATCCACATTTTAATCTGAGGCCCAGACTTTGCTTCCTGATGCTTCAACATTAACACTACGAATCTGCCTATATTTTTTCATACGATTTTGAAAGTAAGGACGAAGTTCAGGGTGAACAGAGGAGATATATTTACCAATATATTTCACTTCATGAACTTAGATTGACTCCTTGATTTTGTAAAAAACATTCTTGAAGTCCTTTTTCATACTCTTTTCTACAGCAACAATGTTAACATTATTGGAAGAGTTCATCATCACCGTAATCCTTTTGAGGGAATAGGATATAGTTGTAGGTAAACAATTAGGATTCTCTAAGGTACAGATTTATTAGCACTTCGCTTCTACACAGATACGAGCCCGGAGGCTAACTGCCATTAGTGGCCAACATCCTCCCAAAGCCTTCTCCTAAAGATAGCACACTTACACACTGAACAGATAACAGATATCGATATTTATGGCGCTCTATGCCACACAGCCCCCTACCCCCCTCCATCTGCCCCCCTTCCCCCCCGCACAGTATGGAGTACGTCCCTGTGAATGGGGGGGGGGGGGGGGGGGGAGAAGTTAGGAAGGTAACATACAGTTCTTCCATGTCAGGCAGAAGCGGTCGACTGGTAGGAGACCGGGAGATGAAACCTGGTACGTCGACAGCAAAGTCAGCAAGCGACGCCAGTAGCTGAAAACGACGTCCCGTCCCAGAGAATCACCTTGCCAGAAGGCCTAACAAAGGCACGTAAATTGCCACATGCAGCACTTGTGCTCAATTTAAAGCGGCACACCATACGAGTTTCTGCACTTCCTCCCTCAACATTGTCACATGTGAGTACCACACATACCGTATCGCCATCTACGACAACAGATAATTAGATAATTTATGTATGTCATCAGGGTGTACATTTGTTGTGAATTCCTGGGTGGCACCTGTACGAGCAATGGTAGGGAGGCAAGGAAGTGTGGGAAAGCCATGGCAGGAGGAAGCATATGCAAAGAGGGGGTGGCTGGTGCACTGGACTGCGCAGGCAACAACCTTGGGCGACCAGCTGATGGATGAGGGAGCGTGACCAAAGGCAATGAGGAGCCACCGTGGATTGAACAGCATGACAAAGAGCTGTGGTAACACAATAGTAGAATCCGAGTGTTTGACAGTTCGACGGCGAGGGCTGTGAGGAGTGAAACCTCGAAAATATTAGCCACTTGAATTAGATGAACGTGGAGAAGAAGCAGTGCTCGGCAGAGAAGCATGCTGTGGAGATTCAATACCCGAATGTATGGTATGAGAAGATGGATGGCCGCTTGACGCAGTAGTGGGAGAAATAGGGGCAGAATCAGGGAGGTTCACCTGAGGCTCAATGAAAGCTGGTTTCACTCAGTTGAGTGAGACCGTGGTTACAGAGTCTTTTATGAGGAGATCCATGTTATTCTCAGAGTGTTTGACAACCTTGTAGGGACCAGTGTAGGGCGACTGAAGCAAGGCTTTGATTGAGTCGTCTCTGAGAAACACGTACTCAGAAGAGCCTAGCGTGCGCGGTACGTACACGTGCGGAGGTGTATGAGTAGCCGGAGGTGGCGGCTGAAGTTCCCTGCAGTGCAAGTGCACTCGCTCGAGAAGTAAAGGGAGTTCAGAGGGCCGTGGAAGTGAGGTGGGAGTGACTAATTCTCCAGGCAAAGCCAGAGGTTGGCGATACACAAACTCAGCTACGGAACCCTTGAGGTCTTCCTTGAAAGTCGCGCGAAGGGCAGTGCTTCTGTCCATAGTGAGTCATGGTAATGCAAGGCAGACTTTAAGGTGTGATGCCATAGCTCAACAAGCCCATTGCTTTGGGAGTGGTATGCAGAAGTATGAATTTTGACAATACCACACATTTTACATAAGTCGGAGAAAACTGAGGACTCGAATTGTCGTCCCTGGTCAGTGGTGATGTAAACAGGTGAGCCAAATCTAGAGATCCACGAATCTAAGAATGCTCGACTTACTGTCTCAGAGGTAATGGTTGGAATAGGCACAGCCTCAGCCCACGGAGTCATCCTGTCAATAGCTGTAAACAAGTAACGGAAACCCTCAGAAGGGGGCAAAGGGCCTACGAGGTCCACATGAACATGGTGAAACCGACGTGGCAGTTGGGCAAAACAGCCAAGGGGTGGGGAAGTGCGCCTGGAAACTTTGTTCTGTTGACACAACACGCATGCCCTGGCCCAAGACACAGTCGCAGCGCATGTCTCTCCAGACAAACCATTCAGCTACCAGATGGGTGGAAGCTTTAACACCGGGGTGTGCTAATGTGTGTAATTTGTCAAAGACCTGACGTTGAAGGGGCTTAGGAATGAATGACCACAATGTAACAGTCGATTCATCACACCACACTAAGTCAGATATGCCAGGGAAAGTAGAGCAAACCGGTTGGAGAGAGGAGCTGTGGTCCGAAATTAACTGCATGGTATTGGGGTCTGCCGATTGCAACCGAGGTAGGTCCGTTAAGTAAATTAATGTTGTGACAGCACCAACGCGTGAGAGAAATTCAGCAACCACATTGTCCGCTCCTCAGATGTAGCGAATGTCATTTGTAAATTGCAAGATGTAATCAATGTGACGAAAGCGTCGTGGGGGCGGATCAGCCGCAGGATTTTTTATCGCAGGAACCAACGGCTTGTGATCAGTGAGCACATACACTCCTGGAAATGGAAAAAAGAACACATTGACACCGGTGTGTCAGACCCACCACAGTTGCTCCAGACACTGCGAGAGGGCTGTACAAGCAATGATCACATGCACGGCACAGCAGACACACCAGGAACCGCGATGTTGGCCGTCGAATGGCGCTAGCTGCGCAGCATTTGTGCACCGCCGCCGTCAGTGTCAGCCAGTTTGCCGTGGCATACGGAGCTCCATCGCAGTCTTTAACACTGGAAGCATGCCGCGAAAGCGTGGACGTGAACCGTATGTGTAGTTGACGGACTTTGAGCGAGGGCGTATAGTGGGCATGCGGGAGGCCGGGTGGACGTACCGACGAATTGCTCAACACGTGGGGCGTGAGGTCTCCACAGTACATCGATGTTATCACCAGTGGTCGGCGGAAGGTGCACGTGCCCGTCGACCTGGGACCGGACCGCAGCGACGCACGGATGCACGCCAAGACCGTAGGATCCTACGCAGTGCCGTAGGGGACCGCACCGCCACTTCCCAGCAAATTAGGGACACTGTTGCTCCTGGGGTATCGGCGAGGACCATTCGCAACCGTCTCCATGAAGCTGGGCTACGGTTCCGCACACCGTTAGGCCGTCTTCCGCTCACGCCCCAACATCGTGCAGCCCGCCTCCAGTGGTGTCGCGACAGGCGTGAATGGAGGGACGAATGGAGACGTGTCGTCTTCAGCGATGAGAGTCGCTTCTGCCTTGGTGCCAATGATGGTCGTATGCGTGTTTGGCGCCGTGCTGGTGAGCGCCACAATGAGGACTGCATACGACCGAGGCACACAGGGCCAACACGCGGCATCATGGTGTGGGGAGCGATCTCCTACACTGGCCGTACACCTCTGGTGATCATCGAGGGGACACTGAATAGTGCACGGTACATCCAAACCGTCATCGAACCCATCGTTCTACCATTCCTAGACCGGCAAGGGAACTTGCTGTTCCAACAGGACAATGCACGTCCGCATGTATCCCGTGCCACCCAACGTGCTCTACAAGGTGTAAGTCAACTACCCTGGCCAGCAAGATCTCCGGATCTGTCCCCCATTGAGCATGTTTGGGACTGGATGAAGCGTCGTCTCACGCGGTCTGCACGTCCAGCACGAACGCTGGTCCAACTGAGGCGCCAGGTGGAAATGGCATGGCAAGCCGTTCCACAGGACTACATCCAGCATCTCTATGATCGTCTCCATGGGAAAATAGCAGCCTGCATTGCTGCGAAAGGTGGATATCCACTGTACTAGTGCCGACATTGTGCATGCTCTGTTTCATGTGTCTATGTGCCTGTGGTTCTGTCAGTGTGATCATGTGATGTACCTGACCCCAGGAATGTGTCAATAAAGTTTCCCCTTCCTGGGACAATGAATTCTCGGTGTTCTTATTTCCATTTCCAGGAGTGTAGAAATCTCGTCTCTCAACATCAGTTCTGAAGTGTCTTATGGCCTCGTAAACTGCAAGTAGTTCTCTGTCGAATGCTAAGTATTTCCTCTGTGCGTTGTTTAGCTTTTTTGAGAAAAACTGCAAGGGAGTCGTAACATCATTGTCACTAGTGTCAGTAATGATAAACATTGGGGCATCCGCACATGGGTGAGCAATAGTGGCAGCGCAGGCCAACAGCTGTTTGAGTTCGTTAAATGCCTTGTCCATGTCTGGTGTCCATGGGACCTGGCGGGTGCCAGACGTTTGTGGGCCAGCGAGAGCATCTGTGAGAGGAGACTTCATCTGTGAGAGGAGACTGCACCGCAGAAGCGGCTGGCAAATGTTTACGGTAATAATTAACTGTTCCGATGAACCTGCGTAATTCCCTATAGGTCTGGGGGTGTGTCATCTCAAGAACAGGCTTGATCTTGTCCTGCACTGGTGTCAGACCGTCCAACGACAAAACTTAGGAATGTGATGGATGACTGGTGCAATTGAGTCTTTTTATCGTTCAGTTCAATACCAGCGGCTGCTAAAATATCTGCGCCACTTGAAAATGTTCCTCACTCTGTTCCAAAGTAGAAGCGAAAACAAATATGTCATCCATGTATATGAAACAAAAGTCTAGATGGGATAATGTTTGATTGATGAAATGCTGCCACGTTTGGGGGGCGTTTTTCAACCGAAACGGCATAAATTTGTATTGAAACAGCCTGAAGGGAGTGGTTACGGCAGTCTTTTCAATATCCTCCGGAGCTATAGGAATCTGATGAAATGCGTGCTTACAGTCCAAAACAGAGAAGTACTTTGCACCTACGAGTGCATGATTGAAGTCCGCAATGTGTGGGACTGGGTATTTATCAGTGATGTTGCGGGCATTTAAACGCCTATAGTCTCCGACCATACGCCAAGTACCATCTTTCTTTTTGTCAAACGGGATAGGACTAGCCCAGCAACTGGAAGAAGGTTCAATTATTCCCTTTTGTAATTGCTCATCTAATTGTTCTTTTGCAATTTTCATAAATTCCGGCTTGAGGCGGCGTGGGCGTTGCGATACGGGCGGCCCATCGGTTAGACGTAACCGATGAACTGTGCCATTAGTGACTACTGCAATAGATGGCGCGGCACGACAGTCAGATGTCCGTGAAGCGGAGCAGGTGGCGGCGGACGGGCAAAGCTGTGGTGCTGAGGGCGTGGAAGTACATGTGTGCCAACCGCTCATAGGCTGCGTAAAGGCCGCACGATTGTTAACATGGGTGAGGTTGGTACACTGGTTCTTGGTAGCGGGCTGCACCGCTACGAGTGCTGTAGGCACGAGTGGGCATGGACGAACAGCAGATGGCTGTAGTTCATTGTCACAAGCTTGGGAAGTTAATTGTCCATTCGGAACGCACAGAACATGAGCACTCAGGCATACACTTCATTACAAGAGAGGATGCTGACACATTTTACAGAGTTCACAACATTGTCGTTAAAGTGCGCGGGCACGGGAACACCGGATTGGCACGGACTGACCTTGTCTGTAGCCAACGAGTCGTCTGATGGTAGTGTCGCCAGGCGTTGTTGTGTGGAGGCCAACTCGTGGTGTATGTTGCAGAGGTGCAGCAGCGTTGCCATACATTCCATCCGCAACTTCGAAGACTTGGCGCACTCCACTAGCCACTTGTTTGTCCAAGATTGCAGCTCCAAGGATAGGTTTAAACACTTCTTAGCACATCACACACGTTTGGTGTTAGCCGAACTGTCACTCGGCGGAGCAAAAGGATTATGTTTGTTTAGTGGGGGGTAAAACACAGTATTTTGCACAAAATCTAGTGACAACTGATAGTGCTTGAGGAAATCAATTCCGAGAATAGGTTCTTCAATTGGAGACACTAAAAACGTCCACTCCATCTTGCACTCAGGCGAAAGTTTCACTGTATACAGAGTAGAACCCGAACACTGTAGGGTAGACAAGTTCACTGCACGAAGTACTGTTTTGTGTGATTGCATTTTATTGGTTGCTAGATGAACCGGCAGCAAAGAGACATCTGCGCCAGTGTCTACCAGAAAACATACACCTGATTGTAAATTGCGAACATAGACTCGACCACACTTACTGTTGTTGTCCAAGACTGAATGCGACGTTGGATGATGCCCGTTGTTTACATCGCAGAAGGTGGCACAGCAGCCTACCTGTGGTTGGAGTTTGTGTAAGAACGCTGTGACTGGCATTTGCGAACTTGCTCCCCGAATCTTGCATGGAAGAAACAGTAAGGTTGGGCGGGCCTGTGCTCCTGTGGGTAATTGCTAGGTGACGGAGTATGTGACCCTGAGTCTTCCACAGAGGCCGATGCACTGTCGTTGCGGGGAGTTGAAGGTGCAGGCAGGGCGGCTTGTTTAACAAACTTGTTGTTAGCAGCACCAGACAAGGGCGCGGTGTCAGAAAGCTTCTTAGTGCGGTCACGTCCAGAATGCAGTGCACAGAGCTGACGTTGCCTGGCGGAGTATGCTCTGTCGGCGGCGCATAAACATTCATTTACTGGCCTATCTTCATACTCAAAGATTGCAGTCTGGACAGGCAAAGGCAGCTTTTCTGTCCAGATTTCTGCAAGCGTGTCATCAGGCATAACTTGCTCATCGATGAGAAGACGGTTGCACCGCCACAGCTGGAACGGAGACCTGTCGCCGAGACGCTTTTCGTAGATGAGCTGTCCCACATTTTCTCTCCTGGTTTTCGAGACGCACTCCAGTATCGTCTGTTTCGCCACAGCATACTTCCCTGCACAAGGGGGGGGGGGGGGGGGGGAGGGGGGGTGCTTTGACCAGATTGTAAATTAAATCTACGCGGTCGTGAAGATGGTTCATGAGGCAGGCGAAGTGTGTGTCATCGCCCAAAGCACAGACATTGAATGTTTGCTGAACCAGGTTAAACCAGAACTACGGGAGAGCAGGTTTGAAGTCTGGTAGTTTCGGCAGATTCGGCACTGCAGTCACTGCGGAGGTGCGCCTATTTCTTCGGGCGGAAGTAGAGCATGCAGAAGATAGCGAGTCCGAATTATTCGCATTCTGTAATACGGGTATCACGAAATTCACTTGACGTCGAGGGGGGGGGGGGGAGGAGGGGGGCGGCTGAGAACCAACGGACGCTCGCACAGTGTGAGGATCGTAGTCAAAATGTACATTCTCACTGACGTGGTAGCTCGGAAAGAAGCCACAAATACTTAAGTACGCCGGTGAATGTCCATTATTCACACTGTATCACTCGACCATGAGTGGTGGGGCTGGTTGTAGATGTCCTGGTAATTACTGTCCAGCACAGAATTGTTGACTTGATTAGAAGCAACACAAGGATCCCACAGATGTCCACTAGGATTTACACTTGGTGTGATATTTGCTGTTTGGCGATCATTGAGCACCTGTTGAGTAGCCGGCGCAGAAGGATACACATGTGGCGTGAACTGACTCGAGTTTGAATTTACTACTGGATTTTCCAAAGTAGCAAAACTTTGCTCAATGCCACAAACTGTATTCAATTGTGCGCTCAACACAGGAGTAGGAATGTTCCGAACATTCTGTGGAGAACACGTGCAAAGGTCTAGGCTAACAAAACCAGAGTCTGCGACCGTTGGCGGTTGGAAGAATCTGGTGGCACTCGATGAATTCCACTGCATGTTCGGGCTGAAGGATTCCGAAGAGTCTTGTGGCATGTCCACTACGACGGCAGGAGTGCTGGAGAGATGTTGCTGAAATCCGGGCAGCAGTGAGTGCTGAAAGACCATTGTCTGAAGCTGATCAACGGCCCTCGCGATCGCGAAGAAACCCAACGCAGTAGGCGCGTAAATAACCTTCGGGCGGTAATACAGATTTATTAGCACTTCGCTTCTACACAGATACAATTCCGGAGGCTAACTGCCGTTAGCGGTCAATATCCTCCCAAAGATAGCGCACGTATACACTGAATAAATATTGATATTTATGGTGCTCTACGCCACACTTTCATCTGCATTGTAAACAACATCCTGTTTTTGTTTCTTGTGTTCAATTTGTGCATAGGATCTATCACATGCCATGTAAGAATGCCCTCATATTGGGTACATGTGACAAATATAGTTGAATTAACCCTTTTGTGTCAAATGACTGAAATATTTCACAACAGTGTTATTTCTCTTTTGTGCCACACATACATCTGTAAACACATAGTCTTTTGATATTGAAGTCAATGACATTCATAATGAAGTGGTCCAAGAAGGAGATAACTGTGTGCAATGGAACCTTTCTTTCCAACTAACTCTGTATATGGAAACATTGTAGTTGTTCCATCAGAAAAGCAGTGTATTCCACAAGTGAAGAGTCACTAATGCCTTGCGTAGAACATCTCCATAATAGAGATGTGAGGATAAGGAATATTCTACATAAAATCAAAGACTATAGCTTCTGACATATAATGTTCATTCCATATTTCCCTTAAAACATTTCACATTCCTTCATTGCATAAAAAAATACTTACCTTTAGCTTTATGTACTTGAAGTTCAATTTTTAATTTTTGCCTCAATGCTGATACTTTTTTTTGAATTTCCAAATGAAGTTTTTCACACACAGGACACACATCAACTTTTGGTCTTCCAAATGGATAATTACAATTTTCTTTATAAACTTTTGAAAAATGTCCATACTTCAGTTTTGGTATCACATTTACATTGTTCCCTTTTAAAGCTAGACAGGCTTTCGGCTCATAGATTTGAAGGTGTATCTGCCAGATCTTTTTACACATTCTATTCAAATTTCTCTTAGTTTTCTCATAATAAGCAACTCTTTAGTGAAAATATTTAATATGATTCAACATTTGAATGTTTAGTTCAGCAGGTAAGCCTCTCGCTTCCCATCGACCACCACATCTATCATGTTGGGATGATATTCCTTGCAGAAGTAAGTCAGTAATGCACCATACTCTTCTGTTACAATGCATGTAAAGAGAGAAAAGCAAGCACAGTGGATATACAAAATAGTGAATACAACACACTGTAAAACTATCACAGACATAAAATATAACACTACTTACTCGGTAATGAAGCACAGCAGAATGAATCTTTATTGCTCTGACTTTTCTGTTCCAGCACCTTTGTGGAACTGATGCAGAAATCAAACCAGCTAGGTATGTATCCTGCAAATCTGTTGTAGACATAGTGTAGGAATTCTGAAATATATCTGTTTTAAAGGCTTCAGAGAATGTTGACATACATGTACATCTACACCTGAAAACAACAGAAAATTTACAACAAGCTTTGTAATATTTATCTCATACTAAACAGAATTCCAGCCCAACAATCACAATTTACATTTCTGTGTCGGGAATGGAACCCATTGTGTTATTACATTATTCAGAATTACATGCAGTCTCATGCTGTAATACTCTTTGGCATTTCCTTGCCTACATTGTTCATTACTCATTCACCATAATAAATATTCTTCTTATGTGTATTTGCCTCCCATTCACTTGGCCGTGATTTCTTTCATGGCAGTGTGACATCACTGGCTGAATCTTCCACTGCATCAGGCATCTGATCAACTGCCATCAAACAGAGACGACTGCTTAGTTTTGGCTCCGACTATAATATACAAGGTCTTTGCCTGCCAACACCAGACAATTGCCGTTCAGAGCTCCACTCATGTGCTATTAAGATACACAGATACGCAGCAGTTTTGTATGGCTGGGTGACTTCTGTAACAACACAAGTCCTGCACTTCTGTAGTTTTGTGACTAACTAACACCATAACATATGCTTAATGTTTTAAACTTTTGTTGATTTGATCATCAGTTGTTAGAGCTCAGTGAGACAAATACAGTGTCAAAATGTGGACTTGTGCAGTTACGATACTCAGGGCTTCATTTCTTCCATTGCAATTACAGCACTACTTAGAATACTCCAGTAAGTCTCCAAGCTGACATGGAGTTCTGCTAAATTCAGTTCCAGATGGACTGAGTGATGGCTGCAGCACCATTGTTGAACATGTACTCACTCCACAAATGGTGCAGTATAATTCAGCAGAACAGCGAGGCATCACAGCATCATAGCTCATATCAAATTTTCATATCTTTCTAAAATTCTGTACTGTCACACCATTTTGAACAACTATTCGTAAAATGAATGCCATATAATGCAATCAGTCTGTATAATTTAAGGCTTGTTCTTATTTTGTGTTTCTACTAAAAGGTAGAAGTTTCCCTTGAAGAACTGCATTGAAACTTAACAGTTCTTGCAAACACGAAGAGTGTTTAAAAAGTAAGCAGAAATTTATAAATTTGTATGTTGTATTAGTCCAATTTGCACTACTTTTTTATCACTGTCTTCGTAAACATGCCTCAAAAGTATGTGTACAATGTTATGCATGTTTGGTATTTACTCTTTTGTCAGCTGTCAGAAAGGTTACATGTGTTTTAGTACCATCAATGATTATTTGTTTTGCATAAAAATAAATTACAGAATCTGTATTAAATTTTGTTATAAGAATGGAATAAAGTGTGCGAAATTTTTAGAAATGGTAAATATTGCTTTAGGTGAGTCTGTTATGAGTAAACCAAGGGCAAAGAAGTGGTATAAACATTTCAAAGCAAGCCTTAAGGGACAGCAGTTTTACAAGAATGTATAAGATTAAAAATGCATAGTTAAGAGACCTATGAACTATCCCGAAGAAACAGTTCCTAAAGTGTTTTGGGAATTGGAAAAAGCACTGGCATAAGTGTATACTATGTAATAGAGAATATTTGGAAGAGGATACTATTACTGTAGATTAACAAATGAAGTTCTTACCAAAAAATAAAAAGTAATATGTGAACGCACCTTGTATGTCAAGCTTTTTACTTTGAAGTTCAGAATCAGTCTACATGTTTCGAAGGAAATTCCAACAGTGTTTAGAATAGCTATTGTGCACATGTTTTAAGCAATATGTCTTAGAATCAGGTGAACAGTGACCGAGATAGAGATTTAGTGTTCAATAAGCATCAAAGATTTTATGTGATTTTGAAATTGTCTATAACGTTGGGTTTCCTCCCAAAATTATTAGTTTTCCTTCGTGGCGATTCCAGTAAACCATGCAGCTTATTTTCACGTTCCTTCCTTATGCACCCTATTGGGTGAGGCTGACGTTTGCATAAATTGCAGCCCTTTGATTGGGACTGGTAATATTAGCCGACAGTTCTTTTTCGATTGCCTCTTTAATACATGCTGTAATAACATTAGAGACGATCGATCGCTCGTTACTCCACAAATACCTCCTCTTCTTCATATTCTGCACATTTTCTTGCAATGCTAGACGATTATCCATCACTTCCAGATATTGAACTATATCGGTAAGTACACAAAGTTAACTCACTGACACTGGGAACTAAGATCCCATGGACAGAAACGACTTATATCACTGCAAGCCAATATACACCTGTAGACAGGTAATGGGCAACAAATTTTGGGTATCCCTGTAGGCCGGTGGCAGAGTTCTTCCTGGAAAGGCCACTTCCCCCACCACAAGAGCTGTTCGCTCTTGAGTTTACAGACAGACTATATTACCCAACTGTTCAGGAAACAATGTGTGTTCTTTTTCATGCCATTATCCTGTGGTCATGGTGTTTACCTTGTGGATTAACATTCACTATTTATTTCAATCACATGTGCCTTTTGGATGTAGGTCTGCAGTGCGCATGTCTTTATTGAGTGTATTTCTGCACTATTTCTTTGGTGTTCCCCAGTGTCTTGTTTCTCAACATTCAGTTTGCATATAGACTTTATCATTGTGCACTCTACTGCTCTCTTTAAAATCCCTTACCCCAGAAACTCCAACCCCTCCCAGTTCATTCTGACCTGCTTATAGTTTTATTTCTTATTCAGTCACTCGACGTCAATCCTGTTATCTGACATAATGCAGTTAGGAGATTAAGTACCAGGAAGTATGAATAACTGAAAGAACATGGTCTGCTAAATGGAAAAGAAGTCTTACTCCTCCACCAAGGACCAGGACAATGTCCCATAAAACTTGATGTTCTTTTGTTGTGCTGAAAGAATTCTCCAGCATAATACATTTTGTAAGATGACAGTCCAACATTTGTGGACCTTCCCTCCATTTTAAGTCAGCACAATATCTGTACTTATAAGCCAAAACGAATAGTAGGTGAGCGTCATATTGAATGACTTGTTCATTCATTTTTATTTATTTATTGCACTAACATGTGTTGTTAACTCATATATATTTCACATTATGGAAGGAAAATGTGCTGCTGTCAATAATATTGTGTGACATCCCCAAACCTAATAAAAAACAACAAAATACAAAAACCAGCAAAGAAACTGGCTTTGGTATGAACTTTTTCAATCCACTTTTTGAAGCCAACATATGAGAATTGCAATTGTCAAGCTGTACAGTACTGTGCCCCACATGAAACCAGAAGGTACTTTGTTTTACTCAGATGCTACATTGAGCAATTTAATAAATGTATATCACTCACTAATCCATTATTATTATTTATTTATCAGTCAGCAGTTTTACTGTTTGTTCTACCTTCTTTGGATGTAACACGGGATATCTTGTTGTGTTCACTTTCTAAGTATAACACTACCATCCTTATACCCATCTTCTCTTGTCACCTAATTTTCAATCACAGGGTTGACAATATCATCTTGATCACTCCCCATTGCCAACCTCCATCTTAACATCAGTGTATCATGGTTCCCTCAGAAGCTTCTTATGCTGTCTGAATAGTTTGTTGTTAATTGAAGCCTAGTCTGCCTCAAAGTTTTAATTTTAATATTACAGCATTTTCATTAAACAGTCTGTTTTGATGATGCACTGTTGGGGTACAATTGCAGCCAGACCTTCTGTGCAAATGTAGGGTCAATTATCAGTGTAGTCATGCTACATAGAGAGCATGTAGTGCACTCACAAAGTGAAAGAAGAATTCTAAACAAAACTTACAGTACTTTCGCAGCCACAACACAGTAAGGAGATGATATACCAGACATATCATACACCAATTTTGTTCTTCACTATCAAAACTTGGATCTTGGAAGAAAGGGGAATAAGTAAGGTGCATGCAAGCAAAATGAAGTTTTTGAGAAATTAGATGGGAGTAACAAAAATTGAAGAGATGTTAAATGGATGAAGGCAGCTAACTCATGAGAATGCCTACAAAAAAGGAGTGATGAAAACTGGTTAGAAAGGTATAGGCGCATAAAGAGAACTGGTGAGACTAGGATGTCTTGAAAGATGCACAAGATGAAGGTGGAGAGAGAGAGAGAGAGAGAGAGAGAGAGCAAGAGGAAGGTCAAGTGGAAAGTGATTGAAAGGAAGGTAACAAAGGATTTGGAAAGAGAGAGAAGACTGGGTGAGAGAAGCGACAGAGAAGTAAGGGGTGATGGGGAGCAGAAGGGTATAGAAGAGGATGGAAAGATCTGTACTCCAAGCAGGCCCTGCCAGTGGTGGGAAACTGCACGAGATGATGATGTTGGATCTTTCTAAATAGGGAACCATGTTCCAAGGCTCGTCTCATCTGTACAACAGCAACAAGCTAGTAAAATGGCATATTCTACTCTATCTGGTCATAGAAATGTTTTTGTTTACTAATTACCCCATTTTTGACAAACTAACTAGTGTAAAACTATTGTTCATTGCTCCTACTGTAACTCTGATTTTACAATAATTAACCAAAAAGCTTCATGAATCCTTGCCATATTGGAGCTGAAAATATGCTTCTTCAAGGTCAGACTTGGAGAAATATTGACTATATGTGAGAAACTCTTCAGCACAAGACTATATGTTCAGGCTTATTCAAATGTACCTCCAGGATGTCAGTAGATCACTATGTGAGAACTACAACACGTACAGAAAATAAGACGCATATCAGTTAATCATAGAGGCATATCTCTCCAAATTTTTAACTCACATTACACATGCTCAATATAGGCACAATTTGTGATGTCAGTATGTGCTTTCAATTCTTTGAAGTCGCTGCTGCTGCAGCGAGGTAAGGTGCAAAGATAACAGCCCACTTTGGAAATCTGTTAGTTGGTTGCCTGTCTACAGGCACAAACTAATTTGATGCAGCACTAAAGAGTGAAAGCTTTGTCTACATGCTCTGATACATTGGTGTACTCTGCGACTACACCATAGTGTGTATTACTAATCAAACCATTGAGGGCTGCTCTATCCACTGATACATGTAATTTTACAGTACGTCTTGTAGTTTCCCTTCAGTCATCTTCTGAACTCCCAGAAATACTGAGATAACCCTGTATGTTTTGACAGTAGCGCTTTGACTGTTGCCTTGCAATTTCTGCATATGCAGAATGATCCTTTCTGTTTGTAGATTGTGACGAAAGGGGCAGCCCATTGACTACATGTAATACACTGCAGAGTGCTGATTGAATCTCAGCAATGGAATTTTACTAACACTATATCATGTAGGATGAGCAGACTTATACTATGCTTAGGAGATATCAGAATGAAAAGCAACTTTTTACAACAGCCTAAACTCTGTTCAATCATAGAAGGGAATACCACACAAATGAATACCACCCACAATGAATATTTGATAGAAAAGTAGAGGAAATTGTCAAAATTAAGACCAAAACTGTTCAGCACATCATTATGATCAACACCACTAACCTCAGACAGAATGATTTTTGTAGGTGGATAGTGGAACAGCAGCTGATGAATGTATGTAAAGTAATGAACATCACCGTCAGCTCCATGTCGGTGTTTATTATTTATTTAATTGTGACCAGTTTCAGTGTGGTCTGATTCACTGTCAACAGGTCCCTCTGTGGCAGATACTGGTCATAAAACCAACAGTAACCAACACCACAAAATATTTGAAAATATTGGTGTCTGCAAGCCAGCTCAGGTGTGGTGTATGTAGCACAACCCGTTCGTTTCGATTAGTGTTGGTTTTATGATCATTATTTTCCATATTTTCCATATTTCCATTATTTTCCAAAACCAGTTTCAATTAGATAAATAATGAGTTCAGACACACAGCTGATGTTATTATTCACTGCTTCACATTACACAGAATGTAACAGACTAGCACACAGTTGAGGTACATCACACACTTGGGATGAATAAATTACTTTCGCCTGTCAGAACCATATTGGTTTTTCGAAGAAGAGTGGAGCTAAAGTATGTGCAGATCTCTACAGATACAAACATTGTTATGTGTCCAATGTTGAGTTGAAAAGGGCCTAGGCAACCAGTGAGAGTGGAGTGAAGTTATATAGCATAGGCAAGTCAGGGCTTGGCTCCCACTGATGAGCCTCATGGGTGGCTTCCATCGCTATGGTGTTGATGGCGAAATGCTGCAGTGATTTATGGATGCAAGGCTGAGTCCTAATGATGAAAGGTAGAACTTAGGTACACTGGTGGGGTAAGCTGCTCAAGCATGCTGCTGGAAGCAAGACACATACAGCAGGCAAACAGGCTGCAGGGCTCCTGGTGATGACTCCAGGCAAACTGAGCCAGCTTGAAGGACTGTGTAATGATGAGCTTATTGTCAGGAGAGGTTTTGTTAACTCACATGAATCAGCCTGAATTACTAAAAAAAAATGGTTCAAATGGCTCTGAGCACTATGGGACTTAACTACTGTGGTCATCAGTCCCCTAGAACCTAGAACTATTTAAACCTAACTAACCTAAGGACATCACACACATCCATGCCCGAGGCAGGATTCGAACCTGCGACCGTAGCAGTCGCCTGAATTACTAATCTGGCATGTTGTGCACCAAGAAGTTCCTTATGAGAGAGGCAATATTAAGTTGAACTCGACCAGAATGAATGCAGACAGTTGAGCAATCCTTGCTAGGGCTTTGCAGCTTGGTGGTTAATGGTAAATGTGACTGGGAAGATTATTTTGCACACAAGAAGAACCACAACCACTCTGAGACAACATGCACTCAGTGATCATACAAGTTATGCCATGCAGAGTGAAGTTGGAGAGCTGATTCTGAGTTGTCAGGTTTTGCAGTTGCTGGAAGCCTTGAGGACCATGCCACACTAACTAGTAGTCACAATGATGCTCCGTAATTTGTCCTGCATCAAGCTCATCATGAATCATCACCATTTTCTCCTCCAACTACACTGATCGCTTTAAGTTGCTGTTGTTCATTAACTTCTCCTGCTGTGCCAGTTTGCCTTATCGCATTTTAAAACTGACTATGAACAGAAAATCAAGGGTTGAAACAAAATAAAAGAAAATTTAATTCACTGATTAGCCACTGTGAAGAACAAGGCAGAAGGTGCATCATGTAGAACATGAGAAGAATGACTTTAAATGCTTGTGTGTTGTGTAATTAATCTAATCTTTGCATTGCAGTTGTGGTACTCTTACTTGAAAGGGTATCAATTTTTCCAGAAAGCCAGAAATTCATGGGGTATTATATGTTACCTGGAAAAATTAGGTAAATCTCAAGGAATTCTGTGTTTTAATATAGCATTGTAATTTAATTTTACTGAGATTTATAAGTCACAAATTTTAAAATATTTACTATTTCAGAATGTGTTAATTATATGAATATTATTCCATATAAATTATTGATACTTGAAAACCACAGTTGAACTACTGCTTATTGGCTAGTATATCTCAGCCATGAGGAAAGAAAACTCGTTATTGTAATGTGAGATCTCTCTCTCCTCCAGCCCCTGTTAATTTGTCAGGAGCTTCATATGACGTCATCAGCCTGCAACCTGTAGATCTCAAATTTTGTGTGTGTGTGTGTGTGTGTGTGTGTGTGTGTGTGTGAGAGAGAGAGAGAGGGGGGGGGGGGGTGAGAGAGGGAGGGAGAGGGGGAGGGAGAGGGCTAGTAGCTGTCCTTTTTTATAAGTATTCAGTATTCCCTGCTAGTCCTAGAATTTGGTATGAGTCCCACAGATGTGAACAATCTGTAGGTTAGAACACGCAAGAGTTTTGTAAGCATTCTCCTTTGCAGACTGACTGCATCTCCAAATACTCTACCCATAAATTTAAATATGCCACCTGCTTAACCTACAATATTGAGCCTAAATGATCAGCCTATGTCATATTGTTGCATGCAGATATTTGTATGAGTTGATTGCTTCTAATTATGATTCACTGATATTTTACTCATAAGATACTACATTTTTCTCACATAGCACTTCATTATAGACAATTGCAACTCCTCCATATGGAGTTGAGGTTATTATTAACATTGTCCACCACAAACAGCAAGGTTCCCAGCACACTTCCCTGGGGCACTCCTGCAGTTATATTTTCACATGTCTACTTGTTGGTGTAGAAAAGACATGCTGTTTGAGATACTGTACCATGTTACACTTGAGCTCAGACTCTATGACAGAGGGCTTAGTGATATACAATGATAGTGCTTTGATTACTTCTGCCTCCTTCTTCTAAACACCCGTGACCTATGTTTTCTTCCAAACCCAAAGCATAGTTTTTGTATGAGGAATATATGGTGCATTATTGTTAGAGGGGAGAACTAACTCAGTTGCAAAATCTGACATGCATTCTATAGAGGCCCTGGAGCCTTGTTCGGTTTTAGCAATTTCTATGTCTACATCCAGTGTGAAGTGCAGGGCAGAAAGAGTTTCCCATTGTTCCAGCTATTAGAGCTTCTTCCTATCTATTGACAAATGGAGCACAGGAAGAATGACTGTTTAAATGTCTTTGTGTACATAGTAATTAATCTAATCTTTTCCTCACAACCTATGGGTCCCATACATATGGTGCTGTAGAATATTCCTAGAGTCATTATTTAAAACAATCAGTCAGTGTCACTGATACTATTATCTATATCACTCATCTTTACAGTAGTGTGAGAATTAATGTTGGGGAGTATTCCACTAACTTACCTTGTAATGGAACATTTGAAAATGGAGTTTGCATTTTTACTGTTGCCTTACTACGTTCTGTTTCAGTTCCTGTTTCACAGATTGTCAGTACAGGTGGCCAGAATTTCTTTTAGTATTATGAGAGAACTTTTGATAAGATTCTGCTACACTAGTCACTGATAATGGCTTCACACATTGCCATTTTGACAGCCAAACATGTTTCATTCAGTATCTCCCTATCTAAGCTTTGTTTTACAAGTCTATTTTCCAGTAGTTGCTGTTGCCTTGGACATTCTTGTACAGAGACCTTATGCTTGAACTGTTCTACTAGGTTCATATTTATCAAGCACTTCATCAATAAATCTTTGAAACATAAGCTGTAGTTTCTTTTGACTGTTATTCAGGGAAAAATTCCATGGGGTGTATCACTGGCAGTTAACAACTCTTACATGACACTGAGCCCTGTGAGGTCACACTAGATGAATATGTTGCAGCATTTAAAATGTTGGTTTTCTGGTAGGTAAACGGTGGCTTGCTGTCACTTATCAGTTCATTAGGCTTCTTGTACTTCATAGAGCCATTCAGTGAGATCTGTTCAGTACAGCTTTGGGCTCAGATGGTAGCAATCAAGCTATGTGTGAAATGTTGCACTTGGCTGGTAGACAAGGAACATTGTTGACATTGAGGTTCGAAGTCATCTCATCCATGGGCAACAGGTTTAAATAAGAATATTAATCATGGGAAACACACAAGAACAGAACATTAGAATCATGGGGAATTTGCACTCTTGTCAAGTCTGGTTACGCTGTGCACCGTCAGCATTTTGTTGTGCATTTCACTGTTGCCATGCGATGTGCCATTGCTTGTTTATACGTATTATCAACCGTTCCAGTGGATAGTACGGCTGTTGTAAGCACCAGGTTACTATGTAGAGTTAATCACAGACGACTTGGCTCATGCAGTGGCAGAGTACACAAATGCAGAGATGGCAGATGCGCATTTGATGTATGAATTAGTTGACGGCACTGGCGCTCGCGCTCAGCGTTTGTACCGGGAGAGATTTCCAGGATGAAGGTGCCCTGACAGGAAAACTTTTGAAGCCATTGATCATCAGCTTAGGTTTACATGGGGCATTTCAGCCTGATACTAGTAGACGAGGAGGAGAGACCTCAAAGGACGAGGACACCGCAATGGGAGGCGGCAATTTTTCATGCAGAATGAGATTTTCACTCTGCAGCGAAGTGTTCACTGATATGAAACTTCCTGGCAGATTAAAACTGTGTGCCGGACCGAGACTCGAACTCGGTACCTTTGCCTTTCGCAGGCAAGCCCTTGCCCACAAAAGGCTAAGGTCCCGAGTTTGAGTCTCGGTCCAGCAAACAGTTTTAAACTGCCAGGAAGTTTCATATCAGCGCAAACTCCGCTGCAGAGTGAAAATCTCATTCTGGAAACATCCCCCAGGCTGTGGCTAAGCCATGTCTCCGCAATATCCTTTCTTTCAGGAGTGCTAGTTCTGCATGGTTCTTAGGAGAGCTTCTGCAAAGTTTGGAAAGTAGGAGACGAGGTATGGCAGAAGTAAAGCTGTGAGGACGGGGCATGGGTCGTTCTTGGGTAGCTGAGATGGTAGAGCACTTGCCCACGAAAGGCAAAGGTCCCCAGTTTGAGTCTCGGTCGGGCACACAGTTTTAATCTGCCAGGAAGTTTCATTTTTCATGCAGCTGATGACGACCATAGTGTCAGTACGAGGCATGAACCTGCAACACTGAATGTTGACCACAGGATTGTCTGGCGAGTGTTACACGAGGACCAGCTGCATCCATCCCATTTACAGTGTGTGCAGGCACCACCAGCAGTTGATTTTCCTGCATGAGTAGTACTCTTCTGCAAATGGTTTATTCAACAAAATGTCAACCCTAATTCTAGTGCAACGGTGCTGTTCACAGATGAGGCGTCATTCCAACGAAATCAGATTGTAAATATTCACTATCGGCGTGTATGGGAGAGGTCAGTCCTCACACAACTATTGAAGCAAGTCATCATCAAAGACTTTTTGTCAATGCTTGGGCACGTATTGTTAGTGATGTGTTCGGTGGGGCCACACTACCTTTCACACGGGCTCAATGGACAAAGTTATCATAATTTCTTAGAAAATATTCTACCTGATCTCTTAGCAGATGCCTGTAGCTGTGCGACAAAATACGTACTTTATGCACGTTGAAGCATGTTATTGACTATCGGGCTCTAAATAACAGATTCGGAGACGGATGGATAGGTAGAGATGGACCAACTGCCTGGCCTCCATGCTCTCCGGACCTAAACCTACTGGACTTTTTACTTTTTTGAAAGCTGGTACCTGTGGAACCACGGTACCCGTATTATGGAAGGCAGCAAAACCATACGCAATACCCCAGGGATGCACCAGCACATCCCAGAAACACTACGACAGAGGACTGATACGTAATCAGTGCCTGCGAAGGTCATATTGAACACCCCTTGTGAGGAATTGCATGTGGTAAGCTGGAACGTTCTGTTCGTGCGTGTTTCCCGTGATTAATGAGTTGTAAGATGGAAATGAAGCGTTTCCGGACCAATATTAATATAATTTCTTTGTCTTCGTGTGAGGAATGTGTCCTGCAATTTGTTCCATCCTTTGTTGTTACACCTATTTACACTAGTTTAATCTTTGAATGTGTTGGCCCTTTAATATTACCTTCTTGTTAATGCCTTGACCCCCACCCCTCCTGTATCTGGAGTTGCAGAATTCTCATACAGTTCTAGAAGTAATTTCGTGGTTCCGCAAAACCTCTCGTTTATCCCGTTGTGGCTGGTCGCAGTAAGATAATGTTAGGGCATTTACCATCTTATCTTCAGAAAATGTAATACCAGATTGAACCGCGTATCAGAAGAATGTGGAAAAACTGTCGCTCTTACGTGTCCTGCCCACTTCCTTTATTGCCATCTTCAGAATATTGATACGTTAGCTATGAGGTCTTTCCCGACTGTTGGGGTATCAAATTCGAGTCACAATCTTCTTAACGTAATAAATAATAGCTAAACGCAGCGCTTCCTGGAGCATTGTTTGGTTACATAGAACCGCACGTGCGGTACCGTTGCAGTCCGCTATGCCTTACAACTTTTGCTCTGCATTATCACTTTCGAGGAAGATTACTAAAAGGCTTTTTTTAAAAAAAAGCAACAGTATTCTCATTTATCTCATTTCGTACCACAGACTTTCCACATACAGTGCGGTGTCACTTTAACATTATAGGTATATGAATAAAAATATCTTTTCTAAATGTTTTACTGCTTTATTTCCTAACTTATTGATCATCTTGTTGGATAAAGTCAAGTTTAGATCGTCAAATTCAAAAAATGTGTCACATCCGTAATCATCTTAATAATGCAAAACGGTCAACTTTGAAGATAAACATGAAATATGCTTATCTTTAAAGTATCAAAGTAACCTACCTACCGCGTAACAAATACAGATATTGAGTGGACTACCGTCGATTCCTTGGGCACAAAAACTACCTACAAAATTTAGTTCTTCTGGCACGACTCGCAGAAAAACTGCCCAACTAATTAACATAAGAGCTGGTAATTTTAGAGCCTACCCCCCCCCCCCCCCCCCCTCCACCTCCAATCACACAACCGCCACCCTGAAAAAGTTTTTGCGGATGCCCATGTGTACAATCATTATTTACTATGGAGAAAAACTAACTGCATAAAAACACTCTACGAGAGAAAAATGTGACCTTCTTATGGTATTAGCTCCACAGTCTTGCCACAGTTTCGACTAGGAGTCACGATTTGATAAAAGCATTTTTTCTGAAAAACATGAGGCATTACGGCTGACAAAATCAGTTGTCCGTGGATAAGTGTGGTAGTGCAGGTGACTCCTAGTCGAAACTGTGGCAAGACTGTGGAGCTAATACCATAAGAAGGTCACATTTTTCTTTCATAGTGTGTTTTTATGCTGTTATACAAACTGTGTGAGCCCTTATTCAGCAGTTTGGAGCGAGAATTTCGGCTTTATTTAATGCACTTTATTGTGTTTGCTAATGCAGTATGTGGTACAGAACTGGCAGAGAAGCAGAAAAATTTGCTGTTAGAAAATGAAGGTAACAGGCTTACAAGCGATAAACGTAAGGGATTGTAGCAGAGTATAAATACCTTATTCCTCCAATGTTTCACTGTTTTCGCCATCAAAATGAAGAAAACTCTGTAGTTACTACTGAATACCGCATCCGATGAGTCATACAGTACAATCAACCAGTAAAAGATAGGTAAAAAAGACGTTTCAGGAAACGTACGGACTGTTTTAACATACCCGAATTGACAAATTAGAGTTGTCAAAAAATGTGGAACGCTTCACGATTTTGCGTGTCATCCTTGCGCAGGGGCCATGCTAATCTTCTCTGTATCGTTCCAATTTTAGTATATGTACTGCCGAAGCAAGTACATTTCGGTTATGCAAGCATTTTGTATATATACTACGGCGGACAGTTTCAAATTACATTCTACTCGCTATGTAAATTTTGTTCCATTAAACTCCTTTTAAACTGATGATTAGCTTTGAAATATTGTGTGGTTTCATGGGACGTACTTTTAGGTGTCTATTTTACAGGTCATTAAGCCTATACATAAACACTGTCTAAAGCTATAAGTTAAATTTCTTTTTGTACTGCCCGTACTCACAGGCTATGTCTCGCATCTCCTGCCATCTCGTGACGACCACGTGAACTACAGCCTGTACACAGGCAGGGCATGCCAAATCGCGTGCGCACGCAGTCTGCCGTTCCGTCATTAGGATTGCGGGAAGCGATAACACGTACATCGTTAATGCAAGCAAATTCCCAAATCCCTGTGTTGAAATAAAAAGAACGCAGTTGCTTATTGGCTATTCTTCTTGCTGGTGATTTTGTAGTATTATGAGCAAAAGCTGAAATCATCGTGCTATTGCTGAAAGCAAAAGTGCTTCATATGAAACAGCAGATGTCGTTCACTACCGATTTCCAAAAGATGAGAGAACTACCCACAAATGAGTTTCATGTTGGAAAAGAACTATTTTGTTAATGTGAATAACGCAAGGATTTGTTGAGATCATTTCCTTTCCAAATGTTATGAATGGGACTTTAAAAAAAATGATCTCTTCGGGTTACCTTTGAAAAGGTAATAAAGGGTGATTTTTTGCCATCACAAAAAGTTCCAAATAGACATGGAGGTGCCTCCGAAGTTTCAAGTACCAGCGAGGACCACTTGGCAGACATTTATCCTCTTTAGAAAAACGTTTTAATGTATTATCGCCTTTGGAATTATTCGCGCATTGTTTTTTTCTATGGCTTTGACAAACGTTTCATTTTTGCAACAACAATCATGCTTTTGTAAAATAGATTTGCTTTTATTAATAAGCAAGAAATCGCCGATTTGAAAAGAAAAGAATACGCTGTCTGCGATAAAAGCTTTATCTCCGAAGAAGATTAAATTAGATCAGTCGAACGTAGACGAACAGTCTTGACCTAGACGATACAGATAAACACGGAACAGACGGTTAAAAACTAAAATACAACTGCTGAGGAGAGAAAACCACCTTTTTGAAAAGAAGTAACAGGGTCGTTTAAGTATTCGAAGTATGATGTGGAAGTAAATAAATGTGCTTCTTCTACATCAACAGGATTAGTCTGCAATTTCGCAATTAAGTGCCCGGCAGAGGGTCCATCTAGCTGTTTCTCCCAAACAGAGATCGGGTAAAAGGAACAGTTAAATTTTTCCGTGCGAGCTGTAATTTCTCTTACTTTATTACGACGATCATTTTTCCATGTGTAGGTGGGTGCCAAAAAAATATTATCTTAATCGGAGGAGAAAGTTTGTGGTTGAAATTTCATGAGAAGGTGCTGCTGCAACAAAAACGCCTTTGTTTGAATGATTGCCACTCCAATTCGCGTATCATATCCGTTGCACTCTCTCCGCTATTTTTCGATAATACAAAACGAGCTGCCCGCCTTTGGACTTTTTCGATGCCTTCCGTCAATCCTCTCCGATGCTGCTACCACACAGCAGTACTCCAGAAGAGGGCCCACAAGCGTAGTGTAAGCAGTCTGTTGCATCTTCTAAGCGTTCTTCCAGTAAATCGCAGCTTTTGGTATACTTTCCCGACAACACTATTATGTAATCATTCCAGCATACGTTATTCGTAATCACTGGCATAGGCGGAGGACAGGTGAGTTCAAACTCCTCCCGAAATGTTGGCGAAGTTAAAAAAAATGTGGGGGGGGGGGGGGGGGGAAGTGATTTTGAAGTATATTGCTACATAATCTTGATTTAAAAATTGCGTCGTTTTCAAACCTCCGCTTTTACCAGCATGACGTAGTGCGCAAGGGGATTATGGTCCAGCGTTGGCAACAATATTGGCACCAATGTCGGACTGAACGTAAAAGGAGTACGGTATGTCTGGAGTCCTGGGAAATCCAGTAGCGCTGTCCCTGCGTGGGGTAACCTTAATTGTTGCTGTTACTGATAGTGAGGAGACATTCGTTCGTGGCCGGCCAGAGTGGCCGAGCGGTTCTAGGCACTACAGACTGGAAGGGCGTGACCGCAGCGCGGTTCCGGACTGAAGCGCCTAGAACCGCTCGGCCACATCGGCCGACCGCAACGAAATATAACATGGTACGTGAGGTAGGTTACTTTAGTATCAGTGTCACCTGCTTCCCCGCGGTTCCATTCACGGACAGTAACCGAAAAATAAGACTGCTTTTATGTCTCTGTATTTGCTCTAATTTCTTTTATCTCTTTATAATGTTCCTCAGTCGATTTACAGAGTGGACCACTTTAATCCATAATAAGGAATAACTCGGATAAAGATGAGATACAGCAAAACGTTTCAGATAAAATTTGTAAGTGGCAAGAAGAGTCACGCATTGCTAGTAATGGCGGTGATCTTGAACGTGATTTGCAAGTTGATTTGGAGGTTAAAACGAATTTTCAAGTGGGAATCCCAATATTTTGTTGAAGATTTGAAAAGAGCAGTAAATTTTACGTATAAAATGATACATTATTCAAGGTCATGGGAAGATTCAAATAAGATCAAATAATAAAATATGTTTATAGTACTAGTACGGATTATCTCGGGATAGAGCAAAATACAATGTTAGATACATATTCGAAGGGGCATACCGAGGAACGAGAGGCGAGGGAACTCACTCAGCGAGTTGCAAATTAATTATCTTCTTTTTATTTATTTTTGTTCAGTCTTGCAAATGTGAAAATAACATTATTCGTTGTGCCAATAAATACGTTAATTAAACTTTCAAATTCTGAAGGTGGCAGGGGTAAAATACAGGGAGCGAAAGGCTATTTACAATTTGTACAGAAACCAGATGGCAGTTATAAGAGTCGAGGGACATGAAAGGGAAGCAGTGGTTGGGAAGGGAGTGAGACAGGGCTGTAGTCTATCCCCGATGTTATTCAATCTGTATATTGAGCAAGCAGTGAAGGAAACAAAAGAAAAATTCGGAGTAGGTATTAAAGTCCATGGAGAAGAAATAAAAACTTTGAGGTTCGCCGATGACATCGTAATTCTGTCAGAGACAGCAAAGGACTTGGAAGAGCAGTTGAATGGAATGGACAGTGTCTTGAGAGGAGTATATAAGATGAACATCAACAAAAGCAAAACGAGGATAATGGAATGTAGTCGAATTAAGTCGGGTGATGCTGAGGGAATTAGATTAGGAAGTGAGACACTTAAAGTAGTAAAGGAGTTTTGCTATTTGGGGAGCAAAATAACTGATGATGGGTGAAGTAGAGAGGATATAAAATGTAGACTGGCAATGGCAAGGAAAGCGTTTCTGAAGAAGAGAAGTTTGTTAACATCGAGTATAGATTTAAGTGTCAGGAAGTCATTTCTGAAAGTATTTGTATGGAGTGTAGTCATGTATGGAAGTGAATCATGGACGATAAATAGTTTGGACAAGAAGAGAATAGAAGCTTTCTAAATGTGGTGCTACAGAAGAACGCTGAAGATTAGATGGGTAGATCACATAACTAATGGGGAAGTATTGAATCGGATTGGGGAGAAGAGAAGTTTAGGCACAACTTGACCAGAAGAAGGGATCGGTTGGTAGGACATGTTCTGAGACATCAAGGGATCACCAATTTAGTATTGGAGGGCAGTGTGGAGGGTAAAAATCGTAGAGGGAGACCAAGAGATGACTACACTAAGCAGATTCAGAAGGATGTAGGTTGCAGTAGGTACTGGGAGATGAAGAAGCTTGCACAGGATAGAGTAGCATGGAGAGCTGCACCAAACCAGTCTCAGGACTGAAGACAACAACAACAACAACAACATGCCTTTTTGCACTCTGTTGACCAATTAAATGTGGCTCCTTTCTTCAGTAGCTGTATCATTTGACGCTATATATTCGCATAACCGGCTATAAATCGTCTATAGAAATTTGACAATCCCAAGAATGATTGTGGTTCTTTCAAATTCTGTGGTTCAGGAAAATTCTTTACATCTTCAGTTAATTTTGGATCAGGTCGAACACCTTCACTGGTTATAACATAAGCAAGATAGTTAACTTTACTTTGTGCAAAATGACATTTATATATTGATAAACACAGGTTTGCGCTCCTTATATGCTCAAACACAGCTCAGAAACAGCTGCATCATGTTTTCAACAAAAATTATTATATCATCAAGGTAAACAATGCTTGTATTTGGGTGAGCCCTCATAAAACTGAATCCATCAGGCGCTGAAATGTAGCTGGAGCATTACAAAGTCCAAACAGCATACGAAGATACTTGTATACTCCTGTTGCTGTTACAGATGAAGTTTTTGCTTGATCATCTGGATGCACTGTTAACTGGTGATAACCACTTGTTAAATCACATACTGAAAAAATTCGACATCTGCCCAAGTAATCCAAGGTTTCCACTAAATTTGGTAAGGGGTAAATGTCGGGTGTGGTCACAACTTTCAAAGATCGGTAATCAACACAAAAATGGAACTGTGGTTCTTCAGAAATTGATTTCTTCTTTATAATTACAACAGGCTAACACCACGGTGGGTCTGAAGGATCTCCTGGTTTTATAATTCCAGCTTGTAATTGTTCTTTAACTGC
The DNA here is from genome assembly GCF_023897955.1 of Schistocerca gregaria. Classification (NCBI taxonomy): domain Eukaryota; kingdom Metazoa; phylum Arthropoda; class Insecta; order Orthoptera; family Acrididae; genus Schistocerca; species Schistocerca gregaria. The sequence goes on along the minus strand of NC_064927.1, from coordinate 456,160,241 downwards.
GTCTTCTACCAACTATCTTTGACTGAATGGTATTCGGTAAGGTTTCTGTATGAAAACGATGCTGAACTAAATAAGTGACAGGTAAATTTGCACGTTCTCGAAATAAGTCTGCATACTCCATCAAAACAGGCGCTAAAATCTTCTGTTCGTCAGCTGTCAAATGTTCTATCTTCTTCCAAATCTTGCACTTCAGTTCATTATTACCTTCGTCTTCTCGTTGTAATTTTGCGGTACTGTTACAAAAATCTGTGTTTATAACTGCAGCATTTGTTACCTCATGTGGAATCTGTATTACGTCACTTTTACTTACGCCTGACACTTCAGCAACTTTCGTTCCTCATGTCAAAACAACATCCTCATTGCTCATATTCGTTATTGTAGCCGGGACTTTTGCGACAGTCTGTCTCACAACTGTAGCGACACCTACACTTCTAGCAACATACCAATGCATTGTATCAAGTAACTCACTTTTCTCGGATCGCTCAATTAATAACAAAGTTCCTTCCTTGCATCCTTGTCTTTCCTGCTCCCTTGGGAATTTGCTGAGGCTGATCAATCTGAACATCAACTCGGATGGTTTGATCTGATGCATCGTTTGGGCGGTCCCTTCTCACGATAAGAGTATTAGTGCTCCTTTGAGTACGATCTGAAGAACGATTTCATAGGTTGTAGTTGCTACGGCGAAGTCTGATCTTTCTTTCTGCGACAAATATCTCTGCCTCGTTAGCGGACAAGAAATCAAATAAAAAGAAATGGCTCTGAGCGCTATGGGACTTAACATCTATGGTCATCAGTCCCCTAGAACTTAGAACTACTTAAACATAACTAACGTAAGGACATCACGAGGCAGAAAAAATCCCTAACCTCGCCGAGAATCGAACCCGGGACCCGGGCGTGGGAAGCGAGAACGCTACCGCACGACCACGAGCTGCGGGCAGAAATCAAATCCAAGCACACCGTCATAACGCGTTTTGTTATTTGAAACTACTTGCACCCTTCCTGTGTATTTATCTTTATCTTTGTTTTCACCTACATCTTGGCCTTGGCCAAGAATTAATTCTACGTCAACTTCTCCATAGCTACGTAGTTTTGCTCCGTTTAGCCCTCGCACTTCTAATAGCGGCGGTTTCAATTTATCCCGTTTATCTATGCGACACCATATTAATGATGTCTGTGCTCCTATGTCAATAAGTAGTCTGATGTTTCTCCCATGATATACAGCACCTATCTTGAAGTCATTTTCCGTCTGATTTTCGCTGGAACCAACAGGAATCTCTGTCTGTGGCAAGGGGCGGACTAAGTGGTGGCCCATACGTCCCCGTACTAGTTTAAAGATCTGACATTGTCTGTCGTTCGCATTACCTTTCTTCTCGTTGCGACAATCTCTCGAAACATGGCCCTGCATCCCTCAATGATAGCAGATTCGATTCTCTTTGCAATCCTTATGCATGTGACCCAGCTTATTGCATCTGTAGCATTGTATAGTTGTGTTGAAAACTCTGCGTTCTTGTTTCTGCATCTCATTCAATCGTCTTAGTGCTTCAACGAAACCAACAGATGATTCTACTGCTTACTGAAACGTTTTACATGGTGCCAATCGAACAGCTTTGCTTACTTCCTCTCCGTGAATTTGTCCAAGGCTCTCTGGTCGGCTTCGATCAACTGAATCCGATTTTCCTTTTCATCTTCTGTTAACTCGTACGTTTGAGCGTTGATGTTTCGAATCCTGTTGGCAAACTGCTCGATAGATTCTTCTCGTCGCATTCGCAGACTACAAAGCTGCTCTCTGTAAAATCTGATCGCGTTTTTACGTTTAAACCTCTGAACAACAATCGTTCTAAACTCATTGTAATCTTCTGTTTTCACGCAAGTAGGCTCCGCGTTAATGAAATCTTGTGCCCCTCCTGAATTCTTGATTTGGCAACCACTAGCTTATCAGAATCTGTCCATGATCCTAACAGGCCGGCACCTTGCTGTTTACGAAAAAACACTTTCACGTCGTCTTCGGTTTTCCCACTAAACACTGGTACTGATGGCAATAATGAAAAATTATTTATTGTAGTTGTACCAGTACTGTATGAACTATTATTTGACAGGTCTTTTGGAATGTCACACTGGCTACCTTCTGCTTCTAACTTCCGAATCTCTTCTTACAGTTCACTGATAACAGTTTGTAGATCGACAACGTTACTCTGATTGGATTGCGTCATTTCGTCTAATTTAACACCAATGAGTCACTCAAATGAAAATAAAACTCCATCACTGTCTTTCGTATTCTAGCCAAACTAGAGTAGGCCAACCTGCATTAGAGCGTTGGGTGTCCCCACATAGTCAAAGTTCACGCAGTGCTGCACCTCTTCAGGACTGTAGATTTTCCCTAATTATTCCACTTCTGACACCACTTCTATAAGGAGGTTGTTTGTGTTGTTGCCCCGGATGACAATTAGTCGAAATACACTCCTGGAAAGTGAAATAAGAACACCGTGAATTCATTGTCCCAGGAAGGGGAAACTTTATTGACACATTCCTGGGGTCAGATACATCACATGATCACATTGACAGAACCACAGGCACATAGACACAGGCAACAGAGCATGCACAATGTCGGCACTAGTACAGTGTATATCCACCTTTCGCAGCAATGCAGGCTGCTATTCTCCCATGGAGACGATCGTAGTGATGCTGGATGTAGTCCTGTGGAACGGCTTGCCATGCCATTTCCACCTCGCGCCTCAGTTGGACCAGCGTTCGTGCTGGACGTGCAGACCGCGTGAGACGACGCTTCATCCAGTCCCAAACATGCTCAATGGGGGACGGATCCGGAGATCTTGCTGGCCAGGGTAGTTGACTTACACCTTCTAGAGCACGTTGGGTGGGACGGGATACATGTGGACGTGCATTGTCCTGTTGGAACAGCAAGTTCCCTTGCCGGTCTAGGAATGGTAGAATGATGGGTTCGATGACGGTTTGGATGTACCGTGCACTATTCAGTGTCCCCTCGACGATCACCAGAGGTGTACGGCCAGTGTAGAAGATCGCTCCCCACACCATGATGTCGGATGTTGGCCCTGTGTGCCTCGGTCGTATGCAGTCCTGATTGTGGCGCTCACCTGCACGGCGCCAAACACGCATACGACCATCATTGGCACCAAGGCAGAAGCGACTCTCATCGCTGAAGACGACACGTCTCCATTCGTCCCTTCATTCACGCCTGTCGCGACACCACTGGAGGCGGGCTGCACGATTTGGGGCGTGAGCGGAAGACAGCCTAACGGTGTGCGGGACCGTAGCCCAGCTTCATGGAGACGGTTGCGAATGGTCCTCGCCGATACCCCAGGAGCAACAGTGTCCCTAATTTGCTGGGAAGTGGCGGTGCGGTCCCCTACGGCACTGCGTAGGATCCTACGGTCTTGGCGTGCATCCGTGCGTCGCTGCGGTCCGGTCCCAGGTCGACGGGCACGTGCACCTTCCGCCGACCACTGGCGACAGCATCGATGTACTGTGGAGACCTCACGCCCCACGTGTTGAGCAATTCGGCGGTACGTCCACCTGGCCTCCCGCATGCCCACTTTACGCCCTCGCTCAAAGTCCGTCAACTGCACATACGGTTCACGTCCACGCTGTCGCGGCATGCTACCAGTGTTAAAGACTGCGATGGAGCTCCGTATGCCACGGCAAACTGGCTGACACTGACGGCGGCGGTGCACAAATGCTGCGCAGCTAGCGCCATTCGACGGTCAACACCGCGGTTCCTGGTGTGTCCGCTGTGCCGTGCGTGTGATCATTGCTTGTACAGCCCTCTCGCAGTGTCCGGAGCAAGTATGGTGGGTCTGACACACCGGTGTCAATGTGTTCTTTTTTCCATTTCCAGGAGTGTATTTGTCAGTATTTGTAAGTGGTGGGTTCTTGACGTACGGCAATACGTGAACATGAGAAGTAAGTTTAAACAATTTTATTAACAAAGGCTGATTGTGAAACACTCACACTCTGCGCACCCATCATCACAGTGTCTGACATCCTAATTACGGTCTATCGAAAGGCTCCATGGTGAGCTAAGGAAAGAGACATATTCGCGCCTGAGGCCATGCTAGTTAACGTCACGGCGGCCAATGGCTTACTTACTCCCTGCGCTGCACTGCGGCCGGTCGCTCGTGTACTAACCAAGCAAATTGTCAGCATTCCAGATAAGTCGGCTGGTGAGCGCGTGTTACGTACCATATGGCTGCGTGGAAACCGTAGACCCTTACATAAATAATATTCTATATATTGTCTAATGTATTTATACAATATTCCACACACTTCAACTGAATTCCCTCCAAATGACCGATCAACTGAGTCTTTTTCCTGCCAGTTTCTGGGAAGGAGAGTGGGAGGGAGGGGGTCTACCAGACGGGGAGAGGTCAATTAATTGATCAATTTAAATAAGTAGTCAATCAAACGGATAAGAGTGAGAGGGGCTATTCCAATAACTCAGACCTGAAAGAGTACCTGTAGCAGTGAGGGGGAGGTTTCCTGAGGGATATGAGGAAGGGGAGGGGTGTGGGAACGATAGGTTAAGTGCCTGTCAATCAAGAAGAAGGACCCTTTTAGCAGAACAATAGGTTAAGTATCTGTCAATCTAAGGAGAACACGGGTTAAGTACCTGTGAATCAAAAGAGAACGATAGGTTTGCCCCCGAGTGCTCACCTGCGCCTGATGTAGGTAACCCCCAATAACAAAATGCACCTGTATGAAGATTGTTCCACTACTTGTGTGTAATCCACTTAGGGCTATGACAACTACACAGAGAAAATTTTACAAGAGGATTTCACAAGGGAAATGTGAATGAGCTCCTTTACAAGATCCTCTAGTAGTACTTTTGCTATCATAACCTTGTCCATGGCATTCATTGATGGAAACTGAGTGTTCCACAAGCATTCATTGTATTAAATGTGTAATGTTTCAAAAGTGTTGATCGAACTAAATGTGCAACAGCAACTCTCGTTTTCTGATTACAATTTACGAATTCCAAAAACCGTTCATTTATTTCATATTTAGTAAGTATAAGACAGGATAAATGACGTTTCTTCAATATGACTGGAATCAGGAGTTGCATCGACGAGAATTGAAGAGAACGTCTCATTTTCTCTTGGTTCCAAGACGGCACTCTGACGTGATTGGCTAATATTCCAAGGAAATAGTATTGGATTTCCAGTTTTGTGTGATGAATCTCTTTTACCATGAAATAACGGCACATCAAGTAACAACAGAGTTCCCGTGTAAGCTGGCTGTTCTGCAGACGAACAAATAAGAACATACCTCTTTATTTCCCATCATCAGCATGGCCAGTGCACGTCTTGCATGTTGTTTCATTTCTTCACTTTTACATTTCTTCCAGGACGACTATATACAAATAGAAATATTTTAATTTGAGTTCACTCCTGATTGCAAAATATTTTCTGTGTACTGTATATGGCAAATCTACCAGATTATAACGACATTTCACAGGTGATGGCGTGTACATTTGTTGTGGAAATGTTTTGGTAGGATTTCCAATACCATTTAAAGAAAGCGCATCTTCGGCTCCATCACAAGGTTGTCTCCGTGTACTACATCTAAAGAAAATATTGTGCATTGAAGGTTAAACGCGAAATAGAACTGCATGCAATTGTCCTGTACGATTCATAAAACTGAAGAACGGGAGTGGAAAGGAAAAGATAGTTTAGTTATGCTGGTGCTGGGGTACTGTTCTTTTATTTATTGTGTGATGAAAAATTTGTTTTTCTGAAGCAGTCTGATATTTAACCCTGGGGGATGTGAACTTTGAAACACTTGGGCCCCCCATGAGGCTTAGGCTCCGGGGATTTTGCCCCTGCCCCACCCTCTCGTCGGGGCTGACAGTAGCTGCTTCACTACCCGTGCAATGTGCAGAGGAGCGCCATCGTGCATAAAAATGATCCTTCCCACACATCCACGCTGTTGAAGAGTGGGAATGATGCTTGTGTGCAAAAGACTCTCATAGCGTTTCCCAGGTCTCAACTTCTCAAAACAATATGCTCCTACAATTAACGATGCCGGCAACCTGCACCACACAGTCACCTTTTAAGCGTGAAGTGGTATTGGTTGATGTCCGCGCGGATTTTCCGTTGCGCATATTCTGCAGTTCTGAATTTTGACGTGTCCTTGGAGATGGAAATAGACTTCGTCTCTCGACAGAGTGTTCCATGGCCATTCATTGTCCACTTCAATGCGAGTAAGAAATACAAGAGCGAAGTTTGTGTTGCTAGCAGGTCAGCAGGAAGCAACTCCTAAACATGGGTGATTTTGTATGGACAGCGATGTAGGATGTTTCGTATCATTTTATGCACCGTGCTTGCGGGCATGTCCAACTGAATGTTTACACACAAATGCTCGATCTCTCCTGTAATACTGTGGCCATACTTCGACAGACGTCGGGTAAACTGCTTTCCTCCCTCTGTGGCGCTGCACTTCAAAAGAACCTGTCTTTTCGAATTCAGTAATCATTTACTCTACAGCCTTAGCAGACATCGGACCAATGCCTTTTTTCATACCCTTGAGTGTCTGGAACTTCTGAAGGGCTGCTGGCGCACTATCTCCTTTCTTGTAAAAGAGTGCACGATCCTCCATAGAGACCGTCGTGTTGCGAGCCTCCAAACTGAGGAACAGACATGTGCTGCCTTTCTGTTGGTGCGCATATTTCTGGCGCTTAAAGCGGCATCTCTTGGTCAGTATTTCGTCTTTATTTTTCGCCACACTTTCCCCTGCGTCAATAATTAAGTGTTCAAATTTTCTATCGTGCTTAGCAGTGGTTCTCTTTCTACAGTGTTTTGAGACTGGAACTTAAATAACGAACACCCTTTATGTCCACTAGTTTCTGAGAGCCGTACTTATAGATGTATATAAGAAGGGCGGGAGAGAGTTCGTTTAACACATGCCACCATTCTATGTGCTGAGGCCAAACCTTTGGTCCACCATTTATCCAAGTTCCCTCGTTTCTGCTTCATCACTAGTCATTTAAAGAACTTGAACTCGTTATGTACGACAATTTCATACATTTAAACTGAATTTACCGACCGCATATGCGCTCTAAGCAACCTTCCAAGGGAGAGTTCGTAAACGACTAAACAACTACCGGTGGAGTACACCAGTGCAAGGGACCGGTCTTCCCTCATCAAGAATTTGAGGTCATGGGGTTCTCGCTTCCCGCGCCCGGGTTCTCGGGTTCGATTCCTGGAGGGGTCAGGGATTTTCTCTGCCTCGTGATGACTGGGTGTTGTGTGATGTCCTTAGGTTAGTTAGGTTTAAGTAGTTCTAAGTTCTAGGGGACTGATGACCAAATATGTTAAGTCACATAGTGCTCAGAGCTATTTTTTTGGAGGTCATTGGCGTCTCACAAACATCTTACCCATCCAGCTCGATAACTATTAACCATTCTAGTAACATCGTGAGACTAATGGATGATGGAATTCGTGCAATGGATGTGCAACAAAGTACAGTTATGGCGCGCAAGGGGGGAGTAAATCCTGAGAAGGCCCCTCTCCTCAGCTTTGAAATCGCGTTAGCTTCAACACGCGCTACGCGCCGCGCTGTTCGTCTGACGAAAAACGTCACTCAGACCTATTTTGTGGAAAATTTCTTTCTCTTTGTTTTCATAAATAGTCAGCATTCTGAAAATTGTGTCGTTTCCGAGTTATAAGCGAAAAACAAAAACAAACAATTTTTCGAGTTTTCTGTTTTTGACCCACTTCTGTGCCGATCAATTTTTCGTGTTTTTTTCCATTTTTGACTCATTTCCTTGCCGAAATTTGAAAATTGGGTCTCAACATCCTCGAAAATATAAAGAAAGCTTGTCAAAAAAACTTCTTCAAAACTTCCCGCTATTTGGCCTTTTTGAGCATCATTTTACTGGAATATGAATCCGACAGTTGGAAATGGGCTTGTCCGATTTTGTTTCTCAGTTTCTTTTATGAGAGTATCTTTAGCTGAAATTAGTTATTTAATACGTGTCAAAAACGGGAAATTTTTTGTTTTGAGTTCGCACGAGTTTTCATACCGCTACATATTTTCTCATTCAGTTTGACAGAAGTATTCGTTAAAACACTTGCTCCACAAATACTATAACGAAAAATTATGATAGCAAATAACTTACTGTTGATTACGTGTCTGGCCACATCTACAAATACATGGATACTCTGCAAATCACATTTAAATGCCTGGCAGAGGGTTCATCGAACCACCTTCCAATTCTCTATTATTCCAGTCTCGTAAAGCGCGGAAAGAATGAACACCCATATCTTTCCGTACGAGCTCTGATTCCCATATTTTATCGTGGTGATCGTTCCTCCCTATGTAGGTCGGTGTCAACAAAATATTTTCACATTCGGAGAAGAAAGTTGGTGATTGCAATTTCGTGAGAAGGTTCCGTCGCAACGAAAAACGCCTTTCTTTTAATTATTTCCAGCCCAAATCCTGTATCATTCCTGTGACACTCTCTCCCATATTTCGCGATAATACACAACGTGCTGTATTTCTTTGAACTTTTTCGATGTACTCCGTGAGTCCTATCTGGTAAGGATCCCACACGTACACCGCGCAGCAGTATTCTAAAAGAGGGCGGACAAGTGTAGTGTAGGCAGTCTCCTTAGTAAGTCTGTTGTTAGATTTTCTTTCTAAGTGTCCTACCAATAAAACGCAGCCTTTGGTTAGCCTTCCCCACAACATTTTCTGTGTGTTCTTTCCAATTTAGGTTGTTCGTAATTGTAATACCTAGGTATTTAGTTGAATTTACGGCTTTTGGATTAGACTGGTTTATCGTGTAACCGAAGTTTAACGAGTTCCTTTTAGCACTCCTGTGGATGACCTCACACTTTTCGTTATTTAGGGCCAACTGCCACTTTTCGCACCATTCAGATATCTTTTCCAAATCGTTTCGCAGTTTGTTTTGATCTTCTGATGACTTTATTAATCGATAAACGACAGCGTCATCTGCAAACAACCGAAGACGGCTGCCCAGATTGTCTCCCAAATCGTTTATATAGATAAGGAACAACAAAGGGCCTATAACACTACCTTGGGGAACGCCTGAAATCACTTCTGTTTTACTCGATGCCTTTCCGTTAATTACTACGAACTATGACCGCTCTGACAGGAAATCGCAAATCCAGTCACATACCGGTAACTGAGACGATATTCCATAAGCACGCAATTTCACTACGAGCCGCTTCTGTGGTACAGTGTCAAAAGCCTTCCGGAAATCCAGGAATACGGAATCGATCTGAAATCCCTTGTCAATAGCACTCAACACTTCAGGTGAATAAAATGAGCTAATTGTGTTTCACAGGAACGGTGTTTTCTAAACCCATGTTGACTGTGTGTCAATAGACCGTTTCCTTCGAGGTAATTCATAATGTTCGAACGCAGTATATGTTCTAAAATCCTGCTGCATATCGACGTTAACGGTATGGGCCTGTAATTTAATGGATTACTCCTACCACCTTTCTTGAATATTGGTGTGACCTGTGCAACTTTCCAGTCTTTGGGTAGGGATCTTTCGTCTAGCGAACGGTTGTATATGATTGTTAAGTATGGAGCTAATGCATCAGCATACTCGGAAAGGAGTAAACTGTTCGAATTGTAGCATGAAGGTTCAAAACATTGTTACTTTGTAACATAGTTCAAGTTTTTATTGCATTGGACAGTGAGCTCTAAACGTTAAAAAAAATGGTTGAAATGGCTCTGAGCACTATGGGACTCAACTGCTGAGGTCATAAGTCCCCTAGAACTTAGAACTACTTAAACCTAACTAACCTAAGGACAACACACACATCCATGCCCGAGGCAGGATTCGAACCTGCGACCGTAGAGGTCGCTCGGTTCCAGATTGTAGCGCCAGAACCGCTTATATATATAATATATATATATATAGATATATATATATCATTTTGTTCGCTTTTGTTCTTCGTAAGACATCCGTTTAAGTTCGTTGTTGATCGATTAACTCAGTTATTTTCATTACAGAGGGCAGCTAACCCTCTGACCGAACACGCTGAGCTACCGTGCCGCCATTAAACTTAACTAACCAAAGGACATTACACACATCCATGTCAGAGGCAGGATTCGCACCTGCGACCGTAGCGGTCGCTCGGTTCCAGACTGTAGCGCCTAGAACCGCACGTCCACTTCCGTTGGCTGCTCGCCCACCAGCGGCCGGCTCTAAATATAACCTTAAATGAATTATTATGACACATTTCCAAACTCTCCACAGAATAATATACTAAATCTCTAATTATCAAGGAGACGTTTCGTTTACAAGCGGCGACGTTGCTGCTCTATTTTATTTTATTTATTTTTTTAACCATGGGGAAAAATCTCGACACAAACTTTTTAAGTTTAGGAATGTTTATGCCTACTCAGAGCCTAAAGATACAGGTTTTTCTTTTGACAAATGGCATGAATGAAAAATTTTGGGCACCTTGATGTTTTACACTTTTAGAAAAGGATTTGTGACATCCAAAACTGCTCATCCTGTTATGTCCTCTATGTCCAGTGTTCATTCCGTGATCACACTGTTACGGTCACCATATCACTGGAATGCGTTGCTCCTGCTGTCAGAAACGGCTGTGAATGACTATCTGCATCTGATGCATTCGAATTCTCATCCAATCATTGAACCGAGCGAATTGACACAGTGGTCAGCACATTGGTCATGGATTCCGAAGGACAACGGTTCAAGCCCACGTCAGGCCACGCAGATTACGTTTTCCCGTGAATTCCATACAAAACTCCAGGAAAATGCAAGAGAGTTCCTTTGAAAATGGAACGTCCGCTTCCTAATGGGAGCTTGTTCTCCGTGTCTAATGACCTCGCTATCGAAGGGACGTTAAATCTTAATCCCATTCTTCTTTCGACCAGTCTGTACTGTTTTTGAGATACCGGCAACAGTAATCTTGCCGGTATCTTCATATACGATCAATCAACGACATGGGATACTTCTATACTCATGAAAAGTTTTGCTAGAATATTGCGCCTTATTGATTTCTGTGGTTTTTACTGCGATGACAACATACCTTTGCTCCAGTTGACATCATGGATGTTGACAGTACTTGTAGCTTTCTTGTAGCAGAACATTATCTTTTACAGCGTTTGGTAAGCAGATTTTATCAATTTTTTTAAATTCTTTCAGAAAAAGGAGAAATGTAAATTACAAAAGCTCCTTACTATCACCACAGCTCGCAAAAGTATTAAGAATGACTTAGAAATAAAAGAGAAGTGAAACCACGCTGGTTGAGAAATGAAGAAGGCTATGCTCCTCACATTTTGATTGGAATTAAATATTAGGAAAAAATATGAAAATCTGCAGAGCGCTTCAAGATTTGGAAGTTCATCCTCGTACATAGGAAAAATGCTGTCAGTATTTTTACTCTAAAAGTGATGTCAATTCGCTTCAGTTTGGGGAAAAAGAAGCTATACGTAGTCTCTCTATGTTATTGTCAAAAAATGTGGAACGCTTCACGATTTTGCGTGTCATCCTTGCGCAGGGGCCATGCTAATCTTCTCTGTATCGTTCCAATTTTAGTATATGTACTGCCGAAGCAAGTACACTACAATGAAGTTGAATTTCTGTATATATAGTTACATGCTTCTAGTAGAAGTATGTTCTAAAAGTAGTGAAGTATTATGTATTGGCATTTCTCTTAAAAGTAAGATAATGGTCTAAAAAGTGTAGCGTTTGAAGAGACACACTATGTTCTATGTATTTACTGGAATTTCGTCACATTACTGGAATGTGTAGAGAAATTATTAATATAGATTTATCGCCATGTGCCCCTATATTCAGAGACACTGCGCCTACCACGCCATCTCGTAGTTACTGCGTCACTCACACTGCTTTGTGTCGTACTGTCCGCAACTTGGGAAGAATACGTGACGATAAACATGTGCTTCGAAATGAAGTTTGGATGTTAATTGAACTATTGTTATTAGCTAAACGGAAATTTAACATTTCATTCATTTCACTGTGTCAAGTTACCACCGAAACTGCAAGGCTATTTTAAGAGTTAATTTGTAGGCTTGTAACCTCAGTAATTTCTCTTCTGTTAAACAATATATTTTTTAAACCTATTATTTATTCATCATTCTTTAAGAATCTACATGTAATCGGCGTCAATATTAGCAGTCTAAAAACAAGTTTCTAGAACAGAATATCTGTTAGCATTTCTGCATGTTTTCCAACACGCAAACGGCCACGATAGTTAACGTTTTACACTTGTACAAGTACATGTACACACTAATATATGCATTCACGAGTGATTCTCATTAAACTCCAATGTTCAGATATTCGTATATTTTGAGCCGCTTGAGATTTGGGAGATCACTACCCTCTTTAAGAGTGTACATTGCTTCACAGGGTGGGTATTAATCTGTGTGAAAATATACACCAAAGTGTTAAAAAAGATACACTGTCTACAGATATTTAAAAAAAATTAAAAGGTACATTTCTTCACATAATGGGTATTTATCCAAGAGGAGAGAAACTGACTCGCACTTATACCTCATGTGTTCAGACACACTAGTGCTTATTATGCTAGGTCAGATTCTAAATGTCCAGTTAGTCACAAACAAGGTTTCAGACATTGAGGTTTTGCTAAACCCTAAACTGCATTTTGTCGATGTTCTGTGTTTCTCTGAAAACTGGTTAAAGGGAGATCAGGTTGCTTCATTTACAGTACCAGGCTACACACTTGCAAATTAACACCTGTAGAAGAAAATACAAAAGTGGAGGTACTGCTTTTTTATTTAAAAGTGGGTGGAAATTAAGAGCTAATGATAGTTTTCAGTACCTCAGTACAGAAATAGACTTTGAAGCAACAGTTGTAGAAATCAGTGGTGCAAATACAGCTGTTGTGTGTATCTGTCCCTCTCCAAATGGGATCTTTGAGTCATTTATCTATAAACGAGAAACATTACTAATTATGATACATGTAGGCAAGAAATCAATAGTACTGTGTGGAGATTTCAACACCTGACTTTCTTCAAACAAGCAAGAGAAGGACTGTTGCTCAACCTAACATATACTTTCAGTTTAAAACAAACAATTACAACCCCAACAAGAATTATAAAAACTTCTGCCACTACTGTGGACCAAATATTTGTTAACACATCCTATAAAAAAAAAAGTGTAAATACAAATTTTAATGATCATGAAGCTCAAGTGGTAACCCTCACAGACTGTTTACTACCCATACAAAACCATAAAAGGACTGTGACTGCATGAAGTTTCTACAAAGCATAGACACATTCAATCACTTGTTATCAATAGAAAGCTGGGAAGAAGTTTCTCAGTTGCATGACACCAACAAAAAGTTTGAAAAGTTCTCTGACATCTCCAACTATTATTTTGAAACAGTATTTCCTCTCATAATACAAGCAGTAAGAAACACAAATCTGAAAGCAGAGTCATATATAACAAGAGGCATAAAAGTATCACGCAACACAAAAAGAAAATTGCTCAGTTACAGAAAAAAACACAACAGATCCCCTCTCCTTAACAATTACATCATAAAATATATTCAGGTGTATAGAAAAGTCGTATGTCAGGCAAAAATAATGTCCAATGATAAGTTTATATCAGATTTGGAAAATAAAAGCAAAGCAATATGGAAAGTAATAAAGCAGGAAGGAAATAGTAAAAGGGAAAATATCACACTGAACTGTGACAACAAGAGAATTATTGACCCGCAGCAGATTGCAAATTTCTTCAGGCAGTACTGTGAAGACAATACAAAAAATCTATGCCAACGTGATCCCTATTCATAAAAAAAGTGACAAATCAAACTTGGAGAACTATAGACCAGTGTCATTATTATCAATTTTTGTCAAAGAATCATGTATAACAGGTGTATGGTATTTCTGGATAAGAACAAAATCCTTGATGATGCCCAAGAGGGTTTTTGGAAAAATAAATCTACAACCAAAGCCATATATAATTTCTTGCAAAATGCTGTAGAAGCACTGGATAATAAAGAAAATCCTGCTGATATTTTCTTAGATCTAAGCAAAACTTTAGACATTTTGGACCACAGAATCCTGCTGGTAGAACTCCAAAAGTATGGCATTAGAGGCACCGCATTAAAATAGCTCTCCTCCTACCTGACAAATCTGAAACAAAAACTAGTAATAGCTTATGAACTAAATTACAGCACTAGAACATATTTTTCAGATGCAAGATCCATTCTCGTGCCTATTCCTTTCCTTCTATATATAAATGACCTAGATGTAAACATACAGTTGCAACTAAGTATTTTGTTTGCACATGACACAAGCATCCTTACAAGGGAAACACAAACACAGCTACAAGAAAACATAAATGAAGCTACAGACCAACTAAATGACTGGTTTGGAGGAAATAAACTAATAATAAACATTTCTAAAATAACTGTGCTTAATTTCTGTTTGAAAGGGGAAGCTTGCAACACTTCTGTGACAATAAATGACAGTGGAATTATATCCTCACTGGAAACAAAATTTTTAGTCTTCAAAATGATTTTAAATGGCAGTCACATAAAACAAAAACAAATAAAACACTGAAAAAAGTAGACTACAGTTCATGCTTACTTGCACACAAAGCAAGCTTCCACACTGTTAGAATTGCATACTTTGCCCAGTTCCACAGTATCCTACCATATGGAATTATATTCTGGGGTGACACAGCTGTTAGCCCTGTAATCTACCTGATCCAAAAAAGGGCTATAAGAACAATGAACCATGCAAAACAGACTGACTCATGTAGGGCCCCTCTGTCAGAAGTCTTCCATACTCCCTCTCTCCTGTCTTTTTATTCTAGAAAAATTGTAGATATGTGAGGAAAAATATCAAAGAGGTAAATAAAATCTGTAAAGTACATGAACATAATACCAGGCAAAAAGACATACTCTTTGTTCAGTCAGTAATGACAACAGCCTTTAAAATGTCCAATATAAATAGCCAATACAATACAAATGTACAATAGTCTGCATGTAAAATTAAAGTTATTTCTTCATTTTCTCTGTTTCCCTAAGTGCATTCTTATTAGATCACTGCTTCTATTTAGTGGCAGAATTCTTAAACCATGGGAAGTATGATAGACATGAAGCAAGAATATGCAAAAACTACTACAGCTGCTAAAGCAAGGTCAAATATAATGAATTTATTGTACCATTAAAATAAATTTTGAAGTTATATGTATCCTGTCTGTGTGTTTTAGTGTCATGTTTTACATTGCAATATTGCATTCATTTTATTGTGCTAATATTACTGAAAGATGCTATCTGTCCAGGCATGGCAAGTGAATGACATAGAATTGGTAATAAAGGTAATGTGCCTGCCCACATATATGAACAAGTAGGTGTTAACCATACACCTTTCCAGTTTCAGAATATTGATGTATGTATTATTTGAGTGATTACACTCTATAAGTACACATTATTTGAGTAAATAAGTAGTAAATAATAGATTTGCTAGAACTAGAGCCATGTATTCGCGAATTGTTATTCAAATTACCTTGAAGGAATTCTTCAATTGAATATCAGCAGTACGCTTTTATTTTAACCTAAAATATACATAATAAAATACCACAGGCAAATAATTTATTTATTGCTATTGATGTCAGCACAGTTTGTACAAATTAAAAGCAAGCCAGTGGATGTCTCCTACTACTAGGTTATCGAGTCAAACTCTAGTTCATCCAAACCAACTTTAAAAAAAGGAGATAATAAAGATAAATACTTAATAGAATACGTTACAACATACAAGAAATGTTTTAGGAGTATGATTAAAAATGCTAAAAAAAGCAGTATACTGGACTGGAACTCTGGAAGTCACCACCATGCAAAAAGATCAAAAACTCACTTAGGTTGGTTCCCCATTCTATCTGACAGCAAAAGTGTTAAACATACGGGAATAAGATTATACAATCATATTCAAGCACTAATAAAGAACGTCACAGAGCTAAAAGATTTTAGAACTAATCTAGGATCACTTCCAATAGAATACTGTCTTTACAGCATACAGGAATTCTTAGAATCTGACCTGGTACAATAAGCAATAGAGTGTCTGAACAGCAGGAGACATATGGCTAAGTCAGTTTGTCCACTTAATATATGTGAGAGTCTGTAAATGGACAAATGAATATAAATTTTACAGTTGTATATCAGAGCCTATAAGCAGAGTACAAATATTGGACCCATTTACAATTAAGCTGGGGAGATAGTTTGTCGCCATTACTTTTCAGCTGTGCTCTGGAATACGTTGTAAGGGCATGTTACAAGGAAAATCCTAAAAACATAAGAATTGGAATGAAGAAAGATCAAATAAACTTAAATTGCTTGGAATTTGCAGATGACAGCATTACTAGCTGATAATGTTCAGGAAGCCAGAAACCAAATCACAAAATTAACAGGCACTATTAGTCTAACCAGCATCATGTGGGGACAGTGGCGTATCTATGAGTTTGTGTATTTTACTGTAGCACATCAAAGGGTAACTCCAAAAGCCAGCAAGTTTTCTTCCTTTCGTGTGTGCCTATCAACAACTCAATGCTTCTGCTTTGTGTTGAGCGGTTTTCTTTAATTGTAGAGTATTTACATTCTACAAGAACTTTCCTACAACATTTAATGTGATAATGATATAGCCTGCAGAGTTCAAATATTACTATGTTGTTTATGTGTGTATGTTCTTTTCTGAATGTCTACTAGTTATTTATTTTCTGAACTCAGTAGTGCAGTATGCTTGTCCTCTCAGATAAATAAGTGTTATGTGAAGCAATGTTTTTTATATATATATCAGTTAGTTATGTATTTTATGAAATCTGTAGTATGTATTTTCTCACAGATCAATACCCGTCATGCAAAGCAATGTACAGAGTGCTGGTTAGTCCCTCATGGGAGTGTGTTAGGCCCATTACTGTTTCTCATTTACATAAATGACTTCCCACTGTGGATCACATAACATGCAAAATTTATATATGCCATACTGAGTTACTATTTTACTATTTTTTCATGTACTTTAGTGATCTATCTGTTTAATTATTAACTTTGTCAGCCACTCACTGATCACACAATTTTAGTTGGCCTCTGAACGGAGGAAACTGGGAGCGGAAACTTGCGATTGACTTGTAATCACATTTGGTGCTGAGACAAGCCCTGCCTCCTTTTCCCAGGGCAACTGACTTACAGCATGTGGTGTCACCGCCAGATACCACACTTGCTACGTGGTAGCCTATTAAATCAGCCGTGGTCCAGTAGTATGCGTCGGACCCGCGTGTCACCACTATCAGTGATTGCAGACCGAGCGCCACCACATGGCAGGTCTAGAGAGACTTCCTAGCACTCGCCCCAGTTGTACAACTGACTTTGCTAGTGATGGTTCACTGACAAAATACGCTCTCATTTGCCGAGATGATAGTTTAGCATAGCCTTCAGCTACGTCCTTTGCTATGACCTAGCAAGGTGCCATATTCAGTTACTATTGATATTGTCAATCATGTACCGTCAAGAGCGATGTTTATCATTAATGGATTAAAGTTAAGTATTCCACCAGCTACGTCCATTTTTCTAATTTCCTTGTCCTGTTCCAAACATCACGCCAGCCTGCATGAGCTAAAACATGTGCATTTCAGCCTCCTCCAGTAACACGGTGTTGGCTCTCCTTCCAACCACAACACAGCATGTTATAACTTCAAGTTGAACAAATATATTTCAAGGAAGATGCAATACATGAAAGTCACAGATCAAGTAAACAGAGTAAGATGTATGTACACTTAAACTGTCAAATCATAACTGAGTCCGAGACTAGTGGCCACTGGCTGGCTGGCCGCTTAGATGGCGCTGCTGCTGCATGGCTGGAACACGGCGCCGCATGTAGAGGACATGCGTAACTGCATGGCGGCACTTTGAAAGATTGGCGAATCACAACACTTTTCCCCCCTTTGAAGTTTTTGCACAGGTCTTGAAGGAGGTGGCCTGTAGATTGATAATGTCCATAGGTGTTGTTTGACTGGCTGTAAAGTCTCGACGAGGAGGCTTCCTGTATGGACGGAAGTGTCCCTGATGATAACGGGCCGAAATGGCAGGAGACGTTGGGGTCGAATCTGCTGGGGCCCCATGCACCAATCTACCCGTTGCGGCAAGTCCAGTTGTTGTCACAGGAGACATGGGCGATGTGTCCGCGTCCGTAGGAGAAGGAGATGAGTAGAGTTGCTCCGACAGATGATGGTAATCTGGTTCCTGCATGGGCACATCTCCTGGTGATGTCAGTTCTTGTGCTGGCGCCGATATGATGGTGAGAGGACTGCATTGTGAGTAATGAAAGATTCCAGTATCCTGAGCGTCAGGTAGAGCCAAAGGTGGTGTAGCAGCATATGGAACAGGCGTTGCCGGCACACGAGGTCGAAGCTGGTCCGAATGACACACTGCAACACCCGTGTCCATCTGGATTTCATACAGGCATTGGCCACGGTGTTGTAAGGTGCCATATCCCCATACGCATATATAAAGTCGTCGGCGGTGAACCGGCCAGCGAAGGCACACGCGGCCGTGAGGTGGAAGGCTGCAGAAGGTGAAGTAGCGTGTGGGGCTGTGGGCCATGTAAGAGTTCAGCCAGGTTGTGGTCACCCATGGGGGTGAAACGGTAAGAAGCCAGAAATTGGAGAAGCGCATCATCAGCAGCAGAAGAAGTCAGGAGCTTCCTCATATGAGCCTTAAATGTGCGGACCAGTGATTCAGCCTCATCATTTGACTATGAATGCAACGGAGGGGCTGTGACATCCATGACGCTGTGATGGGCACAAAAATTTGCAAAATCGGAAGGGGAAAATTGCAGACCATTATCAGTAACAAGAGTAGAGGGAAGGCCTTCCAAAGAGAAAATGTGAGCTAGAGCATTGGTGGTTGCCGTGGTGGTAGGCGACATGCAATGGACAATGAAAGGAAAGTTAGAGTAGGCGTCAATAACAAGAAGCCAATAAATACGTAAAAAAGGTCCCGTGAAGTTAGCATGAACATGCTCCCAGGACTTCTCAGGCGAAGGCCACGGTGACAAAGATGACTTCGAGGCGGCGGTCTGCGATGCACAAGGGCCACAGGCATCGACCATGTGTGCAATTTCAGAGTCGATGCCGGGCCAGTACACATGACGGCGCGCCAGAGATTTTGTGTGAGAGACACCTTAGTGCTCTTGGCGAAGGAGGCGCAAGACCGAAGCACGCAAAGACGCAGGTACCACAACATACGGCGAAGTATTTTCAGGGGAAAGGAGGCTAACACCATCCCTAGCCGTGACACGGTAACGCAAAGTGTAATAGTTCCGCAACAGATCAGAAGACTTAGTGGACAGACAATCTAGCCAACCATTCTGAATACAGCATAAAACCCGGGAGAGGGTAGGGTCAGAACCCTTAGCAGCCGGTTCCCGGTGATGGGGAACCCTTCCACAACCCGCTGCTCGGCAGCATCCAGGTGGAAACGCAAAAGTTTGTCCCTATTGAATGACAGATCAGGACCCATGGGAAGGCAAGACAGTGCATCAGCATTTGCATGTTGATCAAGTAAAGAGCCCAACGCTGGAGGTGGTGTGAAGCCTTGTCGGGAAGTGATGTTGATGGATGAAACAAGGAAACAAGTGGTTTGTGCTCCGTAACAAGATGAAATTTGGAATCATAGAGAAAAACACCAAACTTTTGAAGAGCATAAATAATGGCCAAAGCTTCTTTTTCAATTTGAGAATACTTTTGTTGGGCACGCGTGAGTGTTTTGGAGGCATAAGCGATGGGTTGTTCAGAACCGTCAGAAAAACGGTGCGCAAGGACTGCACCGACCCCGTATTGAGAGATGTTCATGGGAAGAACAAGATGTTGGCCAGGTCGATAAGTAGCCAGGCACGGGGCCTGTTTCAGCATAGTCTTCAGTTTCTGGAAAGCCGCAATGCATGACGCGGACCAGTGAAAAGGCACATTTTTATGCAACAGGCGATGCAACGTATGAGCCACCGAAGCAGCAGATGGTAAAAACCTGTGATAGTATGCTATTTTCCCAAAGAAGGACAGCAGTTCCTTAACAGATGTAGGGCAAGGAAGGGCACTGATCGCAGCGACAGTTTGCTGAAGCAGACAAATACCATCCCGAGAGAGTTGAAGCCCCAAGTACGTGATAGATGCCTGACAAAATTTTGATTTCTGGAGATTACACTTAAGACAGGCAGTCTGTAAGACATGAAAAAGTGTGCGGAGATTTTGAAGATGTTTGTCAGCGGTGGAGCCAGTGACAACAAAGTCGTCCGTGTAATTTATACACCCAGGGACAGGGAGCAATAATTGTGCCAAGAATCGCTGAAAGAGAGCAGGGGCGCTGTTACCCCCAATGACAATCATTGGTATTGATAGAGACCGAAAGGCATGTTAAGGACCATAAACTGCCAGGAAGCAGGGTCAAGAGGAAGTTGATGATAAGCTTCTGACACCTCAAGTTTAGTAAAATACTGGCTTCCAGCAAGTTTAGTGAACAATTCTTCAGGTCGGGGCATAGGGTAAGTGTCGATGAGGCATTGAGCATTTACAGTGGCTCTGAAATTTCCACAGAGATGAATATCACCATTGGACTTAGCAACGACGACGACAGGAGAGGACAACTCACTGGAAGTGGCAGGAAGCAAGACCCCTGAAGCAGTGAGACGATCCAGCTCCTGTTTGATCTGATCACGAAGGGCCACAGGAATGGGCCAAGCCCAAAAAAACATAGGCCGAGCAGTGGGTTTGAGCATGATATGAGCTTCAAAGTCGTTTGTACGGGCTAACCCAGGAGAAAGAAGGGACGAAAATGTCGTCGACAAGGAATCCAAGTGAGCATATGGAATAGCATCAGAGTCAATACTAACAGAGTCATCTATGGAGA
This sequence comes from Schistocerca gregaria, assembly GCF_023897955.1. Classification (NCBI taxonomy): domain Eukaryota; kingdom Metazoa; phylum Arthropoda; class Insecta; order Orthoptera; family Acrididae; genus Schistocerca; species Schistocerca gregaria. The sequence continues at coordinate 456,139,320 of NC_064927.1, read as the reverse complement.
ACCCAAAAACACGAAAGGCATTGAAACCAAAAACATTCTCCTCGTTACTATGGTCAACCACAAATATGGGAACAGTGCGAATGACAGATTTGTAATATACCGCAGCATCAAATTGTCTCAAGAGAGAAAGCTTCTGTTTATTGTACATCCGTAATTGCCTAGTGACAGGTGATAGGATTGGAGAACCCAACTGAAGATACGTCTGAGAATTGATGATAGTGGCAGCAGAACCAGTATCCACCTGCATGTGAACATCTCGACCAAGTATTTGGACAGTGAGGAATAACTTCCCTGAAAGAGAAGAAGTGCAATTGACAGACAACACAGAATCAGTACCACCGTCATGTTCATGAATGTCATGTATGCTGTCAGGTTTGCAAACGGATGACACATGACCCTTTTTTTTTTTTTTTTTTTTTTTTTTTTTTTGCATTTATGACACACGGCCCAATGTTGTGGACAATCTTCTCGTGAATGTTTCGTAAAACACCACGGACATGAAGGAAGTTGCTGTGGGTTTTGCTGCAGTTTCTTAGAAGTTTGTTTACGGTTAGGCCGAGGCTGCACTTGGGAGCGTATTGTGGCCACATCGGCTGGTGGGGACATGCCACATGCTTCGTCAACATCGCACATAGGTTATATTTCCTCGACGTCGCCCCATGGCTCTATTTGCGCTCCAGCGGTGCGAGAAATTTCAAAAGACTGAGCGATGGATGGGAGTTCATCTAGAGTCAGATTTGTCAACTGAAGGGCACGTTGCCTAACTTCTTTGTTGGGCACCGATCAGATTATAGCATCCCGTACCATGGAATCGGCATAGGATTCTTTGTGAACATCAGTAACAAATTGGCACTTTCAACTGAGGCCATGAAGTTCATCAGCCCAAGCGTGATAGGATTGATTCGGTTGTTTTAAAAACGATAAAAGTTAACACAATAGGCTACCACATGTGTTTCCTTTCAAAAATAGACAGACAGAAGTGAGCACATTTCAGCAAAGGACAAAGATGCAGAATCTTTCAAAGGAGCCAATTGTGACAACAACCGATACATTTGAGATGAAATCCATGAAAGGAACAGAGACTTACATGTTTGTTTGTCCGCGACATGAAATACCAAGAAGTACTGTCGAAGACGTTTTTCATAATCAAATCAGTCTTCCGCCGTCTTGCTGTAAGGAGGAATAGGAGGTAGAGACAACGATGAGAGATGCCCCACATTTTATGCAGCGACAAAATCACGAATCGCGTTTGTGAGAAGTGTTTGCTGTTCTATGAGACCTTGCAATAGTTGCTCTAAAGTAGCCATAGAAACTTGTGGGTCAACGATGGAAAAGAAAAATCACTACCTCATCGCCAATTGTTATAACTTCAAGTTGAACAAATATATTTCAAGGAAGATGCAATACATGAAAGTCACAGATCAAGTGAACAGAGTAAGATGTGTGTACACTTTAACAGTCAAATCACAATTGAGTCTTAGTCTAGCGGCGGCTGGCTGGCTGGCCGCTTTGGTGGCGCTGCTGCTGCATGGATGGCAGACAGCGCCGCATGTAGAGTGTAACATTACAAGACATATTGGGACATATTGAAGTATTCAATACTGTAGACTTTTAGGGGATATCGATACAGATATGCAAAATGTAAAGGGAAACTTTGGTGATGTTTAAATATTGTACTGTGTCAATATTAGGACATTTTGCACAGAAAGAACAAAAATAGAATTAATGTAAATATATATTAGTGTTAGTAACCTATTTTCATTCAATTTTGTAATTATATTTCATTTTGTAAAGGAGGGACTCACTGTTTGCTGTAGCTCTGATTAATTGTATAAATTATCAGTTTTGAGCTAAATTATTTCGTATAATATGGACAAGATACTTTTGGGGACTCACCAGCTAAAGAGAAGGTCTGTGGGTGAGCATTTAATGCACACTTCTGGAACTTTCTATGGAGAAATTCTATATTATGATCGCAAAAATACGAAAACTTGTGAAAACTGTTTCATAACCTAATTTCGAAAGACGATTTGTATCAAGAAATATTGCTAAAAAGATTTATTTACGTTTTGAAACACGATTTAAATCATTTTACATATAAATAGTTGCTCTAAATCACTCAAGAAATATCCAGAATCAAATGTCAAGATATTTCTGGAAACATCAGTACAAATCTGGTGGAGGTTATCCAGAAGCTGGTAGAAAAATGTTATAAAATCTATTTGGAAATTATGCTTGTAAGAATTTATATATACTGATCCTTTTACTTACTTTAATCTGTACTAAAATTCTGTAATGTCTAATTTAGTTTTAAGTCGTGAATTGCTATTGTATTGTAAACAAAACATTGTCAAAGACTCGCATTGTTTGGAAAGATATTAATACACCTAGGAGTTGTCAGTTGCCAGTTCGGATATGCAGTGCGGTTAGCTCTGAGAGTCAGTTGTTGAGTCTGTCAGTTCTGTTTGTAAATAAACGTCTGTAATGAAGAATTACTTGTTGTCGTCAATATGAACTCAAGACCTTTTGCACGAAGCAGACACCTCCTAATGCAACGTTTTAATTTGGTGTTGAGGAGCTGAAATGTTATAATTTGGTTGAGGAAGCTGGGATGTTATAATTTGGTGGAGGAACTGGGATGTTATAAGAGGACACATGTAACTGCGCGGTGGCACTTTGAAAGATCTGTGAGTCACAACACAGTATATTAAAGAAATGAACATGTAATGGATTAATGTGTTGCAGAACGGACATGAAAGTTTATAGTGACTCATTTGAAGGACCAGATACAGTCTCTCTACTAATTTTTATAAAAAATATTAACAATCACAATGTACATGGATCAACGCTGTTCAGAACAGCTACTTATTGTTACGGTGCACAATACTATTACATAGCAAAAGTTGGTTATGAGTATAAACATTCCGGATCGGCACAAAGTCACACAATTTCCACCGTTCGCAGAGGTGCACCGTAAAAGTGTGCCACTAGTTACTACATAGTTCATTTATCTTGTAATTACTTTAGTAAGAAACTTTTTGTTGTTATTGTCACTTACTTAAATATGCAGTGTATTTATCTTTCATTATTTTCTTACACATAATGACATTTGCCCAAATTTGTATTACAATAATTATTCTTATTATTGTGCTAACTTTGATGACACCAGTTACATGTAAAGTTGCTCAAAGGTGAAATAAAATATTTGTATTTTGCATGTTTTGTATTTTATTTGTTGATGACAGCAGTATAATAATTACCGGTAGGACACCAGAAATGTTAGGAGTAAAATCTGACAACACCCAACTGGTCAATAAACGATAAGGTAGCCCCTAATATAAAGCAGATAAATAACGTGAACTTCTGTATGTGTAAAAAATCTAATACAACAATACTTAAAGGATATAATGAGAGCATAGAGTGTGTAGCTAACACAAAATTTTTAGGTATGTATGTTGATCATCGGTTAAAAGTGGGAGTATTTGGGATTAGCACAGCATGATTTGCCACACAAATGTTAACTACAGTGTATATTAGCTCATGCCTTAGACCAATATTTTGCATACATACAGTCTATCATCATTTGTAGCATAATATTCTGGGGAGGGGAGGGGGGAGAGGGAATGCTCAGAATATGGGAAAGTGTTCAAACTGCAAAAATGGGCAATCTGAATAATGAGTAACTCTTAAAAGGCCCCCCTGCATTGAGCTACAATAAAATCTCAATTAAATGTTACTTTTGGGGCTAGGGGGCTGTCGGAATGCTAAAAGGTCAGATAATTAGAGGAGGTTGAAACAAGCCATTTACAGGGCACAAAACAGTGTAATAAATCAAAATTAAGTAAAAATTGCATTTCTAATAAAAACAAAGAGAAACAAAATATTAGGTACTGAAAATATATTTAAGAAAGTGTAAAATGCTTTTTGTTTCAATTTCTTCAACTTTGAATTTGCAGCTGCATCATGCCTTCTCTTCTCCCACAATATCTCCATAGCTGTAATGGTTGTCCCAAATGTGTGACGGCAGTCTCAATCACATTCTTTGCTGCAGAGTCACCGATCTTTTTATTTGCTTCCCTATCTCCATTATTTGACTCTTCTTGCTCAACACCATACTGTTGAAAAACAAGTTCAGCAATCTAATCATCGTCAAGTTCTTCATTGGTAGCAGGGGCAACACCACCCCCTCCTAAGTTATTCCCAAGCTCAAACAACTGTGTAAATTGCATCTTTTATGTCGAGGCTTCTTATTGCTTCAAAATGATCACAACCCTCTTCTGATTTCTCTAACAGTGACATATTCCCTCTTGCAATGTCGATTTAACCACTCAATAACATTGTGGGCCATTGGTTAAATTTTGAAGTCTCACGGAGTGGGGCAAAAACATAACTTTCATATCACCTTGTTGAAGTTCAGACTCTGTGGGGTGGCTTGTGGTGTCTAGCAGTACAGTTGTATGGGGTGGTATGTTTTTTTTTTTTCAAGTATTTTTTTAACAGCTGGAACAAATGCACCAAAAGACCATATTTTCAATAAATTACCATTCATCCCAGCATTTTTTTTTTTTTAGATTGATAATAAACAAGAAGTGAGAACATGTTTATTTCTGAGATTTGCCAATTACAAGCAATTTATGGACACTTGTGTTACTGCATGTTGCAACAGTCAGCCTGTCTTTTGCAATTTCCTGCCTGTTACTGTTTCATTCTTTGAGGATAAAATAGCACATAGCCTGCAACTGAACATGCCTGAGGAGCATGACACAAGACAGACATAGTTGTGACAGGATAAAATTGATTAATAAAGTAGGCACACTATTCAGTGTGGAGCATAGATGGATGGTCTGATAATCCAAGGAATCGGTTATTTGAAGGTCGGATAATCAAAGTTCTACAGTATTTAAGAAATGGGATATCTTGTCAACTCCATGTGAATACATTACAAACTACAGTCTTTATATGGCAAAAAAAAAAAAAAAAAACTGCTCCATACGTGATAACCAAACCAGATACAGTGGTTGCTTGTGCCTGGATAGAAACAGTTAAGTGAAGACCGAACCCACTACATTTTACCATGGAGTCTGGCTACATAATAAACTATCAAAAGTGGTCAAAAACATAGGGGAAATGTGTCAATTTAAAACACGTCTTAAAGTATATTTACTTAAAAACTGTTTTCATTTCGTTGAAAATTTCATGCAAAGAAATTGCTGTATTACAGATAAATAATCAGGTTGACCAATAACAAATAAGTCAAAGATGATGATGTATATTTGTAAACAACACAATCCATGTCTGGTTTATAAATTATTCCATCTAAAAACCAAAGTGTATTATTGGAGCAGGTTTGTAATTCATTTTGGTTGTTTGAATCTGGTTCTTTCTGTTTCTTTGATCTGCCTTATGTAATTCATTGATAAATAGCAGACATATGTACATATCATGAATCTTTTTGTTGTGCCTATCGCGACTCAGCATCTCTGCTATATCATGAATTTGTTATGTATACAGGGTGGTCCATTGATTGTGGCTGGGCCAAATATCTCATGAAATAAGCATCAAATGAAAAAACTACAAAGAATGAAAGAGTCAGATATCAACTCTGTGGGTTTTTTTTAATGTAGGAACCCCCATTTTTTATTACATATTTGTGTAGTACGTAAAGAAATATGAATGTTTTAGTTGGACCACCTTTTTCGCTTTGTGATAGATGGCGCTGTAATAGTCACAAACATATGGCTCACAATTTTAGACGAACAGTTGGTAGCAGGTAGGTTTTTTAAATTAAAATACAGAACGTAGGTACATTTGAACATTTTATTTCGCTTGTTCCAATGTGATACATGTACCTTTGTGAACTTAGCATTTCTGAGAACGCATTCTGTTACAGTGTGATTATTTGTAGATACCACATTAATGCAATAAATGCTCAAAATGGTGTCCGTCAACCTCAATGCATTTGGCAATACGTGTAACGACATTCCTCTCAACAGCAAGTATTTCGCCTTCCGTAATGTTCGCACATACACTGACAATGCGGTGACGCATGTTGTCAGGCGTTGTCGGTGGATCGCAATTGCAAATATCCTTCAACTTTCCCCACAGAAAGAAATCTAGGGACGTCAGATCTGGTGAACATGCGGACCGTGGTATGGTGCTTTGACGACCAATCCACCTGTCATGAAATATGCTATTCAATACTGCTTCAACCACACGCGAGCTATGTGCTGGACATCCATCATGTTGGAAGTACATCACCATTCTGTCATGCAGTGAAACATCTTGTAGTAACATGGGTACAACATTACGCAGGAAATCAGCATACATTGCACCATTTAGATCGCCATCGATAAAATGGGGGCCAATTATCCTTCCCCCCATAATGCCGCACCATATATTAACCCGCCAAGGTCACTGATGTTCCACTTGTCGCAGCCATCGTGGATTTTCCAGTGCCCAATAGTGCATATTATGCCGGTTTACGTTACCACTGTTGGTGAATGATGCTTCGTTGCTAAATAGAAGGCATGCCAAAAATCTGTCATTGCTCCGTAATTTCTCTTGTGCCAAGTGGCAGAACTGTACATTACATTCAAAGTCGTCGCCATGCAATTCCTGGTGCAAAGAAATATGGTACTGGTGCAACCGATGTTGATGTAGCATTCTCAACACTGACGTGTTTGAGATTCCCGATTCTCGCGCAATTTGTCTGCTACTGATGTGTGGATTAGCTGCGACAGCAGCTAAAATGCCTACTTGGGCATCATCATTTGTTGAAAGGTCATGGTCGATGTTTCACATGTGGCTGAACACTTCCTGTTTCTTTAAATAATGTAACTATCCAACAAACAGTCTGGACACTTGGATGATGCCGTCCAGGATACTGAGCAGCATACATAACACATGCCCATTGGACATTTTGATCACATTAGCCATACATCAACACGATATCGACTTTTTCCACAATTGGTAAACAGTCCATTTTAACACGGGTAATGTATCACAAAGCAAATACCGTCCGCACTGGCGGAATGTTACGTGATACCACTTACTTATACATTTGTGACTATTACAGCGCCATCTATCACAAAGCAAAAAAAGTGGTCCACTAAAACATTCATATTTCTTTACGTACTTCATGAATATGTAATAAAAAATGTGAGTTCCTATTTTTAAAAAAACCAGTTGATATTCGTTTGACCTATGGCAGCGCCATCTAGTGGGCCAACCATAGCGCCATCTGGTTTCCCCCTTCAAGCTAGACGCGTTTTGTTCTTTGTAGTTTTTTCGTTTGATGCTTATTTTGTGAGATATTTGACCTGGTCACTATCAATGGACCACCCTGTATGTGTGTTTTTTTATTATTCTTTCCTTATCTATCAATGTCATAAATAATGTATATGTAAAAATATGACATTCATGCAAAGAAATTTGTGTATAGGTAAATGAAAAAATTGTTATATCATCTGGTTTCCCCCTTCAAGCTAGACGCGTTTTGTTCTTTGTAGTTTTTTTGTTTGATGCTTAATTCGTGAGATATTTGACCTGGTCACTATCAATGGACCACCCTGTATGTGTGTTTTTTTATTATTCTTTCCTTATCTATCAATGTCATAAATAATGTATATGTAAAAATATGACATTCATGCAAAGAAATTTGTGTATAGGTAAATGAAAAAATTGTTATATCACCCGTGTGTCATGATGTACTTTCTGTACAATGTATGAGTGAAAGCACCAATAAATTGCAATGCAATGTGGTGTAATAATCACATTAGTCATGCAGGTCACATATGTATAATTTTCTGAGGGATGTCACCCTAAAGATTAAAAATTTCAGAAATGAAAACATTATATAATAAGGGCACTATATATTAAGTGGGAAACTATAGATCAGTAGCTCCATTATCCATATTTTCAAAAGTTATAGAGATATTTGAAACATAGAGTAACAAATAACTTTCAGAAATCCAACCTTTTGGCTGTATCTCAGCATGTTTTTTCCAGTGGCATGGGTACAAAATCTGCTATTACTCAATTCATTCAAAATGTTGTAATGGGTCTATATGGAAACAACAATATGATAGGAATAAACTTGGACTTATCCAAGGGATACACTGTCCAATAATGTAAAACACATAAATGAGGAGCTATTGTCACACAAAAACAGCAAAGAAATGGTTTCAGTCATAGCTCCAAAATAGAAAACAGGTAGTCGAAATTACATCAACAAACATTAAAATCTTGGAGAGCTCTGGAAAGATAGATGTCTTTTTTATGTGAGCATCACATAACCACAGGATTAGATAAGTTACACATAAAAGATTACACTCATTGAACTATGACATCAGAACCAGTGTAGGAAAAAGAGGAGTTGTTATATGTAACTTGTGGTTATAATTAAAGTGTAGCTACTTACCGAGGTCCAGAGCATGCTGAAATTGTTGTATGGCAGCAAAACTTGGTAGATATGATAATATGTTAACGCAGAACTGATTTATGCTGGAAAAAAATAGTTATAATTTTGGCTAAGAAGTGCAGATCTGGCGCTGTACACTGTTCATATGATGGTATGGCATCCGTGCTGTCATTTGACAAGCCGTAACAGGAGTGAACAGTAAGGTTATCAAGGAGAGAGACCTTGCGGTGTTAGTGAAACTATTTTATGTGAATGGCAGCAATTACAGTGCTGCATTGAGAGAATATTGCCGACTGAGAGGTCTGAGTAGAGGCCTGGTGTCATTAAATGGTTTAAAGAAGAAGATAATGAAACTCAAAAACACAGGTGATCCTGGTGTGGCACCTGTAAGGGGAAAGTGTCCTATTCCAGTGGAAGTTATTGACAAAGTTGCTTTTGCTGTAATGACTATGTAGCACGCGCCCAGGGTGGTGTTAGTACTTGTTTATTTATTTATTTATTTATTGGTCCAAGAATCAGTTTCGTACACTGTTTGTACATGTGATATAGGACAGAAGTAAACCTAGTTAGTTTACAATACAGTAGTCATTTTGACTACATTGTTGACATAATAAAAATGCATAATAATGTAGGTTGGTGTACTACATTGCTTCTACATGTGATAATAGCGGTTATTAAGTGAGATGACACGATAAGCACAATATAAACTATATTACGAATTGACAGTTAGTGAAAATTGGTAAATGAGGTTTACTTATTATGATGTTCCATAAACTCAGGCAGAGAATAGAAACAGTGGTCAAACAAGAACTGTTTTAACTTTACTTTAAATGCATTTAGTGTTGGTATGCATTTTAGGTAAGAAGGCATATGGTTATATAACATAGTTCCAGAATGATACACTCCTCTTGTATTTACTGTGTAGGTTCATCTTCTGTCTAGTTTCATATGTGTGTATGCCATAGTTGTGTTTGAAGACATTTTCCTTTTGTTAGGATGTTCAGTGTCATGAGAATTTTCCATCCCATGGTCAACAGTACAGAAAGTTTTGCAGTCTATATTACATTGGTACCCATATAAGATCCAGACAGTGCAGTAATTGAAACTTCATGATCTGCAAGTGATGTTCTGAGTTTGCTCTTTGGTTTCTGGCATGTATTGAAGTTGATGATGTGACCAGGCAATATTCTATGGAGTGATGAGGCACAGAGTGCTGCAAATACACAGAACTGCCAAATCTGGGATAGTGTTAAACTGCGTGTTGTGCACAAAGAGGCTTAACACTCACTGTATGTGATTATGTGGTTTCGATTCACAAGCACTTTATTATGCGTCCATTCTTCTTTGAAGAGAATACTCCCAGAGGACTTGTCAGGTGTACCATGACATCTGGACATAATTGAGACCTCCTTGTACAGTGTGTGATTCCTCCTTTGGAAAGCACAATTGTGTGGAAACCACTGTTTCCATGAAGACAGGGCAATACCCCATGTCACTTGCTTGGTGAAATAACTACTTAATGCAACATTCATGAATGTGTTATCTCCAGAGGTTTTCCAGATACATGGCTTACAAAATCTCTTATCAGAATCCACATGACCTTTGGCTCTGGGGATATCTAAAAGGATGTGTTTACCAGGGACTAATTCAGTCTGTACCTGATCTGAAGGCCAATATATAGGAACATGTTGTGCTCAGATTCCACTGGAACTGCTGCAAGCAGTTGTTCACATCATCTTGTGGATACAGCATCTTGTTGACATCTTTGGTGCTTATATTGAACAAATTGTGTAAGCAATGGTGGGGGTGGTAGTAGTAGTAGTAGTAGTAGTAGTAGTAGTGGTAGTAGTAGGAAAATCATCTGAAGGATTTTTTATAAGTAACTGGTTTGAAGAAAACACTGAGTAAGAAATTTATGAAGATCTGTACTTAGACAGATAAAGAAAAGTGAAAAAATTATTTAATGCATTGGAATATAAATGGTGTGAAGGCAGATGGTATCAAAATTGAAGAACTGCAAATTATCCCCAATCAAAGCAAAAATATCAAAGTTGTCTGTTTAAATGAGCATTGGTTAACTAGTGACTCCATAAGAATTTTAAATAAATTGGAACATTTCAACATAGCAAGCAGCTTTTGCAGAAAAGAAAGATCTCATGGGGGCTCGTGCATACTTCTCGATACCTGCATAACATATGAAATAAAGGGAGATTTTGATTATTTAAATGAGGAGTGCTCCTTTGAAAGTTGTTGTGTTAAACTAAAAGACATGAACGCAATAGTCATATCAATTTACTGAATTCTGGGTAGTGCAGTAACTAAAACTTTCTTGTCCAAACTCCAGTGTCTTCTTTATAAATAAGAAAGAAAGGAGGAAAACTATAATCTTAGCAGCTGATTATAATGTAAAAGTGATAAGTCAAGACAGTGGTTCAAAACAGTTTGTTGACATATTTCAGAACTTTGGTTTTAGACTAAATTTTTTTGTGAATTCACTAGAGAAAATGCCAATTCAACTACTTCTGTATACAACATCTTAACAAATTATGTGTTTGACAGTGAAAACCAGTCCTGTTTAGACTTAGGAATTTCTGACCATTCTGCATTGTTTATTCAGCTACCAGAAAAAATAAACCAAATGTTAAGAAATGCTTTATGAAAAGAGACTTCAGTAAAATTAACTTGAACCTATTCAGTGACAAGATAGATGCAGTGAAATTGCCCATAAATAATAGTGTGTCAAGTGCTGAAAATTTTGATAATTTTCTAAGAAGTTTTCTAGAGGTATTCAGTAAATCATTCCCACCTAGGATCTGGCACCAAAATGTTCCAAACTGGATTACCCCAGGCTTAAAAGTATCTAGTGCTCAAAAACAAGAACTACATAAGGAAATGAAACACAATAAAAACCTTAAATTTGTTAACTATGTGAGTTGTTAGAAAGGTGTATTTACGTAAAAGAGCTGTCAAATAAGTTCATTTTGGTGCATAATAAAAGTCTAAAGCAGTATGGTCTGTTATTAAATCAGAATTAGGTTCAACAGTTAACCACCAGGAAATGTCAAATATCAAACAAAACAACAAACAAAATCTGATTTAAATGTAACTACTTATCAAAACAGTGTGAATTTCTTTGGCCTGGGCTAGAACAGTGACTTCCTAGTGACATTTGGTGAAGTCTCAGCTGAAAATGTAAAAAATGCTATTTTGCCCTAAAAAAACAAAAATGCAGTAGGGTAGGCTCAAACACCCACCAAAGTAATTAAATGTGTATGTGATAAAATAGCGCACTCTCTGTCCTTAATAATCAATCAGTCATTTGAGCAAACCAACTTCTCTGATGTGCTTAAGTATGCAGAGATAAAACCACTACACAAAAAAGGATCCAGAGAGGATATGGGAAATTACTGCCCCATCTCAATCTTTCTAGTGCTATCCAAAGTATTTGAAAAAATATCTGCAGTCCAGATAAAAAATTTTATTGGGAGACATGGTGTTATTCTTAAAAACAATCATGGGTTCCAAAAAGGGAAAAGCACCATGAGTGCTATTAATGAATTCATTGAAAAAATCTGCCCATCACAAGACAGATGCAAAAAAGGAGTAGGTATCTTCTGCAACCTTACAAAGGCATTTGATTCTGTGAATCACTCCATGCTGCTTCATAAACTAGACAGATATGGCATCAGACAAAATGCTCTGCAGTGGCTCAGGTCTTATCTGACAAACAGGAAGCAAAAGATAATCGTAACATCTAACACCATAAATTATGCATCTCAGTAGGGTACAGCATCACAAGGAGTCTCTCAAGTCTCAGCCTTAGGGCCAATATTGTTTCTCTTCTACATAAATTATTTACCTCTTAATATCAATGCCCAGCCAGTCATGCTTTTGCTGATGATACTTCAGTACTCCTTGAGAAACAAAATGTGGGAGAAATTCCAGATGGTGTTATAAATTTACTAAACAACCTAGATACATGGCCTTAAACTTAACTTTTCAGAGACCTTGTTTACACAATTTAGAACCAAAAAATCAAAAATCAGTTATGTCAGTATCATACATGAAAATCAAGTTATGGACGATGCTCAATCCATTAAATTCTTGACATTGAACTTGGACAAAAATCTTAGTTGGCAAGCACATATAGATCATTTAACTACAAAATTAAACAGCTTTACCTTTGCAATGGATATACTATCTGGTTTAGCATACATAAACTGCAGAAAAGTGCTGTACCACAGCATAATTATATATGGTTTAATTTTTTGGGGAAATTCAAGGTACATGTCGCACATCGTGCTACTTCAAAAAAGAATTGTTAGAAAAATGTTTCCTCCAAGAACATCCTGCCACCCAGTATTCAAGAACCTGAAAATATTACCTATCCCTGCATTGTACATATTTGAAATTATCATATTTTTACGTAGTAACCCTGAGCTAATGGAAGATAACCATTTCAAACGTATGTGCAACACTAGACACAAAGAAAATTTTGTGCTTCCACAACATCGCTTAAAACTCTACCAACAGACACCCCAGTACATGGGAATGAAAATTTACAGTAAACTCAAGGGTAGAGATGTAATGAGCATGGAGATAGGTTCACTGAAGAGAATACTATATGATGTCCTGGTTGAAAAATGCTACTATTCAACTGAGTAATTTATGAACGATGACATCATCATTTGTATAATGTGACTGTTGTGTATAATATTGTATGCATGTATAAAGATAATGTACTGTTACATAATAAGAAAAACAATTTAATAATGTTACTGTGGCCATCACTTGAATAGTGTGACTGTTTAATATTATAGCATTGTGTAAAATATTCTATACATATATAAAGATAATGTGCTGTTACATCATAAGAAAAACAATTTAATAATATTACTATGTCCAATATAAACCTGTACTGGTAAAAAGTGATGTTAGGGAATTATGTAATTATGTATATCATAAGGCTAAAATTGATGTGTCTTCTGTACAGCATGATCGGATGATATGTAAATGTATGTTATGAGATGAATAAAACAAAAATACAAATACAAAGCTCATGACTAATTCAGTTATTATTCAGAATGAAGTCAGTATTGCAACTGGTCCATAACTTTCAGTGGTTTTTACTTTCTTTAATAAGGGCACAACTCGCGTATGGTGTAGGTGCTCCCGGAAAATACCTGAACTCTAAAGGACTCATTTATCATGTTTGTTAATGGGGCTTGTAGGCTATCTATGCCAGCTGACTTCTAATAATTATTGGATTGTTTTCATGAGTGAAGGCTCTGTTGTGGGGAACGTTACATTGGGCTTACTGTGTAAGTCACTGTGTGTGCTACATGTGTTTTAGGAAGATTTTGCTGCAGCTTCTCTGCAATATTTAAGAAATAACTATTTACAAAATTTGGAAATTCCTGAGATCTTTCTGTTATTCTACCCTCATCTTTTATTTGTTTGTTATTACACTTGTGTCCGCCTTTTCTAGTTTCTGGTTTTATGCCTCACTACTCTGCTTTTATTTCCTACATTATGTATTATTTTGTCATTGAATGATTTTTTTGCAGCAAGCAATACCTTCCACTGTATTTTTTTATACCTCTCATAGTAGATTAGAAACTGTCGATTAGTTTAGCACTTTCATAAAGTACTGAGGAATTTGTGTTCTGGAATGACTTTAAATTATCCACAGTTATCCTTCTGTTTCCATTAGCTGCTGGAGTAGATATGGCTGTTTTTGGAAATGTCTACTGAAAAAGTAATGTAAACAATGGAAGAAGATCCAGGATGGAATGTAACAATATTATGAAGAGGATAGTTGCTACTAACCATATAGTGGAGATGCTGAGTAGCAGATAGACACAACAAAAGACTGTCACAAAATGAGCTTTCGACCAACAAGGTCTTTGTGAAAACAGATGACACAACACAAACACACACAAATGCAGCTCACACACACATGTTGCATTTGTGTGTGTGTGTGTGGGAGGGGGGGGGGGGGGGGGGGTGCGCGCGCGCGCGCGCTATATGGTGTGTAGCAACTACCCTTTTCATAATATTGTCAAAAATTAATTTAAACAATGTGCAGAATTTAGAGTATGTAGCATCTGTATTGTTTTCCATGTACACTTCATCCCAGGTTTTATTTGCCAAAACTCTAGAAAAAGTATGTCTCATACTCTCCAGGAAGATGCTTTTATAGGGCTCCAATTTTGCAGTTTTACCGAATCTGCCTATACCTCTGTAATCTTATAGTAATGACTCAAAAGGCCAGGATTGGTTGCAAATACTTCACAATTTTGCTTGTCAATATCTATAAGAATGTAGTCTAAAACTGGTGCTAAGCTTTTTGATACCCTTGCAGCAATGTTTACCATTTGAGCCATCCCAAAACTGCTCAAAATGTTTAGGGAGTTACTTCCGATTATACCCTCAACTCCTGTGTTAATTTTCTCTTCTCCACATATTATTATGCCAGTTTTGGCAGCTGAAACTCATTCTAGGACGTCAGTTAATTTGTTAATCTGTCTGAATTACCACTAGGTGAGCAGTACACACAGAGAACGATTAACTTCTTACAGATATCTAGCTTTGTTAGTTCAGTGGCTGCCAATTCAAAGAGTTTGTCTACACTAATTGTGATCACATCTTCTGTAGCTTTAAAAATGTGTGGCATCTCTGAAATAAATACATGAGCCCCACACATTAAGACAGTTCTGCAGGAGGAACTTGCAAATTCATGTGATGTTGGCACTATATGCTGCAATTCATCAACTCTTCACCAGCACTCTGTAATGCATACTGCCATACTGTTTTTAAAGATTGTAATTCAGTTTCAGGCTGTTGCACTTTATTTTTAATGGACTGAACATTTTAGTAAATAATAGATAATGTCAAGCAGATTTCTGTGTGTTTGTGGAGTCCAGTGTGGCACATTTTATTTTCTGCATACCCAGTGAAGAAACTTCCATATTGGAAGAGATAATTATAAGAGAGGTGAGCCTTTTGTCATGGTTTATCCTAAGAAAGACCTAGTTCTTCTGCTCATGACAACAGGGATTCGACCATTTGTGGCCCCTTGCCCACCTGCTATACTCTCACTAATCAACTCCATCAACCTCCCTATCCCTGATGATGTGAGAGTTTTTTCATGTTTCTACAAACCTGGAAAGACCTTGCTAGTGACAATATTTTTTTCACACACACTCATATACATTCCAGGTTTTGAAGACAAAACACAGTGTCTTGCACCATTTTCAATTGACTGGATCAAATCTGTTTTTAATATAATCTAAACAATTTCATAGCTGCAGGACTATCACAATGTGTTGGTATGATGGCTATCCAGAAAGTAACAGCTGCTTTGAAATAAAAGTTAACAACATGGAAACCAAATTTTATCATGCACATTTTAAAGGTACACTCTTAAGCCATTTTTCTACATAATCACCATTCAAATTGGGGCACAAATTATACCATGGCACAGGTTGTTCAATAATGTCACTGTAGAAATAAGCCACTTGTGATTGGATTTTAGGAACCCACCTAGTACAAAATTTGTAGTGACGAAGCTTCTCTGCCACAATTTCATGCACCTGTCACCACAAAATTTGGGGGAAATGTTGCAAAAGTTCTATAGTCATGAAATCACAATTTTCACAAATTTTGTTGTTGGTTTTCTTCATAAGTTCATCAGTCACAAGGCTAGGCCAACTTCTGCAGCCTCACCATGAACACTAGTATGTCCATTTTTAAAATCAGTGTACCATTTGCCTTGCCCAGCTTTCACTCATTATTCATTTTCCATATATATAAAAAATGTCATGATAAATTTCCTTTGGTTTGGAATTTTTTTTGCCTACAAAAACCTAAAAAACAGAAAACATCTCACAAATGGCAGGATTTTCTATTGCAGCACACATCTTAACACATCACTGAAAGGAAAGCAGCAGAGACACAGACCACACGCGACACCTGCTGGATCTGTGCTGAGTCTAGGAACATTGCAGCATACAGATGGTGGTTGTAGCTGCAATAGGACCAACATGTCTGTTACTTTATGCATAGCCCTCATATTCAGACAAATCTGCTAAATTGTATACAACCTAAATCCAAAACTTTTGTTTTAAATATTTTGGGAAAGAGATGTGGTTGTGTCATTGCAAGCTGGTCTCACTTTACTACCTCCCTTGTTTTGCAATCTGCCTCCTTAAATTCATTTTATTTTCATTTTTGTGGAATTACCATTAATTTGCATGAGTATAATCTGCATTTCCATAAAAGAGAAAGGTTGGCCCTCAGTCTTAATGACTATAGCACCAGGTCTAATTTTGTGCTTAATTTTGTGTATTTAATTAATTTCCTAATTTTTTTGAACTTTCCTAGTTATCTTTTGCTACAGATCATTGTAGTGTGAAATCGGTAATTGTTTCATGGCTTAGATTCTATTGTTGACTTATAAATAAATGTAAATTGTTTACTAATTATAAACATTTGGAAGGAGAACTACTAGGATTCTTAAAGTATTTATTTGGCTCTCTTTGAAAACATGTTAGCAAAACTGGCCTTGATTAATTCCAAAATAATTACCAGGTTTATCAAAAGCATTGTTTGTATAACTATATCTGTAAATTTCATGATTTAAACAAGTAATTTGGACTAACATTTGTGGTAGAAGGAGCTGCTATAAAGAAGGAATGTTTTGATGTATTCAGTTAATTGAATGAGTTATGTTTTAATTGTGATTTCTGTAACTTAAACATCGAACAATGTATAGCTTGGGTGCCCTTTACTGTGAGCTTATATAAAGGACCGATTTTTGGTCTCGAGACAGTCCATGTTCAATTTTCAGACTTGAAACATGTATTGGTTAGATTAACAATAATGCATCAACTTAACAGTGGAATAGGTGTAACACAAACTGGCCACTTGTTAGAAGAGTTAATGACAATGTCTGTTTAATTTATTTGAAAAATAGTGTCACACATACCATATTATTCTGCAAGAACTGTGAACTGTGTGGTTAGGTTGTTACTGCTCATAGATGTCCAATAGCAAACTATTGTAGGAGTATGCAGATGCTGCCTGCAACCTATTAATGAGGCTTATCAACATTTCCCAATAGTGAACTGGCCATATAATTGTGTAATATTGGAAGGTTGTAAACAGTGACAGTAAAGAACTGTGAAACACAGTTGTGCAACTGTCAGGTACATCATTTACAATAGTCAGTGTTGATCTTCCACCCCTCCGCCCCCCCCCCCCCCCCCCCCCATTTTTCAGCCAGTATAACAATGCAGTACGTCGACACCAAGGACTATCAATGAAGAAATAAAGTGGAGAATGTCGCAAGCTGTCAATCTATAAAGACATTACTTTTACCATACTGAAATATCCTTTTGCTTCATGCATTGCACTAATCCTGTGATATGTGGAAAAATGATTAGGAATAGTATGGTGGTCTAAATGAGCAATAGGACCAGGAAAATGTATAGACATGTGGCAGTAAGTTTGTGGGAGTGTTATAAACTTGCTGTGAAGAGAAATCTTGAATAAGAAATATCTATAATTAATCTGTCTGTAGATCATTTTACAAATTAAGTCATGTATAAGAATGGAAATATATAGAGGGTCTTCACATATAATTAATGAGGATGAGAAGCTGGAATATTTGCAGCTGTGTTTCAAACAGAATGACTTTCTCCATGTTAACCATCTTGGATTTGAAAAACATCAGACATGTAAAAAACACAATCATCACTTTTCTCACATAACATTCTGAAAGATATGGATTACAGAAACCAGGTGGACACCTTAGGCTGTAACATTACAAACAGTAGACCTTGCACATACACTATGTGATCAAAAGTATCCAAACATCCCCAAAAACATACAGTTTTCATATTAGGTGCACTGTGCTGCCACCCACTACCAGGTACTCCACATTAGTGAGCTCAGTAGTCGTTAGACATCGTGAGAGAGCAGGATAGAGTGCTCCACAGAACTCACGGACTTTGAACGTGTTCAGGTGATTGGGTGTCACTTGTGTCATACATCTGTATGTGAGATTTCCACCCTCCTTGATTGACAGAGACAGCTGACAGCTGAAGAGAGTCGTAATGTGTAATAGGCAGACATCTATTCAGACAATCACAGAGGAATTCCAAACTGCATCAGGATTGACTGCAAATACTATGACAGTTAGGCAGGAGGTGAGAAACCTTGGATTTCACGGTTGAGCGGCTGCTCATAAGCCACACATCACGCCTGTCAATGCCAAACGACACCTCACTTGGTGGAAGGAGGATAAACATTGGATGATTGAACAGTGGAGGAAAATCCGACGGCCTGGTGTGGACATGGCGGGTGCCCAGTGAACATAATAATAATAATAATTTTATTGTTGTTCAGCTGATTACAGCAATAGACAAAGTCAAAAGCATATATTTCTACATAAACTACTATATTGATGTAAATTGGTTTACATAAAATAGGTACACATTAGAATACAGTATTTTCATCTTCAAAGAATTCATCAATGGTGTAAAACGGATTGTTCACTAGTAGCTTGTATAATTTAGCTTTAAAGATATTTACAGGCAGTTCTTGAAAGTCAGCACTTAGTCTATTAAACATCCTTAGTCCAAGAACTAGGTAAGAGTTATCCGATTTTGATAATCTATCATATGGTACATCTACAAATGTTCTGTTTCTAGTATTATGACTATGAATGTCACTGCTCAACACAAAATTAGACACATTGTTTCTAATGTACATTAAAACATTGTAGATGAATAAGTTTACTACTATAAGACACTGCAATTTAATAAACAGAGGTTTACCATGTTCTGTTTTATCAGAATCCATTATTATTCTTATTACTTTCTTCTGTAAAAGTAAAATGTCATTTACATGACAGCTACTACCCCACAGTAAAATTCCATAAAAGATGATGCTTTGGAAGAAGGCAAAATATGCTGATCTCACATAGTCATTGGGAACATGTCTTTTTAAATTTCTAATTAGATAAATAACTCTTGAAAGCCTAGCCAATATATTTTTAATGTGTGGTTCCCACTTCAATTTATTGTCAATAGTAACACCTAAAAATTTAACAGTTTCTAATTTCTGATAGTTAGGAATCTCTTTGAGGCTAAAGTAAAGTGTCTGGGTTTTGTTTTCATTTAGCAAGAAGCCATTAGCTTTGAACCATAATGAGGACTGAGCAAGTGTATTTTCGGTCAGTGTTTTCAGTGTACCTAGATCAGAGCTTTTATGTAGAAAAGTTGTGTCATTAGCATACAATATTGTATGAGAATTTATGAATAAAGGCAGTTCATTAATCATTAGTACAAACAGTAAAGGTCCAAGCACCGACCCTTGAGGCACTCCGTACCTAACATTAACCAAATTTGATTTCTCTCTACCAATGCACACAACTTGTTGACGGTTCTCTAGAAAAGACCTGAACATACACTCCTGGAAATGGAAAAAAGAACACATTGACACCGGTGTGTCAGACCCACCATACTTGCTCCGGACACTGCGAGAGGGCTGTACAAGCAATGATCACACGCACGGCACAGCGGACACACCAGGAACCGCGGTGTTGGCCATCGAATGGCGCTAGCTGCGCAGCATTTGTGCACCACCGCCGGCAGTGTCAGCCAGTTTGCCGTGGCATACGGAGCTCCATCGCAGTCTTTAACACTGGTAGCATGCCGCGACAGCATGGACGTGAACCGTATGTGCAGTTGACGGACTTTGAGCGAGGGCGTATAGTGGGCATGCGGGAGGCCGGGTGGACGTACCGCCGAATTGCTCAACACGTGGGGCGTGAGGTCTCCACAGTACATCGATGTTGTCGCCAGTGGTCGGCGGAAGGTGCACGTGCCCTTTGACCTGGGACTGGACCGCAGCAACGCACGGATGCACGCCAAGACCGTAGGATCCTACGCAGTGCCGTAGGGGACCGCACCGCCACTTCCCAGCAAATTAGGGACACTGTTGCTCCTGGGGTATCGGCGAGGACCATCCGCAACCGTCTCCATGAAGCTGAGCTACGGTCCCGCACACCGTTAGGCCGTCTTCCGCTCACGCCCCAACATCGTGCAGCCCGCCTCCAATCTACATCTACATGACTACTCTGCAATTCACATTTAAGTGCTTGGCAGAGGGTTCATCGAACCACAATCATACTATCTCTCTACTATTCCACTCCCGAACAGCGAGCGGGAAAAACGAACACCTAAACCTTTCTGTTCGAGCTCTGATTTCTCTTATTTTATTTTGATGATCATTCCTACCTATGTAGGTTGGGCTCAACAAAATATTTTCGCATTCGGAAGAGAAAGTTGGTGACTGAAATTTCGTAAAAAGGTCTCGCCGTGACGAAAAACGTCTATGCTGTAATGACTTCCATCCCAACTCGTGTATCATATCTGCCACACTCTCTCCCCTATAACGCAATAATACAAAACGAGCTGCCCTTCTTTGCACCCTCTCGATGTCCTCCGTCAATCCCACCTGGTAAGGATCCCACACCGCGCAGCAATATTCTAACAGAGGACGAACGAGTGTAGTGTAAGCTGTCTCTTTAGTGGACTTGTTGCATCTTCTAAGTGTCCTGCCAATGAAATGCAACCTTTGGCTCGCCTTCCCGACAATATTATCTATGTGGTCCTTCCAACTGAAGTTGTTTGTAATTTTAACACCCAGGTACTTAGTTGAACTGACAGCCTTGAGAATTGTACTATTTATCGAGTAATCGAATTCCAACGGATTTCTTTTGGAACTCATGTGGATCATCTCACACTTTTCGTTATTTAGCGTCAACTGCCACCTGACACACCATACAGCAATCTTTTCTAAATCGCTTTGCAGCTGATACTGGTCTTCGGATGACCTTACTAGACGGTAAATTACAGCATCATCTGCGAACAACCTAAGAGAACTGCTCAGATTGTCACCCAGGTCATTTATATAGATCAGGAACAGTAGAGGTCCCAGGACGCTTCCCTGGGGAACACCTGATATCACTTCAGTTTTACTCGATGATTTGCCGTCTATTACTACGAACTGCGACCTTCCTGACAGGAAATCACGAATCCAGTCGCACAACTGAGACGATACCCCATAGCTCCGCAGCTTGATTAGAAGTCGCTTGTGAGGAACGGTGTCAAAAGCTTTCCGGAAATCTAGAAATACGGAATCAACTTGAGATCCCCTGTCGATAGCGGCCATTACTTTGTGCGAATAAAGAGCTAGCTGCGTTGCACAAGAGCGATGTTTTCTGAAGCCATGCTGATTACGTGTCAATAGATCGTTCCCTTCGAGGTGATTCATAATGTTTGAATACAGTATATGCTCCAAAACCCTACTGCAAACCGACGTCAATGATATAGGTCTGTAGTTAAATGGATTACTCCTACTACCCTTCTTGAACACTGGTGCGACCTGCGCAATTTTCCAATCTGTAGGTACAGATCTATCGGTGAGCGAGCGGTTGTATATGAGTGCTAAGTAGGGAGCTATAGTATCAGCGTAATCTGAAAGGAACCTAATCGGTGTACAATCTGGACCTGAAGACTTGCCCGTATCAAGCGATTTGAGTTGCTTCGCAACCCCTAAGGTATCTACTTCTAAGAAACTCATGCTAGCAGATGTTCGTGTTTCAAATTCTGGAATATTCCATTCGTCTTCCCTGGTGAAGGAATTTCGGAAAACTGCGTTCAATAACTCCGCTTTAGCGGCGCAGTCGTCGATAACAGTACCATCGGCACTGCGCAGCGAAGGTATTGACTGCGTCTTGCCGCTTGTGTACTTTACATACGACCAGAATTTCTTCGGATTTTCTACCAAATTTCGAGACAATGTTTCGTTGTGGAACCTATTAAAGGCATCTCGCATCGAAGTACGTGCCAAATTTCGCGCGTCTGTAAATTTTAGCCCATCTTCAGGATTTCGCGTTCTTCTGAACTTCGCATGCTTTTTCCGTTGCCTCTGCAACAGCGTTCGGACCTTTTTTGTGTACCACGGGGGATCCGCGACAGGCGTGAATGGAGGGACGAATGGAGACATGTCGTCTTCAGCAATGAGAGTCGCTTCTGCCTTGGTGCCAATGATGGTCGTATGCATGTTTGGCGCCGTGCAGGTGAGCACCACAATCAGGACTGCATACGACCGAGGCATACAGGGCCAACACCCGGCATCATGGTGTGGGGAGCGATCTCCTACACTGGCCGTACACCTCTGGTGATCGTTGAGGTGACACTGAATAGTGCACGGTACATCCAAACTGTCATCGAACCCATCGTTCTACCATTTCTAGACCGGCAAGGGAATTTGCTGTTCCAACAGGGCAATGCACGTCCGCATGTATCCCGTGCCACCCAACGTGCTCTAGAAGGTGTAAGTCAACTACCCTGGCCAGCAAGATCTCCGGATCTGTCCCCAATTGAGCATGTTTGGGACTGGATGAAGCGTCGTCTCATGTGGTCTGCACGTCCAGCATGAACGCTGGTCCAACTGAGGCGCCAGGTGGAAATGGCATGGCAAGCCATTCCACAGGACTACATCCAGCATCTCTACGATCGTCTCCATGGGAGAATAGCAGCCTGCATTGCTTCGAAAGGTGGATATACACTGTACTAGTGCCGACATTGTGCATGCTCTGTTGCCTGTGTCTATGTGCCTGTGGTTCTGTCAGTGTGATCATGTGATGTATCTGACCCCAGGAATGTCTCAATAAAGTTTCCTCTTCCTGGGACAATGAATTCACGGTGTTCTTATTTCAATTTCCAGGAGTGTATTTATACTGTTGTCATCAAAACCATAGTAAACTAGCTTATTCAGCACAGTGTCATGCTCTACACAGTCAAAGGCTCTGCTCAGGTCACAAAATGTAGCCTGTGCATAGTCCCTAGCCTCGAACATATCTAGGACTAATTTTACGAGGAAGTCATCTGCCAGCATGTGTAGTGCCAAAAGTAAAATTTGGAGGCAGTGGTGTTATGGTGTGGTCTTGTTTTTCATGGAGGGGGCTTGCACACATTGTTGTTTTGCATGGCACTATCACAGCACAGGCCTACATCGATGTTTTAATCACCTTCTTGCTTTCCACTGTTGAAGAGCAATTCGGGGATGGTGATTGCATCTTTCAACACAATTGAGCATCTGTTCATAATGCATGGCCTGTAGTTGAGGAGTTACATGACAGTAACATCCCTGTAATGTGCTGCCCTGCACAGAATCCTGACTTGAATCCTACAGAACACCTTTGGGATGTTTGGGAACACCAACTTTGTGCCAGGCCTCACCGACCGACATCGATATCTCTCTTCAGTGCAGCACTCCATGAAGAATGGGCTGCCATTCTCCAAGAAACCTTCCAGCATCTGACTGATCGTATGCCTGTGAGAGTGGAAGCTATCATCAAGGCTAAGAGCACCACAAACTTGTAAGAATGGAAGCTTAGGGTGAGCGATAAGTGGCTAGCAAATTGTAGTGTAATGGCTGGGCCAGGCAGGTAAGAAAGAGCCATCCAGAAGTCCGAAGGGCCACAGCGAGCAGAGTGAGGAGGTGGACAAGTATCTAGTGCCCCAGTAAGTGGAAGCTGCCTGGGTTTCCCCACAGGGGGAGAGGAGGGGGATGAAGAGAGGAGTAAAACTGCGCCACCATGGATGCTGTACAGCATGGTGAGATTCTGACTATGTCAGAATCTGAAACTCATATATTTACTGAGATCACTTCCAGTAAGTCTACAAAAAATCGGATGACAGCACTGAAACCACAATAAAGAGGTGAAACCAATAAAAATCAGTACCAAACTTGTTTAAGAAATAGCATGAAAGTTATTTATGTTCATCTCTAAAATTATTTAAAACAAAAGCAGCAAATAAAACAGACATATTAAATATACATGTTGAGCACTGTTGCATCCTTGTTGAAATCAGCTGCAAAATGAGAATATTTGAGATTCTGACAAACAGACCAACAACTTGTTATAAATAAAACATTATATTTTTATTACTGAGAGCCAGCACAGAGAATTCTTCACGGTTACATGGAAAGATTAGACTGTACCTGAAGTTTTTTTTTATTGTTGTAATTGTTTATTAATAAGACATTTGGTGATTAACGTTTGTAAGGAAGTCACTTGAGCAATAGTGTGAAATTGGCAAGAAAGAATAAAATAGAACACTTTCCTTGTGATTGCCATTCCAGTTGTGCTACATGTTGATAATATGACAATATTTGACTGTGATAAAATGATATTCATATGCAACTGTTCAAATGTATACAATCTATATATTCGGAATACTTAACATTTACAAAAAAAAAACATAAGTATAAGAGAATGATGGTCAGGCACACAGATACTCTTTGGACCACTGTACTTAGTCACGTGACAGAGTTGAGAAGGAGCAAGCAGAATATGTTTGTGGTACCTTTTGTCACTGATAGTGTGATGTGCATATAGTTTTGGATTTCATCATAACAGTTCACAACATGTGATTGTGTACTCGCTTTGTGCTAGTATAGACTTTTGACACTGAACTATGCTTTTGGTGAATTAGTGATTCAAATGCTCTTGAGTGAAGTCTTAGATGTGGGAACTGGTTCAGATCAATGATCTGGTGTACTGTATAATGCCCTTGGATCAAATTAAATGTTGCTTGTTTGCACTTTGCTTGCCTTGATAGTGCTGCTATTTTAGGACATATATTTGGCTTCACTGTGTATAAAATTAGCCTTTGTAATGTTACCATTCTATATAATATGTTTTATTGCACTAAATAAAAATGAGATTGAATCCTAATACTATTTTCAGGGTACACATTTGTCCTAATAGAATATTCCTATATAACCTTGTTTAATATTTCACACTCGTTCGTGCTTTGGAATTTATTTATTAACTGTACCTTGGCTGGGCTTTAGTTATAAAAATTTAATTAGGGCACTATACAACAGTCCA
Source organism: Schistocerca gregaria (assembly GCF_023897955.1). Classification (NCBI taxonomy): domain Eukaryota; kingdom Metazoa; phylum Arthropoda; class Insecta; order Orthoptera; family Acrididae; genus Schistocerca; species Schistocerca gregaria. The sequence continues at coordinate 456,113,926 of NC_064927.1, read as the reverse complement.
CACTTAGACCCTGAGGTCAGCAGTCAAGCCACTATAGTGATATATGGTTGTGTGTTGGCCTTCTGGTGGTTAGGCAGAAGCAAATTGGTTTCATCTGACAATTAATTCCAAATAATCTCCAGAATAAATGTCCAGTCTCCAGTGGAGTGTGCACTGATTTGAAACTTCCTGACAGTTTAAAATTATATGTCAAACTGGGACTCAAACCTGGGACCTTTGTGTTTTACTGATAAATGTTAAATTAACTGAGCTGTACATGCACAACTCTTGACATGCCCCACAGCTGTACTTCTGCCAATACATCATTCCTATCTTCCAAACTTCACAATAGTTCTCTTTCATATCTCATGGTACTTAGCATTCCTGGGTGTATTTTGCTTCATTTATATGTTGCCATAAACCACCCAGTACTTTGCAATGTTTTGATTTTGGAGCAATATTGACCTGGTTTTTGTAGCCTCTCTCTCAGCAACACCACTCCCGAACACCAAGAAGCCAGAAGTCTAAACAAGAGTGCAGGGGTATTTGCTCAAACTTTCGCATGACAGCACCATTTAAGTTGTGTTAACACACACACATTTATTCTTGGTAAAGTTTGATTTTTAAGAATAGTGACAAGTTTGAGAACTACAAAAATTTATGTAGCACTTTGAACCAGATCAGCAACTGCAGTACCTAACATAATGAAATGAAATGTCAAAGTTAATTATTTAAATGTACCAAAAAATACAGTTCACATTTACACAAAAAAGTTATAGTTCACAGTCAGTGTTGTTTTGTAACAATTTATCAAAGAATGTAATGTAGTAGTTCCCTTAACTCAGTCCATAATGTGAATCTCTATATTTAACAACCACTCATTTCAGTACCATTAATGTTCCATATCACTTGATAATTACAACACAGTTTAGTTAAAGTGTTCATTAATTTAAGGTACATAAATCACTCAAAAGTTTTTAAACATTAATGTTCTCGAGTTCTGTGGATGTTGGCATGAGTATTTTCATGTACGGACTGTGTGTGACTGGCGCGAGCCAACACTGATAGTACACCTGACACAGGTCTTACTTGTGGGCTTTTGAACTGCAAACTGGCAGTTTTGTGACTGAGATGGTCTTATAAAGACTGGCAAAGGAATAAATTGTTATTTTGAAAACTAAATAATGCTTTTAAAAATGGCTAAGTTGGATACTACTGTTGTGGGTGAACTACCAGAATAAAATGATTTTGCAGACAACGCTGTAGGTAGGGGAACCACAGCTATGAGTAGTCTTTTTGGACATTAATAATTGCTTCAGCTGTATTTAGTCCTTTATTATAGTGGATCTCACCCACTATATTGGAATCCAGCTGTTTTTTTTTTTTTTTTTTTTATGACATAACACCCTTTAGCGTTGTTTTGTTCTGACAAATAACAAATGTTGTGTAAAAAGGTTGCAATCTTTTCCAATCTAAAGTTTTCGTCATATATTCAGCTGAAGATATTGTTTTTAGGGACACAAAACCAGCAGTGATCCAATAATAAAAGACTAAATACAAGTGAAGCAGTTATTAATACCCAAAATGTGATTCTGGCGTATAGAAAATGTTGCTGGTCAGAAATTTAGAAAAATGCAGGGACCCTATTATTCTTAAGCAATGTGAGTCCTGTTGCTTACTAGTGTCAGTGCCATATTGCAAATCATAGTAAATTACATAAAATTATTAATTAGTATGTTAATTAATCATTTATGTATGTCACTTTGAATAGAAAGCAACAAAAGTAAGTAGACAAAGTTTGGATGGTTATGAAAAACACTGGAAAACTGTCAATGGCTCTGAACTTCAAGTTTAATTATTTTTTAAGACAATTAGTTTTAGGTAATTTAAAATATACTGTGTAATCAAAGGTATTGGACATCCCCAAAAAAATATGTTTTTCATTTTAGGTTCATTGTGCTGCCACCTATTGCCAGGTACTCCATATCAGCAACCTCAGTAGTCATTAGACATCATGAGAGAGAAGAATGGGATGCTCTGCAGAACTCGAATGTGGTCATGTGATTGGGTGTCACTTGTGTCATGTATCTGTACACAAGGTTTCCAGACTCCTAAACATCCCTAGGACCACTGTTTCCAATGTGATAGTGAAGTAGAAAGATGAAAGCACACGTACAGCACAAAAGAATAGGCCGGCCTTGTCTGTTGACTGACAGAGACCGCCAACAGTTGAAGAGGATTGTATTGTGTAAAAGGCAGATGTCTATCCAGACCATCTCACAGGAATTCCAAACTGCATTAGGATCAACTGCAACTACCATGATAATTAGGTAGGAGGTGATAAAATTTGGATTTCGTGGTCCAGCGGCTGCTCATAAGCCACACATCATGCCCGTCAATGCCAAACGATGCCTCGTTTGGTGTAAGGAGGTCTGGTGAAAGTTTGTGGTGTTGCAAGAAGTCAATGCCTAGTATAGGTTCGTCAATTTCACACACTAAAAAAATCCACTCGAGTTCGCAGTTTATGGAGAGTGAGACAACATGGGAAGTTGAACCCGAGCATTGTAGTTTAGTTGAATTCATGGCCTGCAGTGAAGTATGATGAGGGCGGATGTTCGACAGTGCTAAGGACGTAGGCAGCAGTGAAACATCAGCGCCTGTGTCCACTAGGAAAAGGTACCCTGACGAAATGTCTTTAATGTAAAGTCGTCCTCAATTATCCAGTCATTCCCGGAGAGAATGGAGCACTGGGGGGTGCCTGTCATGTAGTGTGCAGGAGGCGGCACCTGGACCTACCTGTGATTGGCATTTGGGAAGTAGCAGGGTGGTCTGCAGTTCCTTGCCGCCTCACCAAACCGTGTGTGGAAGTAACAGTAAGGGTAGTGTGGTTTGCATTTCCTGTGGAACGTTCATTGCCAGTGGCAGTGGTCGAGGTTCGGTAGATGCAGCAGGCTCGGTTGCAGGAGGGGGCCGTGACCGTGGGCAGAGCTGGTGACATCCCAGTAGCTTGTTTACTGCTTCCTGGAGCAAGCAGACAGGTCAGCACAGTGCAGCCCTGGCCGCGTCCGGTCACAGGATGATGGGCCTGAACCTGAGACTTGTCAGGTAGGCAGTGGCTGGTGAAATAGAGCAGTGATGCATCATGTAGCTTGTCAGCAATTGTCATTCTTTGCTCAACAGATTCGGGAGACCTCTGAGCCAGAGAAAATTGGATGTGAGGAGATAGTTTATCTGACCATATGGCGAGGAGAGTTGTGCCAGAGAGTAGATCGGCGCTGACCAGGGCATGTAGCAGTCTCCAAAGCTGGGAAGGTTTGTCATTGCCTAGTTGCTCGACATGGAGCACTTACCATGTTGCTGCCTCAGTTGAGCGCGCAAGCCAACGTAGAACTGTCTTTTTGACTAGAGTGTACCAGGTAGATGAGTCCGGGGCATCGACCAGGTCAGCAATCAAGTCCTCCTGGTCATGCAGGTGGGTGATGCGGTGGAGAAACCTGGTTGACTCGTCAAGTTTGTAATGGTCGAACACTTCGTCTGCAATTTTGAACCAGGTTGTAGCTCTGTCGGGATGAAATGGTGGCAGCGTCAGTAAGTCTTGTAGAATGTTCGGAAGAACAGGTTGAGTTGAGCTCGTCGGGGCACTGCCTGAAACGAGCTGTTGTTGCTGTAGTATTCCAGGAGAGTGTGCCTCCAGGGGATGTGGCAACGACAGCTCTTCGGGTGGCAGCCTGAAGGTGACACATTGTAGTTGAGCGCGATCCGTTGCGACACAGAAGGCCAATGCCGGTGAGACATCGTAATGTGTCGATTGTGGTTGCAGAAGCTCAACACATTTCGGGTGTGTTAGGATTGACGCGTCGCGGAAGACCAACGTGGATGAGACACCGAGATGTGCCAAGAACGGTAGCAGAAGCTCGACTGGAGCCAGTGTGGGGCGACAGGTGAGAAAAAGTTCAAAGTTTGAGAATGCATGTTAGTCCTTGGAAAGCTTGATGTATGATCAGAGCCAGGGCCACCTGTGTTGCAGGGAGGCTGCGGAGGTGCGGGCTGTCCAGAAGCACACTGTGGGAAATGATGTCGAACGCGGATAAGGTGAATGTCATGGCACAAAACACTGAGGCATAGCAGTGGGACAGAGGTGGAGGTCAGGCACAGATAACAAGTTATTGTTCCTGTTGCAAGCCGAGGTATCGAAGTAGCATGTGCTGATGCTGAACCAAGGCAGGTGCAGGCATGGTCGGATGCTGACGAGGTTGACCTGTGAATGAAGCAGTTCCGACCATGTGGCAGGTATCCGCATAGTACTACATGGATTGCAGGGTGGCAAATCATTTTCCTGGCAGTGGTAGGTTGTCCAACGAACCATTTGCAGACATCGGCATTGATCCTGCCTGCACGGAGATCCATAAGAGGTAACTGCACACAGTCGATGAGGGAGGGCACATGTGGTGGGAACAAAGGCGTTTGATAGCCAGAGTCATGCACACTCCTAACCTCACTTATTGTTGTAGGCTCGAAAACATCCGCCAAAAATCGATGTAATTGTCGAATGAGAGGCTTCATGTTGCAGTCCTGGCGGGTGTACATCGCCCGCAACACAATGCATGTCGATCACAAAATCTGGCATTAGGTGCTGGGCTGAAGTCATTGTTCGAATGCTGTGTCGATGTAATACACACTAAAATAACTGACGCAGACACAGTAAAACGGCGAAAACGGAAGACATTATCACGTCGGGGTCACCAGTGAGGGAGATGTTCGGGTTAGTTACACCAAACAACCCCCATTTAGCAGTAGTTCATTTATTCACCCAAACACAAGCAAGGCTCACAAAGAACTGGACATGATGGAAGAGAGCAAAGACAATCTTATCTTAGTTCAAAGATGTATGCATCGATGTTGTTGTCGATTTCATTGGCGCCACACATGTATTATTCTTTGACTGACCAGCCGGGTTTGCCTTATTATATTTACTCTTATTTGACAATTCTCAGTTTACTGTTTGGCTGTCAAGCTGCATTTGGATTAATCAAGTGAATAAATATTGTTAACTCAAGTCCATGCATGTGTGTCTCTGTATATAAGTATATACTGCTCAAATGATGGAAGCTGCCTATAAATTGGTGCCCCAAAATTACAAAAAAAGAAGATACTCTCAAGCAATGTAAGAGTGAAACAATGACTTTGTGCAGTGATGTTAAACCCAGATAGAAGGATAGTTTTTACACTTACCACAGGACCTTCAGAAGCAGATTATGGATCTGCAAAATCAAATTCCAGCATGAGACAACATCAGGCTACACATTGAATACAACAGAAAGTTTGATGGCTGAGTCTAACCTGGTTTCCACTCTAGAAATGAAAACACAAATACCAAAGCTCCTGCTGGAGAAGCCCGAACTTATAGAAAACAGTGTTACTAGTGATTATACAAAGTTTGCTGTGACAGCCAACAGCTTGGATGCCCAAGCGGTCAATATGGTGTTGACAATATTTTGAAACCACTCTCAGAACAATGGTATCTCCATTTGTAGGATAATGCGGTCAGATGTCTGAATCATTGGAACAAGAAGTGCATCAGTTCAGTTGTATTGGCAATAGAACATTATCTGAATTTAGGCAACATCTGGGAATCATTGTGAAAGAGGATGCAATATCAGATGAAACACACTACACATGTGGCTAATGCAACTATCTTTTCCAAAAAAAACTACAATGGTGACAGGTGGGGAGAGTGACATTAATTCTTAGCAAGCAACATCAACACTGGGACCCCAGCTGTATGGAACAAGCAACAGATGCACACCAACAAGGGGCTCCAAAGTTTGAAATACCACTTGGAAGCAATTCAAAAGTGATTATTGTCACTGGCAATAAATAAGTGGACCCACACAAGGAAAGCCAAAGAAAAAGGGCGTCCACCTGGCCAGCAGAATCAAGCAGATGGCCATATGGTACAAAGAGGACAAAGCCACCAGGTGTGTCAGTACCACAAGCATTTTGATGATCAGGCCATGAGATGCACACCTCCCTGTTCATTTCCAAATGGCCCCAGTGGGCTGCAGTAGGTGCAGCAGGCCACATAGTTCCATAAAAGCTCCAAAGTGTAGATGAGAGAGTTGCTACTGTTCCCACAAACACTGGTGGAGAGATAATCAGAAGTAATCCAAGACCCAGCCCAGTTATTCATGACAAATTGAGCACATCCACACAGACAGTTAAGCAAGTGTGACTGCTCACATTGTCATGCCATTTACATGTGAAAGACAGGAAGGCATATCAGTGCTACCTTATCCATATGAGCTCTGATATAAGTGTGCTGCCATTTGGACAAAGTAAGACTGCACTGGTGAGTGTGAAATGACAATAGATCTAGACTTCAGTGAAAAGTTCAACTGGAGGTTCGTACTGGCAGGTGTTAACAAACCAATATTAGGTGCAGACTTCATATACGACTAACTACTGCAAATAAAGAAAAGTATGGCGCGAATTAAGGTGGTAGTCAAGGCAGAGGTTTGTAGATGAAGTACTAAGGGGCTTGGATTTAGACTTCATCCGCATTGACAATATTTTAATACACAGCTGAATTACATGAGCAATAATTTAAGACTGTGTCCAACAGGGTACATAACTCTTGCCTGGTGATAAATGACCCAAAATATGTTCTGCATCAAAAACAGGTGATATTTCTCAGTCATAAAGTCTCAGCTGCCAGTCTCTGTCCTCTCAGACAGAAGATAGAGGCCATTAAGAACATTCCTCAGCTAACAGATTATCAGCAATTAAAAAGATTCCTTAGGATTGTAAACTTTTGCGACATCACCTACCCAGAGTAGCAGAGATGCCTGTGACACGGACAGACCCGCTGGCAGATAACGATGCTATGGGCAGACATCCCCACCATGGACACATAAAATGCAGCACATCTTTGACAAGTTAAGGGCTAATGTGCAGAAAGCAATTCTCTTATTCCACCCACTCCAAAATGCACCATTAGCAATAATGGTGGATGCCAGCCAACAGGTTTTACAGGCAGCTCTCCATCAATGTGTCAAGAATAGTTTGAAACTTGTGAGGTTTTCCTCCTGAAAGCTGATGGAGGCCCATCTAATTGAGTGCACAAAATCAATGAAAACTTGTGCCAAGGCCAGGATTTGAACAAAGGTCTCCTGCTCACTAGGAAGATGCACTAACCACTATGCCACCCTGGCACAGTGGCTTTTTGCATCTGCACAGACTACCCTAGCATGCTTCCTTGTTCCATCAAAATTCCCATTCATGCCTCAGGTTCCTGGTATTCCCCATAAATTCGAACAGTATTGCAGAGTTTATTGGGAATACTAGTGGGCTGAAGCATGAATGGGAATTTGATTTGAAGAAGCAGGCATGCTAGGGTAGTCTGCTCAGTTGTGCCAAGGTGATGTAAAGGTTAGCACAGCTACCTAGCAAGCAGGAGAGCTGGTTTCGAATCCTACCCACGGTACAAATTTTCATTTGTCTCTTCAGTCTGCATATATACATCATAGATGTTTGAGATGTCTCTGGAACCAAATAGCTTCATTTGAAAGTCTTATAAAGGTGAGTACCTATATGGTAAATAATGTTCCATCTGCACTGGCTCAAGTAGTGAAAGTTTAATTGCAACCACATTGCATACTGAATTATTTTACATGTTCCTTACTGGGGCATGTTGGAGCAAGAGAATGTTTAGCATCATTTTACTTTTTTTATTTAATTTATCCACCCACAGACAATAAATATTGTATGTATGTTATCAATAAGTACATAATTGAAATCAGTTCAGGGAAATAGGACATACAAATATATACATAAAATAGCACAAACAAAATAATACAAAGTCATGCAACACATAGTAAATTCATAGTCTGTCTTTTATAAGCCTTTACCTATGCCCTATGAATGTAAATTCATGTAAATGAATGTAAATTCATAGTCTGTCTTTTATAAGCCTTTATGTCTGTCTTTTATAAGCCTTTACCTATGTCCTCCCCAACCAATCAAACCTTATGTAGACTACAATGATTCAGTGAAGATTTAACATGAGACAACACCTGTCTGTTAGATAATAATCAAATAAGAACAAAGAATGTTGGGGTGCCCAAATAGAAAATCTTTAAACTAGTCTAGAAAATATAACAGTGATAGTTAATATATATTAAAATATATCACTAATAACACCCATCCAGTGGTACTAGCGTAAGAAGAACAACATGAACTAAGGGTGTCTAATGGCTTAAATAAAGACCACCAAATACGTTGTAGCAAGAAAAAAAATCCAAGACTAGCAGACAGGTCAGTATCTGGCATAAGAATACAATATACATATTTTTTAAGTCAATTACCTATTTTAAGGGAAAACATTAGCAAAATATGACTGCAAATTTTTGCAAAATTTCGATATCTTTAGTCACTTTTTGTTTGTCTATTAACATGACACATTTCAGCAGCAAGTTTCCAGTGTCAGATGCATTACAACTGTGTGTGCATTACATTCATCTGAAGCATGATGAGGGTCATTGGCTGGGTGTGACAATGAGATCATGTAATAAAATATAACCATCTATTGCACATAAATGCCATAACATGATTATACAGGATGTACCAAAACTCTACTGGCAAACCATCAGAGAGGTAGTATGAACCAAAACAAGATAAAAATGTCTAGTAAACATGCATACCTTAAGACCTATGAGTACTTGGCCAGTAGAAGCGATGTATTTCACAATAGTGAGAATTAACAGGTGCTCATATTTCTTTAGGTATGGAGTTTGGAGAACATATGTACTAGGATTTTTTTCTTGTTTTGGTCAATACTGCCATCTCTGAAAGTTTGTTGATATAATTCTGTTTCATCCTGAATGTGCAACTAAATTAAGTTGGTATTGGACAACCTCTAACCTTTCAATGAAGCTTAACATTCACTCATTCATTCATACATACATTGTGTTCCATAAATCCCACCATAAAGGAGAACCTTCCATCATAGTGAAGACTAAATTAGTAACAAATGTACATATTGTATCTATACCAAATACAACTAACAGGGATATTGAACATATGAGGTCTAATCAAAAAATTCCAGACTTTGCCCACAAAATTTTTCTGCGCTTACCTTTTACTTATTGTGCATTGTCTCCTTTGTAATACTCTCCTCCACAATTGAGACACCACTCTCAGTGACGTTCCACTTCTGGAAGTAGTCTTGGTACACCTCTTCCTGGATCACACAGAGTGCCATCTATGAATTTTCTTTTATCCCCTCTATTGTTGCAAATCATCATCCTTTAAAAGGGGTTTTCAACTGTGGAAATAAAAAAAGTCTGCAGGGGCCAGGTCTGGAGAGTATGGAGGATGAGTGATCTCATCTTTTGTGCAGTATTCACACATCAACAGGGATGAAAGTGTGGATGCATCATCATGATACAAGAGCCGTGAATTGTCTCGCAACATTTCAGGATATTTCCCTCTCACTTTTCTTGTAGGCATCACAACACATCCCAATAGTACCACCGATTAACAGTTTGACCCTATGGCACAAATTCATGATGAACTACTCCTTCCGTAGATGTTGAAGGGCATACTGAATGAAGGTCATCCTTAACTTCCGTCTGGCCATTTTGATACCATGTGAACCATTTGTAACACCAAGTATGGCTTATGAACTCATCACCATAGGGTTCCTGCATCATTTGCCATGTCTCTATAAAGGTTTTCTTGAGTTTCACACAAAATGTAATGCAGACGCATTGTTCCTCTAACTCTACCATCTTGACATTTACAAACTGTGCAACACACCATTCTTCTTAGTACAACACTGAACAATAACTAACAGATAAACGACCAGTTACATGCTAAACATAGGTGTGTGCAGGGATGTCATCTGCATTTCGCTCCAACACACCATAGTTATGAAATTACAAATGTTCTGGAATTTTCTGAACAGACTTTGTCTGTAACAAAGCACAAATGGCCATAGGCTTCTTTGACACATGAGAGAGTGTAATGGAAAAGCTGAAGAACCTGAACTCGCACACACTTGAATATAGGTGTCATCTATCATATGTACATCTACGTAGAAAGTTTAAAGAACCAGTTTACGTGAGAAATTTAGGTATATATTATAGCCCACTATGTATTGTGTTGTAGGAAGGGGAGATAAGAATCATTACAGTGAGCATAGATGCAATTCAGCAGGAATTCTTCCCACACCTCAAATGCGAATGGAATGATAAGAAATCCTAATATGTGATACAATGGGAATTACCCACTGCCATGCACTTAGCACTGGTTTGCAGAGAATGGCTGCAGGTGTAGAATACATGACAGCTACTAACCTGTACAGTGTCTTAGGATTTGAAACCAACTGCCACTGGATGTAGGTAATGTAATAAACTTGGTAAAACAATGGTATATAAAAGTCAGTGTGGGGATTGTGGCAGTTCTTACTTCATAGGCTACTTTGATGATCTAGCATGTACACTAAAAGGCCGGCCGCGGTGGTCTAGCGGTTCTAGGTGTGCAGTCCGGAACTGGGCGACTGCTACGGCCGTAGGTTCGAATCTTGCCTTGGGCAAGGTTAGTTAGTTAGGTTTACGTAGTTCTAAGTTCTAGGGGACTGATGACCACAGATGTTAAGTCCCATAGTGCTCAGAGCCAGAGCCACTAAAAGTCATTTTAGGTGCTACAGTGTATTCATTATGAACTTATTCTTTTTGAAACTTCCTGGCAGATTAAAACTGTATACCGGACCGAGACTCAAACTCAGGACATTTGCCTTTTGCGGGTAAGTGCTCTACCATCTGAGCTCACGCCCCGTCCTCGCAGCTTCACTTCTGTCAGTACCTCATCTCCTACTTTCCAAACTTTAGAGAAACTCTCCCACGAACCTTGCAGAACTAGCACTCCCGAAAGAAAGGATATTGTGGAGACATGGCTTAGCCACAGCCTGGAGGATGTTTCCAGAATGAGATTTTCACTCTGCAGCAGAGTGTTCTTTTTGTCAGAACCTTTTGTGGTTAATTTTTGTGACTATTTATTAGTCACAGTTCCTCATCTGGCTTTATTCCATTTATAATATATGTTTTATTAACAAACAAAACCCTTCTTTGCCTTTTTTCATAAACCTTTATTATTTTTGTTCAACCTCGGTTTCAGACTATAAACACTTTTTCCAGTACACAACAGCTGAGTACTCTTACATCGAGAACCCACAACTGAATTAGTTACATTTCATAACGGTCTCTGTTAACCTTCCTTTGGTGATGGCTTATGCGAGCTTGTTATATGTTTATTAAGGGAAGTGTATATAATTGCACAATTTATTTTAGCTATAGCCCTTCAAATTATGGCACATCTTGCTGAATATACATATCTTAGCATAAAAAATAATAAAACTGAAAGTTTAATATCTATTTCCCATACATATATGGATAAAACTGGCTTTTTTCAATCCTGGTAACATCGGTACAATGTACATGCAGAGGGAACACACTTCTAGATCTGGATACAATGCAGCTGGGGTGTATTGTGTCACTGCACTGATTGCTCCCATATGGTGCACTGGACAAACTGAGAGTGGCATTGGTACCAGGTTCAAAACACGTCTCAGGATTTAAGTACAAAGAAATACCAACTAAAGTGGCAAATTTCAAATTTTTTATTCACTTGATGACTACTTTCAGCCTAGGACCCACTTTCAAATCACTGTAACAGGTAGTCGGAACCATATTTCTGACAATGCAAGAACCACGTCAAAAATGTGGAAGTGAACAGTTGCAGCACTTCAAACATGCTGGGAGTTTGTGCCTCAGGAATTCCCGCTCTAATCTGCATTGATTACTCATTTTCATGAGCAGAGGCATTCCGTCAGTGATCTTGCCAGTAACTTATAAATTATATGTTGTAAAAATGAGAGACACTCATTAAATGTACTAAAGAAGTCAGAATTATGTGATCCATCGAGCAGCTTCCCCGTTATATCCTAAATGGATAAATGGAATTAAGGCACCACAGCATCTTGGCAAATTTTGACTGTTTCAATAAAAGTTGGTCAACATAGTGCTTGATTCTTCTTTTTCGCCCTTGGCCTTTTCCATTTTCTCCTCCACCCCACACCCCCTCCTCTCTTTCACCGCCTTCCCTTCTCCCTCATCCTCCCTTTTTCCCTTCTTGTTTCTTTTAATATTTTATGTGGTCCTCTATATTTACCAGAGACATTGGTTTAGGTGTTTTACATGCCTTACTTTCAAATACATTAAGAAATTGTTTAATTTTTTATTTAGTCTAAGGTTTTTTATAGGCTCAATTGTGAAAGGCATAGGTTCTGAAAATAATTTTATCATTTAAATTTTAGATTTTTAAGGTTTGTTTTACTGGATGTTATTATAAGTTGCGAGGAAGACTTTCTTGCAAATGCTTACCTTCAGGAGCCAAAATGTGTAATACCGCCATTAGAAACATGTCGAGTGAAAGAGACACACTACCTAGCTTTTAGTACTAATAGTTTCTTTAGTGGGGAAGGAGAGAAGGATGTTAGGGAAGCTTAGAAAAGAAGGGCGGGTCACTCACACCCCAGAGTGAGGGCAGCCCACACAACTCTCATCCTCAATGGTGGGCATTATTGACTTAACTTCCATGGCACTGCAGGTGAGGTGAATATTCATTTAGCAAATCTGAGCCATAAAACTATTACATTCAGTGAATAACTATGCATTTAGTACAAATCTCTTTAGATATCTTGTAATTTAGCAGTTCACTGCATAGATTGCTCAATGTCATTTGTTATTAATGAAAATTGCATTAATTTTAAATGAACTGTGATTTGCACACCTACAATACATGGCAGAATAATGCTTTCCATGTAGACTTTGGCTTCTTTTTGGGGATTTGGAACTAGCAATAGATATAAAGAAGAAACTTTAAATCCTTACAAATTTCAAAGTAAATCACTAACATATCTTGTTATCTACTCTTTATTCAAGCCATATGCTCATATAGAATCAATGAATGAATTTTCCTGTCAGCTTTGTAATACACAGCAATGTTCAGAGTAAATAGCTATCTATTATTCTTGTAGGTAATTGCCACTCTTGATAAATAACAGTGTAATCTTACAAGAAAACTAAGGAAGTAGTATCAGGTTAACAACAGCAGACCAGTATCGCAGTTTAATGACAGTCACATATAACTCAATTCTAGCAACTTCTCCTCTTTGTTAAAGTATGTGTCAACTCATTCCATACCCCTTAATGTTCTCTTTCATGATGAGGATACCATTACCTGGTAAAGTTTTATAGTTGAATGTACATTCAACCACCACCATAAAGGTGTCACAGCATTATGTCAATAGTTGCCACATATTTCTGAGTAGTATGTTTTGTGTGCACATTCCAAGTTGATACTGGGTTGACAATAAATCCCAGATATTTGATACCTGTTTCAGAGAGAAATTATTATTATTATTATTATTATTATTATTATTATTAGTCTTTTAGGGCACTAAACTGCGAGGTCATAAGCACACTCAGAGAAAATGGTATAGGCCTACCTCAGGCAGAATGCTTACAAAACATTACTGCAAATAATTTTGCTGTGACTATTTTCAATCCATTTCTTGTAAATCCATGATTTTATTTATTATTTCACATAATTTGTTCAAGAGATTTTGTAAGGGTGAAAACCACCTGGGATATACAGGGCATCAGAGTCTATAGTACCACTGTGTGATAGGAGTAATGAAATCCTACAGGTAGTTATTTAACTAACCATTCCTGGCCGTTGAATTGTTCAATTAGATCTGCTCACTGATGTCTTGTAATTTCTTTATCCATCTACAGACAACAAATAGCGTATGAATGTTCTCCAAATGTACATGTAAATTTTATGTGAGACAATTACAAAAAAAGAGAATATGCCCTCCACTGCATATAAAAGGACTGCTGTTTGCAGTATATATCAGTCCAGGCAAAATTGGCAAACAGTATTCTCACCTGAAGATGGAGGCCAGTCTGACCATGGAAATATTGTGTTCTGTTGTTGCTTTATATAAACATTGCCTGTAACCATTCTGCAACTGCCTCCACAGCCTAATGATTACCATCGCCGCCTTCCATGCAGAAAGACCTGGGGTTGATTTATAGTACATACTCAGATTTTTTCTGAGGTTGAAAGGTATAAGGGGGGGGGGGGGGGGTCCACTCAGCCCTTCTGAGGCCAAATCATGAACTGCTTGAATAATGAATCAGCGTTATCATCACGATTCATTTACTGGCAATAACAACTGGAGGGATTAGTGAAATGCTGATCACATGTCCCACAGTCATGGATTGCTCCTTATACTGCCTTGCATACAGCAGTCAGTCAGAGAAGTCCTATGGCCTAAACCTAATATTGGTGTTTACTTTCCTTTATAAACGTTGCCTGGACAATGTTATTGGCCTGCATAAACAATTACCAACTAAGAGCATTGTTTTGGGAGTTTGTGTTTAAATTTATTTTTGTCGTGCAATTTTCTGTTGTACAGTTTAACATCACTATCGCACACATGCCTTTGTGCATTAATTCTTTTTGTTCATGCTTCAAGGTGGGCTGTCTTACGTAAAAATTTTTTTGTGTGTGTAGATAGAGAGGAGATATTGTTAGCCCTTTTATCTTTCTGAATATGGGATGCAACATTTCTGTGGAACACCGTGTGTCGTGGGTTGTTATTTGGATAATCCTCTCTTTTGTAAAAAAAGAACAGTGCATTATCTTTCTACCTTCTGAAGTACAAATGTTTGTGATAATTCTAAGAGGAGAAGAGAATGAATTGAGTTTCTATGCAAGTTTTATTGTGTGGTCATTAAAATTTAAGTTTTCATTAACATGAATCTCCAGCAATTTTGTAGATGGTTCTGACTATGGCTTTGTCACCCAACACCAGACCTTCCTATATACTGTAACTTATTTCCCCAAACTATTTTATTTACACTTAATGCAACCTGTTTTTATTAAATCAAAGAGTTGATATACTTGAGGACTTCATTGATAGTTGTATGTAATAATTGCTGTGGCACATTCATCATCACACTAGTATCAACCACAAATAGCATGATATTGGCTGCACTATCTGAGCTTTGTGTCTCATTTATATAGATGATAAATAATATGAGATCTAGAATACTGCCTTGTGGTATTCCTATTTCCAAGATGCCCCTCACTCCACAAAAATAGGAAAAAAAAACTGGTTTTGTGATGCCAACTTACTAGTTGACATCAGTCCTATAATCTGTTTTTTGCAATTTTGCTTTGTTGCTATGTTTCAAACCACTTTTTACCATACAGTTGAACACCTAGAGCTTCCAGTTTTTCTAAGAGGTTGCCACAACTGTCAGAATTAAATACTTGGAGAGGCCTAAGTTAACTTCTGTTAGACTACTGGCTTTTTCTAAATTTCTAATTATTTTTTTAATGTAGCACATTACTGCCATTTCTGTGTTTTATCTGTCTGTAAACCTTATTGATTATTGTTAAGTAACTTATGGTCATTTAGATATTTGTTGATTTGGTGCTTCAGGAATTTTTTCTAATATTTTGAAGACTGCCAGAAGGAGCAATATTGGCCAATAGTTTTCTACATTATTATTGTCACAGCTTCTAAACTCTGGCTTCACTATTGATGTTTTCAACCTTTCAGGAAACTGTCCTTCCCCAAACAAAAAGTTAGCAATATATGCCAAGGGTCTTGCAGTTTGTGGTGCAATCTTGATTGTGACAGACATCAGCACCTCATCTACTCTGTTGACATTGTAGGTTTCAAGATTGTTATCACTTTTAACACATTGTGTTCATTTGTTGGATCTACACTCATGCTGCAAGCAGCTTTTGAACATTCTTGTTTTTCTTGATTTGTGGATTTTGAGCATAATGAAGTTGTAGCTTTAATTGAAATAACTGTTTGTATAATTTGGTAAATTTTCTTAAGTTTCAGTCCTCACAATCCCCCAAATAGCTTTTGACTTATTAGGCTACTTTATTAAGCTATTATCAGCCATAAATTTTGCCTTAGTGATTACTTTTCAATATACTCCCTTGTAGTTCTTACCATCTCTCTAAACTGTGGATCTATGGATGTTTTGATTTTAAAAATTATTCTTTTTAATGTTATACAAAAATTTTTAATGTCAAATATGATCCAGGAATTTGCATTTGTGCTAGTATGGGATCTGATTCTTGGCATCTTCTTTAGGGAGTAATCTCAAAATATCCCATGGAAAGTGAAGAGAAGGAATTATACACATCATTGATAATTTTTTGGGACACAACACCCATCCAGGTCTCACTCCATAGGATATTTACAAAGTCAACACAGTTTTCTGTAGAAAAGTCTCTTCTATATGCATAAAGCGCACTTTTCGCACAGTGGAAAATCCAGAATGTAATAATGAAAATATTATGAATAGGATAGATTGCTATTCACCATATAGCTGAGATGGTGAGTTGCAGAGAGCACAAGAAAATGACTGCTAAGAAGTAAGCTTTCAACCAGAGAGACTTAAAAACTAATCTTTCAGGCTATATTTGTTCCTAAGATTTACACTGGAGTCCCCATGTATGATTATAGTAGTTCCTTCAGTAAATAAAATGTTAAGCAATGTTTTAATTGATTAATAAATATTATGTATCTCCAGTTGGTGGTTTGTCTATTGTAATGACTTTTCCTTGTAGTTAATACAACTGCACAGCAGCTGCTTCAAAATGTTTCTCCACATTCAGAGATTTGGCTTCACACCGTTTGTAATTGATTTGGTAAAAATACATATACCTCTATTTTTGGCATTCTTTCACAATATTAAATTGCCAACTCACAGGGATGGATGTTAATGCCACTTAGTTCAAAATTTCTCCACTAGTGCTCCATAATGTAAATGCATTACAAATTTTCACCAGTCATTGCTATCTCAAATTCTAATGATTTATTTCTAGAGGCACTGAATGTTTAAGCTCAAAAATATGTTGGTAACTAGGATGAGAACCAATTAGCTATATTTATGTTATGTTGTGGCATGTTCTGTCTTGTGTCCTGGTGAGGTTCCAATTATCCATGAGAAGCAGAGGTTTTCTGTATCTTACGGACCATTCATAGGACTGCAGTGACTTTTTTTCTGCTGTTTCCATTCCTGTTGTTGATTATCATGGTGCTACTGTCAGCTGTTTCTGAAGGCTGGGAAATTATGTGTTGTATAAGGTACGTTATCCACCCATGTTCTTCAGATTCTTCTCTGTGGACTGGTTACATTTGAGGTGTTTCCTTGCTCTGACAAAATCTCACGTCTGGCTTGAAATTTCATAGTGTCACTGACATCAGATTTCACAGTTAATTCTCCATATAATCCAAATTTCTTGTCCATGCAAGGTATGACCTCTGTGGCATCATACTACGTATTTCAGATGTCATTTGCTGGTTCTAAAATTTCTGTTGTATCATTTTTCTCTTAGTCTGTGCAAGAAAAAGTCAGTGTGTATTGTGGAATCCTTTCCCCAATCTCTTTATGTTCATGTGTGCTGCATTTTTAAACAACCTACAAATATTTTGCATCTCTGTATTCTTTAATGTGACTCATGCATGTAGCATAGAATTTCATGCCTGGTTTTATTAGACAAGTCTAAGTCCAGATGTTTGTACTCCAAAATTAATTGGCTATATTAGTTGACCAGAATAGTACTGCACCTCAGAATGGGTGCATTTTGGTTAGCTTATTGTGAGTTCGAACTGTGACATTTCATGAGGATGTGATGAGGCACTTGCTAATATATGCACAGCTGTCTTGAAGGTGGTGGTGGTGGTGGTGATTAGTGTTTAACGTCCCGTCGACAATGAGGTCATTAGAGATGGAGTGCAAGTTCGGGTGAGGGAAGGATTGGGAAGGTAATTGGCCGTGCCCTTTCAAAGGAACCATCCTGGCATTTGCCTGAAACAATTTAGGGAAATCACAGAAAACCTAAATCAGGATGGCCAGAGACGGGATTGAACCGTTGTCCTCCCGAATGCGAGTCCAGTGTGCTAACCATGGCACCACCTCGCTCAGTTGCTGTCTTGAAATTATTCACAGTGTAATGTGTTTTCATTAGTCACCACTGTTCTAGTTTACATTTATCATCATTATGCATTTCTGATAATGACCATGGGAAGCCAAGTGCGATTGTGGTCGGGTAATACTTCACCTTGGGTGTTTGCATTTTGCGTAACTTTTTCAAAAAATCTGAGTCTGTAGTCTCCCACAGAAGGAATAATTAATTTTACAAAGTGGAAAACAATGAGAAAGAAAAAAATAAGGTCTCATTGTACAACAGAAATTAAAGACTTTGCTAGGACCGATGACCTCACTGATTTTGTAACAACCAAAAGTTAAAAGAATAATAGTAAATGTTGAATTTTACACAGAGAACAAGGGGGTTCCAATTCCTGGAACAAAAGAATGCACATGTCAGTAGTTTATCATTTCCTTCTATACACTTTCCCTTTCATTAAAAGTGAAAATAACAAAGCAGGGAAACCTGACAAACTTAGTCCCCAATTTGAATAATACCAATATGGAATGTTATATTTGGCCAACTTAATTAAGTGAAATGGGCCTGCAACTATCCTCAGTCCTATGAAGCTTATAATGACAGCTACCCAACAAACAGTTTCACTTTATACAAATGTTGTAGAAAGTGTATAATACCATTATTATAATAAACAATTCAAGCCTTGCAATATAAGCTAACCAATTCCTGTGGCTCCAGTAATAAGTATAATTTTGAAACTGATGCTCCTTGTAAGCTCTGACATTTGTTGCAACATTCATTCCATTATTGTATTGTTTTCTTTATTTCATAAAACAGTAGAGTTGTGTTAACTGTTGCAAATTATTAGCAGACCTAGTGAAAATATGTTGGAAACAGGTTTTTTTTTTTTTTTTTTAATCATCAATTAGAATTTACTGTAAAACGTCCACAACTTTCATTTCTGTCATACCAGTGGTAAATGTGATCAAGCAAGACCATCTTTATCTCATTGCAAAATTGTGTGTATTATGTTTTAACACCTCATCTTTATTAATACTGAATTATTCTGATCAATCTAGCTTTACAGTTCCATTGGATGCTCATGTACATTACCTATCCAAACTTAAGTATTTTTGCCCATTTATATCACCCTTTGCAATTTTAAGATTAAACCTTTAGTTCACAGGAGTTGCTATTTCTTTCAGTAATTTTGCTAGTCAACTTCCACAAAAATAGTGCCATTTCAACTGTAAAATTGTAAACAGGTTTACAAAATGCCCGTGCAATAGACAATGTACTCATTCAGTGTGACATCAAATCACATTAAGTATCACACAGGAATTGTTTGTAATAGGATGAAAGGAGATGACAAAACAGTTAATATACAAAATATTTATTGACCATTTCACAACACAAATACTATCAGTCTTATATTGTGTTCTGTTTCTAGTTATAATTATTCATCACAAGACATTCAAGAAACTTGTATGAAACATAGTATTTAATGACTTACAAATTGTTTTACACTTAAAAGTATCTTCGGCATATGTAAAGCTTATCAGAGACAGACGAAAAATGTTTAAATTTCTTGAAGGAAAAACATATGACAATAAAGAAATAACTAATCAATACAACAATACAAAACTTAGTTTGCACATCAGCGGTGAAAATATCACTGCTCCATCTTCTCTCCTCCCTGCTCTTGCTGGTTAGTAACTGCTGGAACACCTGTTTGCACAATTTGTACTACACGCTCCCGGTCCTCTGCTGGAGGGAGAGCCTGAAAAAAACAAAGAGTCAAATGAGCTCCCAGATGAAGACTTTGGTTTATGACTGATTGGTGTAAAACAATCATCACTACCATATGATGTTTTCTTTACTGTGATTAGCTTCCACACTTACACAGCAATGCTCTATGGAATACATTGATTCTACACATACTGAAATGATTTGCAACACATGTCTTAACTTATCACTAGCTGTACCCAGCCATGACCCTCCTTGTGGAGAATTGATGTTTATTAGCTCAGGGGCAGTTTCATTCCATTTTCCTTTTACCTAAAACACAAATGTCCAACTATATGTAGCAGTTTCAGTCCTGCAGAGGTTTGCTGAACCTGTCACAGTTCCTATAGTGTGGTTACTGTGCCAGGGTCAGCACAACAGTTACCTTTGACGAATTTTACTTCTCTTTGTGCTCATTTAAAGTGTGAAATTTGGTACGATTAGCATGGATTCCAACAAGGACCACAACACTGTAGATAGAAGTACTGAAAGTGCAGTGTGTCTAGTCTAACTTCTCTTGAGCAGCCTTTTACAAAGGTTATTACTTTGAGAATAATCTTATTTCGAAGTTACATATTACTTGCAAATCCCAATGATTAGATTAGATTAACACTTGTTCCATAGATCACGAATACGACACTTCGTAATGATGTGGAACGTGTCAGGTTAATGAAAGATGTCTGTACAAGATATTACAGTACACAAAATATTGCATGACACTAATGCTTAAGTTAGATTTTTTTTCTCTCCCTTAATTTATATCTAAAAATTCAGCCAATGAGTAGAAGGAGTTGTCATCTAGAAATTCTTTTAATTTATTTTTAAATGTTGGTTGACTATCAGTCAGGCTTTTGATGCTGTTTGGTAGGTGACCAAAGACTTTTGTGGCAGCATAATTTACCCCTTTCTGTGCCAAAGTCAGATTTAACCCTGCATAGTGAAGATCATCCTTTCTCCTGGTGTTATAGCTATGCACACTGCTATTACTTTTCAACTGGGCTGGATTATTAACAACAAATTTTATAAGTGAATATATATATATATACTGTGAGGATCCCTAGATCCTTAAACAGATGTCTGCAGGATGACAATTTCCCCCCGTTATAGATTTGTACTTAAGATGACGCTTCAAAAAGTTTTGCCACACATTAACTAAAATTTTGCTTTGTCTTCTGGGCATAATCTTATTCACTGGTCCTTCAATAATGATGTACAAATCATTGCCGGTTATCATCATCCCACACCTATAATGTGTGAAGGTATTCCTACCAAGTTTCGTAACCTAATATAGGTTCTGCAACTACTGCAAGGTCACTAATATTTTCTGACACGTACCTTTTTTGGTGCCGAGATGGTGAGGACGCCGTCCGATGATAGTTGCGTCTGCACCTGGTAGGTCTCGACGTCCTTCGGCAACAAATAGCGACGCTGCATCTGGCGCGAGATGTATCCGTGCTCATCTTTACGCTCCTCATGTTTTGCCTCTACCACCACACTGTCGCCCACCACTTTTACCGTCAGCTCCTCCGGTTTGAACTGCTGGACGTCTAAATTGACCTACAACGAAAACGGTACCATAAGTTCAGCTAGCATAAGCTATTTTCTGTGGTTCTGTACCCATAAACTCCAGGACAAACAAAATTGCTTTTTTTTTTTGCTTTGACGTTATTAACAGCTAAAAGCTGTGTTGGATTAAAGTTGTTCACTTACCTTAAACCCATCTTTGTTATTCTGAATGGTAGATACGCCGGAGTTACGAGCTGCCAAATGACGCCATGGTCTGTAATATCCAGAAAGACTAGGGACGACAGACAGACGAGGGAGAAGCAAATCGTCGTGTGTCAGACCCAAGCCGAAATTTTGGTCGAATAATGACATCTGTCTGTCGACATCGTCAAGCAAGTGGCGGATCATCGGTGTCAGAGCCATCTGCAACAATACATAACTCACTATCACTGTGTTTTACAGTTAAACTATTCCAGCTTACTTTAACTATTCACAGAAGTGCTCAGAACCATTCCGTGTGTGCTTAAGAAATTACGAAGGAAATGTCGCGAATGTTTATCTCCTCCCACCGCACAACACATGCAGCCTCAAAAATTAGTGATTCACCTCTTGAACAATCCAGTGATATATTACAGTATATTATGTAGGAAAAAAAAACTTCATAACGTGACAAAAAGAACCAATACAGTATCACGACAGTGCATTACAGTTACCAGCACTCCCGGTAGTCAAATAATCCACGCAACCTCAAATAAATTCTACTTGATCTCGGTAAGAGTTCAACACCACTTCATTAATTAACTGCAGGTCACTACAACGAAGCAGCAAACACGACATCTTATGTGCGCACTTACCTTTTACGAACGAAAGCGCTGCTATCAACTTCGAAAGATTCGCTCGTTTTGCGCACTTTCCGTACACGGCGGCAAATCGTGCTATTCGAGCCCGTCCCAACTATTATAAAGGCTGATGCCAGTGCTGCCAACATTGTAAGAATGAACGTGACTAATACGTTTGGAATGGACCAGTGATCACTGGAATGGACGGTAGCGACTTCTATAACTGTCGCGTGCGTTCTAGATATTTCGAGTATCAAGCAGACACTGTTAAGGCCAAATCCCATGCCTTTCACGTTACGGCACAAACGCATAGCTGCAGTTTCGTGTCGTCACTTGCACACGTATTACAGTGTCTCAATTTCGTTTGTGTTTCCTGTCAAAGTAATGTGGTGCGAGTTTTATTGATGCACGTTGCACAAGAAGTCGTGCTACAATTTTGAAAAATTATCCTGTTAAAAATCGTTTGTGGGAGCATAAACGTTGCCTATATGAATTTTGTGGCAGAAATAAACGACACTATCGTAATTTGAAGACAGCGATCGAGATTTGTACATTTGTTTTATGGCCGATATCAGCAGTTTATTTAATTAGGTTTTCTTTGGCATTGGACCTACCCGATAATTTGTAGCTGGGAGTGATGGGTGCGTCATATAATTTATAGGAGGGCAGACTACGTCAGATGTAACATTTGCGCTCTAACTGCATTTATCATGTTAACTTTAAATCATACATAACTACAATAAAGAATACAGTATTCCATTTTATAGGTACATAAATGGTTATTCCATACTTTCTGTTACAATATATCAATATTGAGTTTCATTTTTAATACTCATTCATACTGAATATAAGTTTCTGTGTGAGGTACACTTTTTTTAAGCGAGTTTTGAAAATTTAAAAATAAACTTTTTCCTGCTGCATCTGAATTCCTCATTGTTCCTTTCCTCTTGTTTCGTCGTTATGCAGTCTTTTTGTAGATTTGCTCTCACTGATCTATTATTCAGATACTTAGTCAGTACAGTGAGTACAATGTCCTAATATTGTATATAAATGCTTGTCTACATGACTGTCTGGGTGGTATCTTTATAATGCACCTCACTGCTGTTATCCGAACTTCAAATATTCTCTCAGAGTAACCTGTTTGTGCAATTCCGATAGGCCTATGCAAATTGAGTAAGCCAGATATGGGAACACTTTGTTCTGACAACTTTATCACTCATGACTTTTTCTGTTTTGCACATGAGAAAAATCTGTGTATTTATATTTTTACACATTACATGCATGTGTTTCACACAATGTCAAATACTTATCTAGAAGTTTCCAAAAAAAAATTGTGCTCATAATGTCTTTGTCTCTCCACAGTGTGTTTCACTCATATTTGTTTGAAAAACTAGACACACTGTTTTAGACTGATCTATAAAAAGACTGTTTTAGATACTTATATTCATTTTCAATATTCGGGAGTGCTTCCTTTTCAAGCTCCTCCTGTGTCTCAGTTGCATATATACTGGTTGTGTCATCGGCATGGATTGTAAGATTCTGATTTATATAGTGTTGGAAATCATTTATGCAGAGAATAAATAGTATTTGTCCAAGGACAGGACATTGTGGCATGCCATGTCTAACAGTTCTTCTGCTTCAATCATTAGATTAGATTAGATTAATACTTGTTCCATAGATCATGAATACGACACTTCATAATGATGTGGAACGTGTCAGGTTAATGAAAGATGTCTGTACAAGATATTACAGTACACAAAATATTGCATGACACTAATGCTTAAGTTAGTTTTTTTCCCTCCCTTAATTTACATCTAAAAATTCAGCCAATGAGTAGAAGGAGTTGTCATCTAGAAATTCTTTTAATTTATTTTTAAATGTTGGTTGACTATCTGTCAGGCTTTTGATGCTGTTTGGTAGGTGACCAAAGACTTTTGTGGCAGCATAATTTACCCCTTTCTGTGCCAAAGTCAGATTTAACCCTGCATAGTGAAGATCATCCTTTCTCCTGGTGTTATAGCTATGCACACTGCTATTACTTTTGAACTGGGCTGGATTATTAACAACAAATTTTATAAGTGAATATATATACTGTGAGGTTACTGTGAGGATCCCTAGATCCTTAAATAGATGTCTGCAAGATGGCCATGGGTGGGCTCCAGCAATTATTCTGATTACACGTTTTTGAGCAATGAATACTTTTCTACTCAACAATGAATTACCCCAGAATATGATACCATATGAAAGCAGTGAATGAAAGTAGGCATAGTAAGCTAATTTACTGAGATTCTTATCACCAAAATTTGCAATAACCCTAATAGCATATGTAGCCGAACCCAGACGTTTCAGCAGACCATTGCTTCCAGTTTAACCTCTCATCAATGGACACACCTAAAAATTTTGAAAATAATGATGAATTACCCCAGAATATGATACCATACGAAAGCAGTGAATGAAAGTAGGCATAGTAAGCTAATTTACTGAGATTCTTATCACCAAAATTTGCAATAACCCTAATAGCATATGTAGCCGAACCCAGACGTTTCAGCAGACCATTTCTTCCAGTTTAACCTCTCATCAATGGACACACCTAAAAATTTTGAAAATTCTACCTTAGCTACAGACTTCTGTTCAAAGTCTATATTTATTACTGGAGTTGTGCCATTTACTGTACGGAACTGTATACACTGTGTTTTATCAAAATTTAAAAAGAGTCCGTTTGCTGAGAACCACTTAATAATTTTGTGAAAAACATCATTTACAATTACATCACTTAGTTCTTGGTTTTTGGATGTTATTACTATACTTGTATCATCAAAAAAAAGAACTAACTTTGCATCTTCATCAATATGGAATGGTAAGTCATTAATGTATATCAAGATCAGTAAACGACCAAGACCGAACCCTGTGGGACCCCGTGCTTGATATCGTTTGTAACTCGGTTCTGTAATTTATTGATTTATATTTCACACAATAGCGCATCTGATTTCTGTATGCTGTTACCTATTCATAATGCAAGATGTAATTTTGTCACAGTGTTTCTCCTGGATTCCATACTGATACCTTTTCTTCATTAGCTTATAATGATTCACATAGTCAGTTGCTGTAGATAGGTCCATGAAGCTACTGTGGGTCTTTGAATTGAACTCAGAATGTGTTCAGTTAGATCTTCTCTGAAACTGTGTTGTGTTTAATGATTTACAGTTCTATTCTTTACTGTCATTTCAAGATTTTTGCAAAAATTGAGATCCAAGATACTGGCCTGTAGTTTCGCTATTCACCTCTGCTTCTTTTCTTAAATACTGGCTTTACTTTCCTTGCTTTTAGCAAATCTGGAAATGTTAAGGGTTTTAGTATACTTCCCCTACAGTCCTTTATGAGATGTGATGTTACACAACCTAAGCCAGATGAATGGTTGACTGTTAGTAGTTGGTTTACTAGTTTGGAAACTTTTGTATCAGTTTCTGGGATGAATGCAATGAGATAACTGGTATGTGGAATTTTTTGCATTGTATTTACTTTATCTGCTGCAGTTAAATAATATCTGTTAAAGGTGTTTGCTATTCTTAGAGGACCTACATCAAAGTACATTTACTCACTAATGAAATTTGTTCTCCACAACATGGACCAGTTTAAAAACAACAGTGACATTCATGATTATAATACCAGAAGAAAGAGAGACTTACACTGTTGGTTGGTTGGTTTGGGGAAGGAGACCAGACAGCATGGTCATCGGTCTGATCAGATTAGGGAAGGATGGGGAAGGAAGTCGGCCATGCCCTTTCAGAGGAACCATCCCGGCATTTGCCTGGAGCAATTTAGGGAAATCACAGAAAACCTAAATTAGGATGGTTGGATGCGGGATTGAACTTACACTGTCCTTTACTTAACCTATCTTTGGTGCAGAAAGGGGTGCAAGAGCTGACATCTGAGGCATTATTGTAACTGGAGCTGTTAATGTCAACTGCTAACTGTTATTTGGGGCCCTTGCTTTATTTGTTGTCAGACGACATCTGATTTCTTTTGTCAGTTTATGTAAACTCAGAGAATTGCAGATACTGGTTGGACATGTACTCTGCATGACGAATCTCTTCACTCAGAGAGGATAAGTGTTTGTTGTGCATTGTTTGGCATGTGCATTATTGTACCCATATTTTTCAGTCATGCCTTAAACAGTGCCAGATATCTAGAGGACTCTGACTCACTCTATACACAGTTAACAAACGCAAGGAAGCTGTATGCAGTAGTCCAACAAGATGGAGCAACCGCTCTAACATCTAACCAAAGTATGGCCCACATCACTGTGTTCCCTGAAGACAGACTTGGCAGTAGACACTTCCCTCTCCCCCCCCCCCCCCCCCCCTCTCCCCCAAACAGAGCAATACTAGAGAAATCACCCTGCCTGTGTAATTACAGCATGTTGTTGGTAATGTCATCACATGAAGTCAGTGATGCCTGGATGGCCATGGCTTCAACTCTCATAAACAGGTAACTACATGTTTTTTTTTAACATTACCTATCTATTCTCTTTTAGTTAGTTCAATGTTACTTGAACCTCAGGCATGAGACATACCAGTTTTATGTTAGACACCCTGTATTCCAGGTAGCGATCAGTCTTAACATTACCAGGACGATAGGATGAAGTCCCACAGAGAACACTAGCATATTCACCTTTACAGATGTACCACAATGTCCCTTGAGGTGAAAAGGGAGTGGGCTACACCATCTTTTAAACATGTGATAGGAAACTGAACAAGGCAGGCCGCAAAAATTGGTTTTTGGAGCCATAGTAATGTTTATCTTGGATGTCGTAAATCTCATTCGCACCGATTTTATAGCTGGATGCTCCTGAAAAGAACTGAGAGCTGCTGCCTCTGCTTCTTGTCTTTAGATATTTTCCTCAAAGTAATAGCTATTTAGCATCACGCAGAGGACATGTGTGACTTAAGGAATGTCACAGACACAAAGATTCGACACTTTCCTTAAAAGAGCACTTGGCATGAGCATCTTCTAAGCTGAAAAGCCGAAATAACATCCTTTAAAGCTTTGTGGCACTCATTGGGGATCATCAGGAGACACTCTTTGTGTATCAACACTCCAATTGTTATACTCAGCAACAGAGTACTGTGCATCTGTTCAGCTCAATAGTCTATCTGTGAAACATATATATGTGCTACTTAACTCTACGAGCCCTCGTTAAAAACCCATTTGTTGTCAGGATGGCATCATGGAGTGTGGTTGGGCAGGTTGGTTGGCTCGTTGGGTGCTAATGACTCTGTCTCAGCAACCTGCAGAGGACGTCACCCTGAGGAGTCTGGCTCATGTAATCGTGATGTCAGACACAAGGCAAATCTCATTGGCAGCCCTTGTATCCCATACAAGAGGTGTTGCTGTCCAGGACAGCGAGTGTGTATCACTAGAGCACTCTAGTGTACATCAAAGGCATGTGCTTGGGTAATCTCTCAGGAGCTCTACATGGTGTGGAGATCAACAACAGCATAATCTTTCCACTAAGGAAGGCTGGGGATGTCGATGATTGTTTACAGTCACTTTCATGGGCAGTGCAGAAGTTAGCATGCCCCCTCCCCGAGGTAGAAGTCTCCAACTCATAGAAGTTTCCAAGCCTTCTCATCAGTGGTTTAGAGGTTGGCAGATCAGAGCAACAAAGTACAGCAGACCAGACAGGTAGGAGTTTCAAAGGCGGAAGTCATCTTGCTGAACAGTAGCAGCTCATCACAGGTACAGCCTTGTGGCTGGTGTATTGCAATGTAATACATTTGAAGTCTCAGAAGCTGTTCATCTGAGCAATGACATTATGCTTGGCGAGCAATGACCAAATGTGGCCCACTTTACTGGGTCCATCAGCTGTCTTCACCAGCCCTCTGTTGCGCAAGAATGGCTTTCAGAGCTTTAGCTTGTTGTCTTCACACCATATAAAAAGCAGGCTGATACATGTTCTTGCGAAACTTTTACTCTCTCTCATGAAATTAAGCTGTGGTGTAAGAACAACATTATGTCTTCTCCTCACTGAGGTCATGTTGCTGAGTATTCGATTAAGGTCTCTCATTCATGTGAGGTTAAGCAATATCATTTGGGTTTGCTCTGCACTGTCAGGTTTCTGCCTGTTTGTCAGTCTGATTCTGAGACGGGATAGTTGGGTGACTTGGTGCTGGTTGGAAAGAACTTCAAGAAAATTTTACATTTGCTGGTAATACATTTCTTTTGTGTAATATAATTAATCCATGCCGATTGTCAGTGGGTCAACATGATCTGCTTCCACATCACTATGTCAATTCATGTTACAGTTCTTGACATCAAATGGAAGACCGTCCTACTATGTGAATACCAGAAGATGGTTGACAAGCCCAACGTTCCAATATTGAACGATATATTCCCTGTGTAGTGAAAAATGGTTAAGATCTAGATGTTCCACTCTTATCACAACCACTATTATTACTGAAAACCAATTCTATACCATCAATAATGGAATTCTGTTGGCTACGAAACTATCCTTCACAGTGCCTGAAACTGCCATGCACCCAGGAGAAGTACCCTGGATTTGACCAGCATTGTGCAATTTGGACTTCCCTAAATTACATCCAAATGGGCCATGGGAGATTTACAGATACTCTCCAGGAGTGGGGCAAATCATCATCTTCTTGTGACTCTTGTGCTGAATGACAGGCTGTTACCCATTTGTAATAACATTCAGTCCGCCCCTGGTAGCTCTCTCTCTCTCTCTCTCTCTCTCTCTCTCTCTCTCTCTCCCTCCCTCCCTCCCTCCCTCCCTCCCTCCCTCCCTCCCTCCCTCCCCCGCCCCCCCTTTCTTTCAGGCATTCTTTCAAAAATTTCTTGACGGTAGTGAGTGGTGTGTGAATCTATATAAAGACCTTGATTTTCGCCTATAGCTATTGTCATTTGTTTGGTGTTAAGCTGGAGAGCTGTGTTTCAGTAGTGATATGTAGTAATTTAGTAGTCTTTATATTTGTATAGCTGTTCTTGTGCTTTAAAAACTCTTAATGGTTGCCTTACAGTAAATAAGTAAATATAATTCAAACATAGAGGAAGTTGTTCAAAAAGTTCAGAAAATTATTCTTTGATGCATCGCCTAGCTGAAATTTCACCTTTAAATAGTAGCCAGCTTCATTGTAAAGGACTGTTAAAACAGGATATTTGTACTGCACCAAGTGAGTACATTACCAGTCTGTTGTGCATATGGTGGAAAAGGTTTCTCAGTATTTCACTAATAGTTGTATGAATAATCATGGAACAAGAGCCAGTTTGGACTTAAATTTACCAAGAAATTCTGTAAAGAATAAAATTGTATAATAAAATGCCAAATGAGATGAAAAAGATTACTAAAACATGTGTAAAATGGCAGCTAAAATGTTCTTTATAAGTAATGCATACAGCACAATCAAAGATTACTCAGAATCGCGGTTAATAATGAAAGCAGATATCTACGTCACCTTGTCATATTACAATGCTGTCAAGCTTCTGAAAGAAAATCATGCCAAGATCTGTAGTGCATGAGATTAATGTCTTGTCACTCTCCTGAGTTCAACATCTGACTCTTCATGGGGGTATGCTGACTCAGTTTTTCAGGTGGACTGAGGGGAGGACATGAAGATGGACATGGTTAATAGTTACATGTTCACCTGCCTGGAATCAGTTTTCAAAATTGATGGTAGTCAGTTTTCCAAGCAGACTGGATTTGCAAAGGGTACAGCAACAAAATCGTGGTTCCAGAGTCATCAGCTGGGATGTGTCGTGGTCTCTGCAGAAAACAAAACTTTGTTTATACCAAAGACTATTGTACAAATGAAGCAGTGCAGTTGTTACGACACTAACCTCATTTTGGGATGGAGCTTGCACTGTCCACCATCCTGACTTAGGTTTTCCTTGGTCACTTAAGTAAATGCTGGGATGGCTCCTTCATCAAGGCCATGGCCAACCACCTGCCCTATCCTTTTAAAGCATACTTACATATTCTGTGTGTATGTATATTTTGTGAGTTATTTATTTTCATTGTATTATGATGACAAATAATGCATCATTGTAAGATGTTCCATGCCTGAATAAATAAATAAAGCTCTCCCAACTAAATGTACAGAAATTTTTGTTGCGCTCAATCTTAAGATTGAGTTCTTTCATACAATAATCATGTTGCTAAATGCTGTACACATGGGATGCCAAATTCACATTATTACTACACAGTACTAATCAACTGAATGTCTTTATAGCAGTGTGTGTAGCAACAGTGTTTCGGAGATTTACATCACAGCAGTATTTTGCTGTACTCAACTAATGTCGCACAAAGCAAGTGATTTGTATATCCTTGTGGTAATCACCAAAATTTCTCTCAGAAAGTACATTTACATTATTCTTTGAAACACATAGAAACTATGCATGTGATTAATGCACTGAACTAACTAAACTCTCATTTGTATTGTATTGCATTGTATTGTATTGTATTGATCCAGGCAATCATAGTATTGTACAGTTGTACATATGATATTGGACAGATCAAGAGAGCATATTTACAAGTAATTTTTACAAACTGATTTTTGCATTATTTTGTAGTGATGAAATAATCTATCTTAAACAAAACAGTTAATACAAATCATAGAATTGTACGGCTGTACATACGATATTGGACAGGTCAAGAGAACATATTTGCAAGTAATTTTTAATAAATTGATTTTACATTATTTTGTAATGAGGAAGTTAGCTATCTTTAACAGAATAGTAAATACAAATGTTGTCTAGTAAAATACAAACAGCCAATACAAATGTAACAGTAAAATAATCCAGCATATTTCATAGACATGCACAGTATATAATTTTCAGACCTAATTGAACATTTATCATAAAATTGTTTACAATTTTAACAGCTTTCAAAAAAATTATCAACTGCATAAAAGCATTGGTCCAAGAGATATTTTTTTAACTTATGTGTGAAGGCTCTTGGTTTCTTTGTTGCTTTGATTTCAACTGGTAAATTATTATACATTTGTATCCCAACATTTAAAACACTTTTTTGGTAGCAGGTAGTTCTGGACTGAATCATATGTAGGTCAGATTGCTGCATAGTTATGAATATCTCCATTGAATTTTAAGGTACAGTCATTGTTTAACAGGTATGACTTGACAAATGAGACGATATTATAAATGTAAGCAGAGGGCAGCGTCATAATGCCATATGTTTTGAAATGTTGTCTGCATGATTCGTAAATCTTAGGTTTCATATTATGGGTATTGCCTTTTTTTGCATTTTGAAAATATATCTACCCCCAGATGAGTTCCCCCAAAATATGATTCCATACTGTAATGTAGAGTGGAAGTAAGCCTAATGTACATGTATAAGAACAGATTTTGTGACTGATTTTTTGAGTATCCTTAAAATGTAACTCACAGTTGATAGCTTTTTTTGAGATATGATTTGTGTGTGTCTCCCACTTACGACTTTCTTCAAGCCATATGCCAAGAAACTTGACAGAGTCCACACACATAAGCTCTTGGTTATTTAGAATCACACTGGGCATTTCTTGTTTTTGGGATGAGAGTCTGAAGTTGATGTACATTATTTTATGTATATTTATAATCAGTTTGTTCTCATTGAACCATTTGCTGAGTGACGACATAAGCGGTTTAATTTTTTGGTTGTGGTCCTCTGTATCAGTATTTTATTTTTCAGGTGAAACTTACATAAACTTGACTGTTAGTAATGCCATAAAAATTCCTTTGCAAGTTGTGGTTTCCATAAGGTTTTCAGTAATCAAAGACTGCACTTTGTCAGCCGATTATGTATACAAAGATGGTTATATAAGGGCTTCGTTCATCATATGAATTACAAGTACATGAAAAAAAAGACAGAAACAACATTCTAGTTGTTTGGTGAAATTCTGTAATTAAACTAATGTGTGCTATTAAACTGATTGATGTGGTACAGTAGTAATACATGGATTTTCATTTGAAAGGACAGAAGTTCAAATCTGTCTCCAGCCATCTAGATGTATATTTTCTGTGATTTCCTTGATTTGCTTTGAGGCAAATTCTTTTTTAGTTTTTTAAAAAGGACACCGTTGATTCCTTCACTCTTTAAAGCTTGTGTTCCCTCTCTAATGGCGTTAAACTCTAATCTTTCTTCCTTCTTTAATGCTGTCAACAGTTAGTTCCTATAAAGTAAAAGAAGTGTAAAACCTGCAGCAATACAAAAGGGCATGCAAATAATTTCTTGCAGCACACTAATTCCAGTGGAGAGAGCTGCACGATGCTGTTGCAAAAGAGATAAGTTAAAGCGTGTTAATCACATAAAAGGTCCATGCACTCAGATATACATGAGATACTCTAATTGTGCTTCTAAAGTGATTTAATGTACATATTTCTCACTTCTAGGCTAGGCACAATATTTCTTACATGCAAGGCAATTGCTGATAAGGTAACAGCTGATACATTAAGTTTGTATAATCTTGGAAATATAGTAAGCTCAGGCACTAAGAGCATGGAACTCCACTACAATAGATTATGCTATACTCAGAAGAAATGTTATAGATAAAGTAAGTTACTGTAGCCTAGATTTTCATTATTCTGTCAGGTGACGGATACATAAATTTAGCTCTGCCAAAAATAACAAAGGTTGTTCTGCAGAAAGGAACTCTTGAACAGGTCAGATATTAATGCCTTTAAATGCAAACTAACAGGGTTCTTTGTACCAGGTGAGATGGTCTAACAACAAATTGAATGAGCTCTTTTCAATTCTTTAGAGACATTTTTGTGCCCTCTCAGAAAAACTCAGAATGTATTTAACACATTGACTACCACATGCATAGTGTTGGATGTTTCACTGCCAGACCAGGGGATTGTGAGTGAAGCTGTGCTGCGGCCACCAATGGGCACACAGCATCAGGCATAAGGCTCTGCTATGGCTGCCATTGATCTCATGGCATTCAAAATGTTAGGCACTGCCAAGATGCAAGTAATCCTAGACTGAAACACCCACCAAGTCTGATTATGCTGAGCAGAGCTAAGTGTCCTGGAGGTAAATGACAAATACTGTAAGGGCATCAAAATGATGAACATGGAACCATTCAGCATAAAGCATGAGGGTAACACCCTCCATACAGTCCCAATCCCTTCTCATACGATTTCCATATTTTTGGAGCCCCGAAGAAAGACATTTGTGGCAATCGATTTGCTTCAGACAGAGGTGCACGTCTGGGTACAATCATGTTTCTGTAGGCAACGGTAGACATTTTCCCATGACTGCATTGACTGTTTTGCCTCACAATGGAGTAAATCTGTTAACAGTTATCATGATCACTTTTGAAATAATAGTTTACTTACTTTTTCCAAGTGTCTCATTTTCATTTGACTGCCCTTCATAAGTAATATTGAAAATAATATTTCATTACTCTTACAGACCAACCAATCCATATTATAAATGCATGTGTTCAGACCCCATGTCACCTCATGCAGTGTAGTGAATTTGAATTTGTGGAGGTGAAGGAGCTGGAAGTATGTACAGAAAAAAAATTTGTCTGAATGCAGTGGCATATCCAGTGCAATTACTAAAGTGT
The DNA here is from genome assembly GCF_023897955.1 of Schistocerca gregaria. Classification (NCBI taxonomy): domain Eukaryota; kingdom Metazoa; phylum Arthropoda; class Insecta; order Orthoptera; family Acrididae; genus Schistocerca; species Schistocerca gregaria. Next base: position 456,080,190 of record NC_064927.1, on the reverse strand, counting down.
GCTTGAAGGAAACTCAGAACCTCTAACTACCTGATTAGTTGCAGAATTAGAGGAAACATCTGTCTAGATGTTCTAAAAATTAGTTTGGTGAAACCAGCATATAAAGAGGGAAGTAAGGAAGATATCTCTAACTATAGACGATAGCACTAATTCCCACCTTTAGTAAGATATTTGAAAGTATTATCCTGTACCAGCTAAGTGTCTTTTTTACAGAACACAAACTGCTTTCTCGATTCTCAATATGGCTTTAGAAAAGGGCTTCAAACATGACCATAGCAGTTACACAGTTCCTCCACAAAGAGTATTGTTGGACCAGGTGATGCAAACTGCAGATGTATTTTTAGAAATGATAAAAACAGTAAACCTTAGGTTAATTCTGAAAAAAAACTGAAGACATTCCATATCAAAAATGCACCTGTGCAGCTTGTAATGACCAAATCACGAATAGTTGTCAGAAAAATTAAAAATCAACTGGTAACACATGGAGACATACAGGGCCAGTCATTCCCGACAGTTCAGTATGGGGTCATGTGCATTAAGAAACTGCTGACTTCATGCTTGCTGATTGCGAATTGGCGACAAAAGGCGACACAACCATACGCTATCTATAAGCAAACAGGCCCAAATACAGTATATAGGGGCCACCAAACATCGTTCAGTACAAAGTTTCAGCCAGCACCAAAGTTCAACCCTGCAACCACCTCGGATGTTCAACAGGCAAGAGCAGAAACTATGTGAGTGATAACTGTAGCCTAAAAAGGTCATGTAAATCTAGTCTGTATCCACCTATATCTGTTTATCACTTCCATTGTGACAGAAAGTGTCTCCTTTTTCATAATTCATGACCTGGAGTACCATTGTTAGACATTACTTTGTGGGTCGTATTCATAATAGAATGTTTGGCTAGTGTGGCTGTTTGCTTTACTAACTGGTTACAAGCCTCACCAATGTTTTTTACATTCCCTAAGTGGGTCTTAGGACTCCAGTGATAACCCAGTGTATCTGGTCTCCGGCGTATTCATGTAAACACATAAAGAAGCATTACTTTCATTCTATTATGGCATGTGGGATCATATTCTGGGGCAACTCATCAAACCGAGCAAAAGTTTTTAGGGTGCAAAAGTGTGTGATAAGAATCATTTGTGGTGTAAATTCAAGAATATCATGTAGAAACCTGTTCAAGGAACTTTGTATTCTAATCACTGCTTCTCAGTATATTTATTCCTTAATGAAATTTGTTGTAAGTAATACATCTCTATTTCCAACCAATAGCTAAATACATAGTATCAATACTAGGAATAAGAACAGTCTACATAAAGACCTAAAATCACTTACCTTGGTCCAAAAAGGGGTCCAATATTCAGTAACAGATAGTTTCAATAAATTGCCAGCACCCATTCAGATAAAGCACAGTTTAAACAGAGTTTGAAAGACTTTTTGATAGGCCACTCCTTCTACTCCATGGATGAATATCTTAACAGAGACTGTTAAGCCAGCTTAATTATAAATATTGGTCAGATTTCAGTTTTGACAACACTTGGTCACAGCAGTCAAGATTAGATATTTTGTGTATGATAAATTTATTAATAGTGCATAACAGTGTTTCATTCTGAAAGCGTGTTAATTCTGTAAATATTAGCTGTTCCAGTATTAACCTATTTTGACTATCTCCTAACAAATGGTCAGGGTAGTAAGTATTATATTCAGATGTTTTATGTTTTTAATGTTATACCTTCTGACATGCCCCACACCCACAAGAATCATTAAATTTTTTGGGTCTCTGGAATGAAAACTGAATCTAATCTAATCTAATCTAAAAGCATACCAAAAATCAGCCCAACATCCAAGTCATTTTATACTTCTCCAACCACAAAGACCCAAACTTTTTTAAAAAAAATAAAAAATAAAAAAAAAACATAGTTTGACCCCATCACCATCTCATCCCATGCCTGTAGCCACCAGCATGCCTGAGATGGATACCTCAAATCCCACTTTGTCTCCAATATGATTGTGAGATGCAAAGTTAATGTTTTATGACCCACATCTGCCTATGACAATCTTATAGCAACATACTTGTTGAATTGTAAGCAGTGCACTAAACTGACATCAAAATTAGGTGAAAAATTTATGAACTTCTAATCCACTAATGGACCAGTAACACAGGGATCAATGATCAGTCCCTTTCTGTTGCTCATATATATTAACGACATTGCATAACCCATTACGTCCCAGACTATATACTGCACAGATGACACTTCAGCCTTATTCTGTAGTAGAGAGTGGAATGATTTGAAATACTGTGCTACTAGTGAGGTAAGAGAGTTAATGAAATATTTCAATGATCATGGCCTTAATGTGAATGTCACCAAGTCTTAATTATTAGTATTTAAAAGAGGCAGTTCTCACCACACCAATGTAAATAACATGTGTAACATCTTGGCAACAGAAATGCAACTGTAAACAAAATTAAAGCCAGTCTTGGTTGTAATTTATTCATCTACTGATGGCGCATTTCACCTTTGTGGAGCATTGCTTGCTTATTTAGCATTGTATTATATATTAGTTGATTTTTACTACATCTCTGTGGGTTCATCTGATTCAACACATGCTTCAATCTAGCACGGAGCCCTTTTATGTTTTTTTTCAAATGTTGTAGAAAGAAAATTTTGAGGTCAGTAGCAATTCCTTATCCACATTTAGGATCGTGCAAGCTTGGACCGTACCGTAATTTTTGTTTGTTTAGTTACCCCTATATATAATCTGAAGATTCCCCAAAGAAAAAACATTTAGTTAATTAAAGAATAAATTTCAACCAAGGCAGTTTCAAATTCAAATATTCTACATATGATTTGTGTATCATACGACCTTATGGTATGGAGGAAATTTCACATTTCTTTTGTATGTAAAAAAGAAGTGGCTAAAGTCTCATTAGCAAGTTGCAAATATAGTTCCTAGCCAGACACAAAAACTAATTTAATATGGAATGTTTTACCCCTTTCTTAAGTATGAGACTAAATCGTAGGGCTGTGTAGCTAATGTCCACCTAAAAAGAATGTTGCTGTTACAGAATAAAGCAATAAGATTTATACTTGAGATGGGTCAGAGAGACTCATCTCATGAAGTGTTTGTACAGCACAAATACTTAACAATATATTCTTCATAAATATTTAAATTACTTACATCTTTTATGAGTCGACCAGCTGAAGTTATCAGATGCAGTGATGTACATTATCACAACACCAGAACAAAATATAACTATTTTCAGAAAAGAACAAAAGTAAAAATGACAGATCAAATGCCATATATCAGTGGTGTGATTTTGTTCAACAAACTATCTGAAAACGTGCAAGGGAATTGGTTTGAACTTAATAGATTGGCCACATGAATCAAAGTCAGTTCATTGCCACTCCATTGAACAGTCACGGTACATTTTATTTCTAACGGACATTCAATGGAGTATGACAAAACTTCGATTTTGGCCACTTCAACATCTTTTTGAGACTCCATTATCAAAGAATCAGTTGAGATACGCATTGTGGGAAATCTAATGAACCGTGACAGTGGTTACCAATTGAATAACGCATGGAATCCCGTCATCTCCGAAATTTGCTCGAGGCGAAGACGCCAGAAGACTTCAAGAGCTGTGGCCAGCGACAATACCTACGGCAGCTGAGTACTGCAGTTTCACCAGCGAGGGCACTGCCGCTGGGCGGTGTGGCCCTTCTGCCTCCACAATTGCAACGCATGTGCGGCAGTACTATCAGCACACTATATAAGCTGGAGCGGAGAACATCTTCGTCAGTCCTCATTCGGCTCACCTGAAGATGGCTGGCAGTTGTCCAGCCGAAATATCATGCAATGAAGTTTACGGCGACTGGCTGCAAGCCCGAAATCTTTTTGAACAGTTGATTCGCAGGGAAATTTTCAAATTTTACGACTTTTCTGCTACCAGTTATGATTTTTTTATTCATATTTTACGTGACGCATTTCAGGAAATGGGTCCCATTTTCAAGCGTGTTTTCTCTGTGTACTATAACATTTCTACCTAATGAATTTGATGTGTGAGATTCTGCTTCATTTTGTTGACTTTGTTTCTTATGGTCTATTGAGGGAGGGCAAACGCATCTGAAGTAATCCGTGGTTCAGAAATAAACTGATTTCAACTGTGTATGATCCATTTGTTCAGAGTCTCACACGCATTAAATGCCACACACAATTTTCTGTGCACAGCAGAAAATGTGGATGTATACAGTGCACAGAAAAGTGTGTGATGTTTAATATGTGTGAGATTCTGCACAAATGGATGATACACAGCTGAAAGCAGTTTATTTCTGGAACATGGATTACTTCAGCTGCTGTTGCCCTCAATGGACCATAAGAATACTTAAACTCAACAAAACGAAGCAGAACCTCACACATCAAATACATTAGGTAAAAATATTATAGTACTCAGAGCAAAAGCACTTGAAAATTGGTACAATTTTGTGAAATGCGTTTTGTAAAAGATGAATAAAAGAAACACATGACTGCTGTTAGAAAAGTTATTTATAAACAAACCTATTCTTTTCACAGTCACAGGCTTTCACAAAACCACTTATAATGGACAAAATCAGTGCTCTAGTTGTGCTTATTAGTTCATCTTCCTCCTCCACTATAATGATATTATCATCAGCAAATGTGAACAGTTTCACTTGGCCACATACATTGTCACCCCCTCCATTTCATGTTGCTAGTTTTAGACCCTTCACCAATATCTAATTAAATAGGCTGGGGAAGATGCAGTCCCCCCTGTTTGGCGACTGTCTCCACCACAAAACATCAAAAGTCCCTGTCTTCAACCCTAGTTTTATCAGTGCACATTCTGGGTAGTTTCGAAGGTACCCCTTATTTTTCCATTATCCTTCATATGTTGTTGGTGCATACACTATCATTCCCTTTGTTGAAGGCTGTATACCTCAAGTCCCGACATCTTTTCTTTTTCCTGTCTATGGATGAGTATTTGGTCCCTCATTGGCATGTGTTTCCAAAATACAGCAGCCTGGCACTCTTCAAGGTTTTCCTCTGTGTGGTAAGAGCCTTAGTAAGAAAATGTATGTGTAGATCTTGTATGTGCCACACAGTTATTATATACCCCTGTAATTCTCACACATGGTCCTTTTTTCTCTTTCTTGTATATTGGGCGTATTATTGGTTGTTGCCATTACTTGGGTAACTTTTCATTTATCCAGAAAAGCAGAATAATTCTATATAGTGCTTTCTTATGTGCTTCTCCATCTTGTTTCAGCACTTCTATTGCTGTGCCACTGGTTTTAACACAAAATTAAAATATTTGATGATGAAAAAGTGTTTATATTTGTTCGAGTAATTCTAGGACACTGCTAGTGATTTGAGCCAGTAGCATATCAGCTGTAGAGTAAAAAATAGGTATAAGATGTGACATTTGTGACATGGAACATATTTCGTAGCTGGTAATTATTGTCATATTATCACTTTTTATGTTTGCAATAGCCATCAATGTGCTGGTTCCATACGAATAAAATTAAAATAAATAAAGGAAAAGAAAACATTCTAGCATGTTTATTATATATGAAAATTGCCAGTTTTTTTTCTCCTCTCAAAGAATTTTCAAATATTTATTGATAGGAATGAGAGATGGTCGTGTCTCGTTTCCGTAAGTAATAGTTCACCTTTCAGGCTGTAGTATTTATTTTGAATCAGCTGCCTTTGAGAACAGAATCGACAATTTAATAATAGGACAGGCTCGATATGACCACAGTCCATTTGCGAGATTATACGTATTCCAGCCACCTGGATACTACTCAGCAGATGCAAAATTAACAACTGCTGGATGAATCTGCATTTGAAAATAGCACACGCTTAGTGACTCAGTGCTGGTGACATTGATAGTACAGCTGCGATCTAAAGTACCATGTGACATGAAGTGCGGTCTAGCAGGTAGATTGGCCAGTGTAGAGAGGATAGCAACAGTGGAAGTGATGTGGGGGGGATGGTGGTGTGCCACACAGCTGTCAAGAAAAAACTGTACTTGAATGTCACATGTTCAGCTTAATTAAGACTATTCTACACCTAATATTGTCAGGAGTATTATTTCTAATAATCAGTAGAACACTGTACCAGATAATAGGAATAAATGTTTGGTAGAGAATACAGTTATAGAAGCTACACATGTGAAGCTTGAAAAGTGTACTTGTAGAATAATTAATCTGTACTTTGAATTATAGAAATCAGAGGGTGATGCTTTGCATGTTCTAGCAGACTTTGCAGTTGTGATGGGTAAAAATGAATTAGACATGAGGTGGTCAGGGAAAAGAAATGTTTTTTCTTCACATCAAGTTACTCTGTGATTAAAGATATGTACAAGAACACATTTGAACCTCTTATCACTCATTACACCAATGATTAAAAAGCAGGGTAAAATCACAAAAACAAAACATGAAAGACTGCCAGCAATATCGCCTTTTACCATGAGCTGAAGGAGCTATTAATCCTCTAGTACGCATCTTCCCACATCTGTAAAACATTAGTGTTGACTTATGCATCTCATTTTTTACCTTGTGTGAGAATTGACCGTTTCAATAACAACATGTCTGCTTGATGCTTGGGATAGGATCCACTGCTATGAATTTTGTTACAGGTTTAATATATGCAATGTCTCTCTTTGCCTTGTCATAATAGGCTTTTGATTTAATTTTATGGAAAGAAGCTTTTATAGTAATTTGCTAATGATTTGCTTCACATTCCTTGATATAATGTTGTTACAAAGACTGCCTCACAACTGCTGTTTGCTTGTACACAGGCTGATGCGCAGTTTAAAGTCAGTCAAGCCTATGGCAGCTTCAGCGGTCTGAATACTGGTGAAAAATACATTACAATGCTGGCACAGAGTGCTTGATCAAGAAAGCTTGCCAAGTTTGCTGTTGCGTACATGATCATCTTTAAACAATAGAGTAAACTTAGTTCTCAAAATTTATCTGTTATCACAATGATATGAGGAAGTATAAAAAAAATATATTATTGTACTTCCAAACTAAGTGGCTTTGCCTACTGCTTATAAATAGCACAACAAATATAAAAAGTGTGAAGTCTTCAAAATGTAACTATATGAAGAAACCATCTCTCCATCTTGTAGCATCCACATAATAAACTTGACTGCCAATACATCTGCTGGAAGAGTATTAAATTTACCTTTGAAATAAAGAAGCAGCAAGGTTACACAATATCACCGAGGGTTACACAGTATCACAAAGCAACTCAGTTACCTGTCCAGGTTTATGTGCACAGTGACTGCTTGTTCCCCATGTTTGTGGCCACTCATCATTAGCTTGCAAGCCATTTGGAAAGTCTTTCATGGCCTTGCATCCCATTGCACAAAATAGGTAACAGTTCTCACTACTTATTGGCTGATTATGGGATTCTGTCATATTTACTTAGCTGTTACTTTTCTGTTCCATTGATTACTACATTTGATCCTTGGCTGTACGTTCACACTGACAGTCCATGTGATCAACATTCTATTGTATTGCGCAGAAAAAAATCATTATGAAAATAATCATCACTATTTATACATGACGAGCATAAACTCTTTTCCTGATTACAAGAAAAATTATTTCTAAGGAGCTATGATAAATACAGCTATATGGTTTGTTTCAGATGGTAGCTTAACTTATAATGTTTCTATGGATACTCTTCCACATGTGCTTCATTTGTTGCCTGAAGAATATCTGTAGGTGACACTCAATTTCTTTCTGTGTCTTTGCCTCTACAGCATCTCGTATTCATGTTATAATGTTGTAAGTTTGCACATAAGGAACTGATGAACTGAACAGTTTTACCTTAGTGTATCCCCTAATAATAATAATAAAACACTCAAGAGTGGATCTGTCAGGTGACCATAATGTTGGACAATCTCTGTGATCAATCCATCTACCCAGAGAGCTTTTATCCAAGAACTGGTGAACAAATAACCCCCTGTGTGGTGGAGCACAGGTGTTGAAGCTCAACGCATGAGTGGAAAGCTGAAATCAGATGCTGTCAGAGCACTTTTAAACATATATCCATAAGAACTTTGAGTTCAGGTACTATTGGCAACAAAGTGGATAGCTGTATCTAGGATAGTTCCTGAGACATAAATTTTGGTAATCGGGAATAGACTTTATGTGCATCTTGTACTCATAAGTGTTCATAGAAATTTTTCTGGGTGAGGGGGGAGACTAATATTTCCATTTATTTTTTTAATATTAATTAGTTCGTCAGTTTTGAGATATTTCTTTATATTTGAACTAAATTTTATAGGTGACATAAAGAACTTATTGTATTCCAGAGAATTGATGTTTATCCTCTCACTAAATGAATAAAAACTCTGTACTGTAGTTTCCGGGAAGTAGAGGGGAGTAATACAAGTGCTAAGACTTCCTAAGTATTCTCCTTGCTTGCATATATTCCCTGAAGGTTGTGAGGGAGGAGGATACCGAAGAGAACCTGTGCCCTCGTATACAGTGTGTTGTACAAGCAGTGTTCTTCACCTTGCTGCATTATCACAGTATGTTTGTCAACAAAGAATAATGGAGAGGCATGTATGGTACAAACAGCATGAATGTGAGAAATGCTTATTACTCAAGAAAACAGGTCCAACTAAATGTACGTGCGACAAGTGCCCTAATCCAAATTAATCCTCCAGAAGTTTCGTGTTATTCTTATAGATATTGCATGCTCAAAAACATGCCTCTAAAGTTCCTCTAATACCTGAGCTGCAAAGTTTATGCCATAAAAACTTCCACTCTCAAGACCTTAGTGTGCAGCTGAGGTTTTGAAAATCATTTCAATTGGAGGAATATGTAACATTTAGCAAATTTGTTGCATAGTATATGTATGGACAATTTACCCATCCCGTGATTTTGTCACGTGACATCCTGCAAGCTGTGCAATGAGACGAACAGGTGGATATCCTCTTTCTTGACTTCTGAAAAGTATCACACAAATGTTTGTTAATGAAAGTATAATCATAAAGGGTATCAAAAAAAAATTTCTGGATTGTGTACTTCGTGGTAAGAAGGAGGCAGCATGTTATCTTGGTTGGAGAATCATCAACTGACGTAGGAGAAACATCACTTGTGCCCCACCGACTGTTGCTCCTTATGTTATATATAAATGACCTGGCAGACAATATTAATAGCAACCGCATACTTCTTCCAGATGATGCAGCTACTTATAATTACCTACCCCAAAAAGATGCACGTCAGCCAGATCGTAATAAGATTTCAAAGTGATGCAAAACCTGGCAACTTGGTTTAAATGTTGAGAAATGTAAAATTGTGCACTTAACAAAACACAAACACTTGGCACCCTAAGACTTCAATGTCATACAGTCACAACTGAAGTATGTCAATTCATACAGATCCTGGGAAAATCTTCATTGACATCACTGGTCCACTCAGTATATTTGCATATAGTTTGTTACACAAACACTGTTTCTCATGTTTGCATTGCAACATTATCACGATATACTTATCAACAAATAATACTGGTGCTGAACGTTTGATGCCTCATAAAGAATAGTATGAACATGAGAAACACGTATTAATCAGATACATGAAGGTAAATTCTGCTATGAGTAAAGTACTCTGAAACCCATATTAATCCTCTGAATATTTCGCATCGTGAAACTTTGTAAGTAGACTTTCACAAGACAGTTTATATCTGTGTTCAATCATCTGCCATTTCAGGTCTTTCAGTTTTTCCATTAGGCTCTCTAGGTGTCTAACAAAACTGTGACCATCTGTGCAGCCCTTTTTGTATACGTTCTGTGTCCCCTATTAACCCTATTAATTGTATTTAGTGTTGGTCATACATGTATATTTGTTACTAATTATGTCTTCATTATGATGAAAGGCGCTCCTCTATGGTGGGATTTTTCAGAAGAAGGTGAGTGAGTAGATCAAAGTCATTAACCTGATTTAGCTGTTTCAAATAGTTTCTGTTTGAATGTCGTACAGTCCTGAATCAATATGGCAATCAGAAAAAATCACCATGAGCATTGAGGCAGGTTGAAAATATGCATTGCTGCATGAAGAAGAACGTAACTGCCTGCTGCACCTGCTCGTTCAACAGGAATTATCAACACTTTAAGGCCTTTTTCAAACAACCGAAGGTCTGATAACCCCACGAGGAGAGATTACTACCATAGGGTGGGTGCTTGAGTGTCTCCCACTTAAGTTGCTGTAACTCCCGTGTTATGACATTTGAGTCATGGGGAAGTGCACTGCCATTGAGCAGCACCATTGTTGCAGTTGGTTCTCAACAGATGTGCTCCATCACACACATTCTTCATTCTCTGATGGCTGCCTACTATTGTTCATCCTTCAGCAACCAAGAAAAGAATAGCAACCCGTTGGTCCTATATGGACGCATTAGGTAATAAAGTCGCCATAGTTTGCATTTATTGCACACATGCTGGAAAGACATGAATGCCACACGAATCCTTGCCCAAATGTCAGTGCTTATATACCCATAATGGAGACACACCATGTTCCATATACACCACAGCAGTGCCCTCATATAGAAACTTTTTGTTGACCTTCATATGGGATGGTCGTGAACAGTCTGAAAGACTTGTAAAGGTGTTGCAGGATTGGTTGTTCTGAGAAATAATTGTTCAGAAAAAAAAATGATAATAATGCAAGAGACAGCTTGGGCTCAATCCTTACTACATCCAGTTATTGTATTTCTCTCTTTTTTGGTTTTAGGGAACCAAACAAAGAACACATCACCATGAATTTGTGCACGCAATGGCCTGACTGTCTAACTTCATTGCTAATTCACGTAGAAACAGTGTAATATATCAAATTTTTTTTACTAACAAGTATTTCTCAGTGCAGCCTACCCTGCAACACCTTTACAAGCTTTTCTGACTATTTCTAAACCATCCGATACATTGTACTCCTATACCTGATAGTGCCTCTGATGGTCTTGTATTGTTTATGTCATAAACAGATTGTATACAGGTTTTGCAATTGTGTATCTTTTGTATCAAAGGAAAATTCTATTGACAAAACTAAAAATTATGAAAAAAAATTGCTGGTCATTACTCACCTTCAGTAGCCAAAATGTGTAGTGCTACTGATACGTGCATATAACAGTAAAAGTGACACACTGTCTAGCTTTCTGAACAAATAGTCCTTCATTAGGGAGGAGAGAAAGATATGTTAGGGAAGATTAAAAAAGAAAGGCAGGTCACCCACAGCCCAGGATGCAGCCCACCCTACACTCATCCTCACTAAGGGCAAGCCTTATTGAATTAACTCCCGTGGCACTGCAGGTGAAGTAAATATTTATTCAGCAAATGTGAGCCATAAAACTATTATGTTCAGTAAGTAGCATAAAAACCTATTATAATGAAGTTCCCATTCCGTCCACATCAAGTGACCAGTCCTAACGACAACTTTTTAAAATTATGACAAAATGTCATACTCATTGAGCAGCAATGACAAAATATAAGCAACTCCACACAGCTAAAGTACATCAGCAGACCCAGAAGAAGGCTAGTACATTGATTCCTTCTTGTCAGCTATTATTAACAAGAAGCATATTAATTTTAAACGAACTGTGATTTCCACAGACACAACGCATGTCAGAATACTAATTTCCAAGTAGACTGACTCCTTGTCTACGATTCATAGCTAAGCAGATGTCAAGGGCAAAACTGTCAATCCTTACAAATTCCAAAGTAAATCACTACCATTTCTGATTCTCTCTTCTTTCTTCAAATTATTTACTCATATAGAATCAAGGACTGAATAGTCATGTACTGCTTCCCTTGATAAATACCCACATAACCCTACAAAAAATAAATAACTAGTAGCAGATTAATAGCAGCTGCTTAGTACATTGAGCCCGCACAGTGCAAATAGAAAATCTACACCACAGTTTAACAATAGTTAATTACTGACTCCATTAGTAACAACTGCTTCTCTTTGTTAATGTATTCCTTGATTGATTCCATATCCATAAAGGTTCTCCTTCATGAGACAGAGTGCCATCACCTGGTGAAGCTTTGTGTTTGGACTCAGTTTCAGTCAGCATTGTGTTGACAGGTGCCTCATATTTCTGTGAACCCTCCAAGTTAATATTGACTTGGGGAAATAATAATAATAATAATAATAATAATAGTAATAATGTTTTAGGGCACTACACCATGGGGCCACCAGCACCCTCAGAGAAAAATTGTATGGGACTAGCACAGTTACCTAAGGCAGAGAGCATATAAAACGTTACTGCAAATAATTTTACAGTGAATATTTGTGACACTTCTTTCATAAATCTATACAGATATTTATTAATTTACACATGTTGTGCAATAGATCTCATTAGAGAGATAAACTACCTGTAGAATACAGGGAATCAGCACCACTGTTGTAACAGTAGAATTCGTACATTTCTTTAGCCAAACATTCACATATTGTCTTCATCTTTAGTGCAACATTCCTGGTAGCTGAACTGCATAATTTGTTCCACTCAATAACTATAAAAAAATCCCATTCTTTAGTCTTGAAAGGAAAAAGAGTAATTCTATGAATTTAGGAACAATGAGAAACAAAAATATATCCACTTAGTAAAACAGAAATAAAGATTTAATACCTGTGAACACCATTAGTGAAAAAGAAAGCATAAAACAACTAAATGCTGCATTTTGCATACAGAGATTGGGAGGGGGGGGGTGTCTGATTACTGGAGCAAGAGAATTCAAATAACAGTGATTAGTCATTTTTTTCATATACTTTAGCCGTCACTACAAGTGAAAACCACAAAAAAAAAGCAGGGAAAACTGGCTAATATTATTGCCAACTTTAATGTCAAGATGGTATATTATACTTGGCCAACCCAACTGTTACATAAACTTTTGCATTTGTGTGGGCCTGCAACTGCAACTATCCACAGAGTCTGATAAGGACTCACTACCACACAATGAAAAATACAAATGTTGACAGTTTATAGTGTATAAAACCATTATTATACTAAACAATTCAAGCCTCAAAATACAGCCTAAGTGACTGCTGTGGCTCCAGTAAAAAGTGTAATTTTGAAATTGATACTCCTGTAAGCCCAAACAAAACATAATTGTTAGGTGTGTAGCACAGTCCTTTACAACAATTATTCAATTATTGGGTAATTCTCTTTCCTACATGAATCAAGAAATGTTACCATTACATATTTACAGATTAGTGAAAATACGTTAAACACCACAGACAGTTTTTGTAGCAATTCAAATTTAAAGTGAAATGTTGTCGTACCAGTGGCTAAAGTGATCAGATTGTATTATTCATCTCATTGCAACAGTTTGGGCATATCATCTCTTAGCACCCCTTTTAATGGGAAATTAATCTTTCATTTCAAGAAACATTTCTATTTCACATAAATTTTTCTGTTTTAAATAGGTTTCCATCTAGCCCTGTGCAACAGCCAAGATCCAGCAAAGTCACAATTACTAGAATGAGAGGAGGTTTAAAATAAAAGATACAAAACTTAACATAGAAAAGGTTTATTGAACATCGATACAAATACTATCAGTCTTACAATTGTGAGAATTATGCATAACTACAAATGGTACACAAAATGCATTCTTCTAACAGTTGTGCATGAAAATTTGCTTTACACTTACAGAAAATTAAAGCGATTCACAAATCATTAAATGCAGTCTTTCACATACATAACACATCCATCACGAGAAGCAGAAAAATAAAGTGTTAAATTTCTTGAATGAAAGTACAATGAGAATACAAAACAAATAATCCATACAAAAACTTAAAGTTTTTACACCAGCAATGGATTATATCACTGCTCCATCTTCTCTCCTCCCTGCTGCTGGTTGGTAACTGCTGGAGCACCGGTCTGCACAACTTGTACCACACGCTCACCGCCCTCTGCTGGAGGGAGAGCCTGAAAACAAGAAAAAAAAAAAATTAGTGTCCAGATTTAACACTAGTTTATGGTTCTCTGGAGTAAAAATGAGTTTCTCGGTCATTTAATTTTTCTTTGTTAACAATATGAAGCTTTCATGGTTGTGTGTGAATATTTGACACGAATTGTTTCTATAATATTCACATATTAATCCTGTTCATTTACCACTATATAATTAAAGAATTTACACCATCTCAAATACTTTGGACTGCATTTACTTGTCACTTCCCACACACTTACTCCAGATAAAGACACCGCTAATCCAGAAAATATATGCTCAGTAATTTTTTGTAAGCCCTAAGCATATTTGACCTACATTTTTTTCCTACAGTTTGCCCCATCTCCGTGTTTTTGTGCCAGTGACACCACCACACCACCAAAAATTAACATATTTTGCTGCTACTCTTTGAACAACCCTGAAATCTTTTGCAATCAATATGGATCCCTCGCAGACTTACAACATTGCATCAATGTTCACCTGTTTGCCTGAGGATCTTGTTTGCCTTGGAAACAGTATCATACCTCTTAGTTGCAGATTACTACCAATTGCTACCTACAGGCTCTTACAAATGTTTCCTCTACAATCACTTCCACTACAAGGTCATCAAATTTTCTGTATGAGACTTCTGGAGAAGATGACTACTCTCTGGTTCACACGCCAAATTATCGTTATAACTCCACTTCACGTTCTACAGGAACTTCTACATACAGTTCTGCAAGCAAATATGAACTATAATTTACAGGTAGTTTATCAACGTCATCTTCTGATACATACCTTCTTTGGTGCCGTGATTGTGAGTACACCGTCTGATGACAGTTGTGTCTGCACCTGTTCGGTCACTACGTCCTTCGGCAGCAAATAACGACGCTGCATGTGGCGCGATATGTAACCATGCTCATCTTGACGCTCTTCGTGTTTTGCCTCTACCACCACGCTGTCGCCCACCACCTTTACCGTCAGTTCCTCCGGTTTGAACTGCTGGACGTCTAGATTAACCTGCAACAAGAACAGTGTCGTAAGGTCCGCCAGCGATAACTTTGCTGTCTTGCTCTACCCATTAACCGCAAAAGTAGCAATATTTTTTTCCTTTCTTGGACGCTGCGAATATAGCAGCTCAAAACAGTGTTATGTTATACCGTGACATTCACTTACCTTGAACCCATCTTTGTTGTTCTGGATGGTAGACACACCGGAGTTACGAGCTGCCAAATGACGCCATGGTCTGTAGTAACCAGACAGAGCAGGAACGACAGACAGACGAGGGAAAAGCAAGTCGTCGTGTGTCAGCCCCAAGCCGAAGTTCTGGTCAAATAATGACATCTGACGGTCAACATCGTCCAACAAGTGGCGGATCATCGGTGTCAAAGCCATCTGCAACGATAACGGAGCGATTTAAGTCACTTGTAATATACTAACAATAATTCCCACTGTACTAACAAGAGATACAACTAAACACCCGCATGAGTAAACTAAACTCACTTCTATAGCTACTTACTTCATGCAGACTAACGAATCACTACTGAACAGTTTACTGATATGCTACAGGACCCTTGGTTAACAAAAATAGTCGCAAAAGAAAAATGTTACGTAACCGCAGGTCACAAAATTTCTGGTGCCGGAACTTTCTGTAGCCATATAGTGCACACCTGCCTGATCTCTAAATCAGATCACCAACATTATTTCATTCAAACTTAGGGAGTAAACAAGACAGAACACCATCGCAACAACCACATTTCACTTGCGCACTTACCTTTCACGAGTAAAAACGCTGCGGTCTCTTCGATAACACTAGCTCTCTTCACACACAATCTGTGTCTGCGGTAAACTGTGCTTCGCGAGCCCGCGCTACGGTTTATATACATGCTCATGCCAGTGCTACCAACATCGTGCGAAAGAAAGTAACTTACACGTTTGGAACGAGCGGTAGCGGCGTCTGAAACTGGCGCGCGCCTTCCAGATATTTCGAGTCACAAGCAGATGCTCTTTAAGTGATAACATCGTCTTATCACGCCGATCTGCATACGAGTTTGAATCATACAGGTCTATTACGACGTCTGAATTTCGGTTAAGTTTCTTATGAAACTACGATTTTTTTTTAATGAAAAAACGCTGCATGTACCATGTATGCATGAATTTGTGTGGCTGAAAAATGGGTCGCTATCGTAATTTAAAACCACAGCGATCGAGTTTTGTACATTTGTTTTCTGACAGTTATCAGCTGTTTGCTTTTTTAATACTAAATAACTTCATAAATATTCTTTTCGTAAATAAAAAAGGCCTTTTTCATGCTACAATATATTTTATATGTTCCAGACGCGTTTCGCTTTTTTACTTTAAGGTGTCTTCAGATCTAGAATGATGCAATTTTGTTTTGATATGCGTTGTTTGTAGATTATAAAACAGTTTTTACGTAAATAAGTAGCACAGTTATTCGAGTTTTTGGCTGGCATCTGCATTTCCTCTCATGTAGCATACAATCACAAACAGGAAATAAAATTACCCATGTTAGCTGCATTAACTATGAGATGAGTGTGCCTAGGCGTAATTTGTTCGTTAAGTACTTTGGGTGACGGAGACGGTTGTAATACGTAAATCGACTACAGTACTTTTTTCTACTTAAATAATGTTGTGGTATCTAGTTTAGACTCAGATTATGAAAGTCATGGTAATATATTTCATGCACGTCATAACGCTTGTTCACGCTTAATTTATAGGTCAAATATAGAGCAAGTTAATGAAAAGAGTCAGTAAATTATCCTTTAGTACGTGGGTTTGCTGAAATTTCGATTGCGCACATGATTAAGGTAGAGTTATTTTGTGGAGCAAACTAGATGCTAAATACTATACAACTGCCACGCAAAGTTCGTATTATTGCCATACGATAATTATCTACTGAATGTCCTTATAACAACGTCTACAGCGAGAAAGTTTACATTACAAAACTATCTTGCGGTTCTCTACTAACGTCTGGCATTTCTAGCCTTGTATATATCTTGGCAGTAAACAAAGAATATTTTTCAGCAAATACATGCCATTATTATCTTTGACAATATAGGAATTACACTATGCATGCGATTAAATGTCGGAACCGACTAAAATCTCATTCATATTTCAGGTGAAAATGGTGTAAACGTATTGCTGGCGATGCCAAACCATTTTGTTTGCCGATTTTGACTTTCGTGAATTTTTCAGAAGCCAAAGACATCCACCTTGCCAACCGACAGAAGTCAGAGCTAACGAACTAACATTTATGGTTGGTGTACAAACGTGGTTATATAGGATCTTTGTTCATCAAATGAATTGCAGACACCCGCATGTGTAAACAGTACCTGGTGTTATAATAGAGAGAAAAAAATGGTTCAAATGACACTGAGCACTATGGGACTCAACTGCTGTGGTCATTAGTCCCCTAGAACTTAGAACTATTTAAACCTAACTAACCTAAGGACATCACACACATCCATGCCCGAGGCAGGATTCGAACCTGCGACCGTAGCAGTCGCACGGTTCCGGACTGCGCGCCTAGACCGCGAGACCACCGCGGCTGGCTATATAATAGAGAAAGTTTGGTGAATTTTTTAAATTAGAATACTGCTACAGAAGTGATTGAAGTGGCGTATTGTTAATACACGGGACCCGAATTCGAAAGACAGCGATTCAAATCCGCCTCCAGCCATCTAGATTAGATTTTCCGTGATTTCTCTGAACCGGTAACGCAAACACACAGTTGATTTCCTTTCGCCTTTCAAGCCTGTGTCCTCTCTCTAATGACGTTAAACTTTAAATCTTCCTCCCTTCTTTTAACGCTGTAGACAACAAACTTCTATAAAGAAAACGGACAATCTTCAGCAAAGCAAAAGGGCATTTGCAATTATTTTTCAATCAGCACGCTAATTTAAGCGCTTAAAACTGCAAGGAGTGGGTGGAAAAGGTATACAACACGTTACTGACAGAATAAGTCTGTGTACAAAGACGATATATGAGGCTCTAAGATAAGAAAAGAAGCTGATTTTGTTTTGTGTCCTTAAACATCAGTTCAGCTTTCGGGATGTAGTATTTATTTTGAACCATCTGCCTATGAGAACACAGTCGATTTAATGATACAATTATTAGTTTTCTTGCGCTGGATATTGGCACAGTCCGTTTGCAAGAGTGTATATGTTTCAGGCAGCTGGACACCATTTAACAGAACCAGTATTATAAGGTGCTGGACGAAATCCCGGCTTCGAAAATAGCGCGTTTAGTGATTCGGCGCTGGTGACGTTGGCAGCAGTGCACCGATCTAGAGCCTTCGGGTGACGCGGCGTGCGTTCCGGCAAGCACGCCGGTGTGGTGCAAGGGGAGGGGATAGCAACGGCGGGAGTGACGTCGTTCGAAGAGGGCGTGCCATGCGTTTGCCAGACGCCGGTTTGTTTACATGCAACCCACACTAGGTGTGTAGGCTTAAATACGAGAGCGTCTAGCATTTACATCTAACACTTTCAGGCGGATTATTTCTAGTAGTTAGTAGAACACCGTTCCGGAAAATAAGAATAACTGTTTGGTAGAGAATGCAATATTATGGCTGCCACACATGTAAAGATCAACAAGCGCACTCGAACAATCATTAATTTGCTTTTCGAATTCGTAGAATTGCGAGAATGATTCTTTGCACATCCTGATAGGTTTCACCTTTTGATACGGGAAAAGAATGAAGCAACGTGATGAGAGTCGTGAAACGAAAAACTTATTTTCACATTAAGTTACTCTATGAGTGGAAGATATATCCACGACTAGTACAATTATTTCGGTATCAATACAGAAAAATATCACTCACAACAGCATTAATTGAAAAACAGGACATAATCAAAACATGAGCTAAAACAATACACGAAAGACGTACAGTGGCATTCCGATTTCTCACGAGGTGAAGGGGCTATTAAACATCGTCTCATCTACACCCATCAGTAAAACGAGAGTGTTGACTGATGTGCTATACCTCGTCTCATCCTACTCGATTAATTCCTTCGTTTTTTCCCTCGTGTAGTTGACTTCGGGAGCAGCAATGTCTTTCATAACGACATGTCTGTCTGAGACATGATCCATCGCTACCCATTTTGTTGAGAATATAACGTATGCAACATATCTCTTTGCCTTATTGTGGTAGGCTTTCCATTCAATTCTCTTGAAACTATACACACATGTAAAACATGAGTGTTGACTTCAGTACCTCATTTTTCCCCTTATGTAGTTGGTACTGGGAGAATCAATCTTTTTATTAGCTACATGTCTGCTTTATGTCTGAGACATGATCCAATGCTATGCATTTTGTTGAAAGTATAACACATACAATATCTCTCTTTGCTTTACCAAAATACGCTTTCAATTTATTCATTTGGAGACAAGGCTGAGTTTCAAATACTCCCTTAAACTTTTCCAGTAATTAGCAGCTGACTTGCGCTCACATCACACGATATAGTGCTTCTACAAAGACTGCGTCACAACTGACGTTTGTTTGTACAAGCCTGCATATTGTCAGAACAAATTTCAAGCTTCTGCACGTTGCGAAAATCGATCAAGCCTCAAGCGGCTTCGGAAGTTCGAACGCTTGCGCAAAACTACACTACAGTGCTTGCACAGAGTGCATGATTTTGTATACTTGTCAAGTTTGCAGTTAACGAGTGTGAACTTCTTTAAATAATGGAGCCAATCTGATCCAAAAATGTATTCGTTATTCGAATGACATGAGAAAAAAAGAGAAAATAAGATCATGCTTCCAAATTAAGTGTCTTTGCCTTCCTCATAGAAGTAGCACAGCAAATAATATAAAATATAGAATCTTCAAAAGATAAATGTAAATACATGAAGAAGCCATCTCTACATCTCATGACGACACTAAAAATGATCATGACAACCACTTAATTACAAAAACTTAAATATTAATACAACTGCTAGAAGCAGTACTCAACATGCTGTCATAACAACAAGCAACATGGTTATGCTATTTCAGCAAGCAACACAATTATCTTTTCAACCATAGTGATAATGATTGCTTGTTCCTCGTATTTCTCACCACTCATCGTTAACTTGCAAGCCATTCGAAGTCTAGCGTGGCCTTACATCGTACTGTGCATAATAATTAAGTACTGACAGTACTTACGGGTCGGTGGCGAGTTTCTGTATGTCCACTCAGCAGTTACCTTAGCCTCCCACTGATTACCACGCACTATGTTGCAGCTTACTGAACACAAAAGATAAAACTTTTACTGAAAAATGAGGTTGTTGTTTATATATTCTCATTGCTTATAAAAGGAGCATCCTAGAGAGTTTCAAGATAACGTCGCCATCTAGGTTATTAGAGATGCTACACTGGCTGAGTTGGGAAAGGATGGTGGTACAAAGAGGCAACGTGGTCTCTTTCAGCAACAGCCTTACGCATCGCATCAACTGATTTGGGGAAACGAAGGAAAATGCAAATCTTGGTGTTGGGTCGGATGATACAACGTCTCTCTCTCCTATGTGTAGGATGTTTCAGAATGGCGTTTCCAAAATTTGTGGACAGGTTCCTTACACCAAAACAAGAAAAAAAGTCCAGTAAACATGGCCTCTGAAACGGATACCTATGAACTATGAGGACTTCTTCATTCTGGATTCTGTGGACCACATCTCTTCTAATGCAAGCTATTTGCTTTCCATATGTTGGGAGGAGGCGGTGTGGAGCAAAACAAGAAAAAATGCCCATAAACATGCGTTGTAAAATGCATACCTTAAGAATTATAAGCACTAATTCAGTAGAAGAGGCGAGTTTCACTGTAGCGAAGATAAACAAGTGCTCAAAACTCTTGAGGTATTCGTTTTAGAGCCTCGTTTTTTTCTTGTTTTCATCCATACTACCTCTTCTCAAAATATGGAAAGCAAAGAATTTGCAATAGAAGAGCTGTGGTTCACAACATCGAGGATGAGCAAATGCATTTTAGAGCCCACGTTTACTGGACATTTCTTTCTTGTTTTGGTGTAAGGAACACCTACCCAATTTTTTAACCGTCATCGTGAAACATCCTGCATAGGTTGTGATTTACCACTTACTGTACTTCTGTGTTTCCTATTCTGAACCACAACCCCATAATTGAAATTAGTTACACAATTTAAATGTGCTGAGAGGAGACACTACATTTCTCATAACTTAATATCTAAAATAAAATGATTTTCTTTCATTTCATGGAGGACCACTGATGACGCCTGATATATATATATATATATATAGGTGAAAGTGTTTGGTTAAAACCAACGCAAGCATTCACTTGCAAAAGACGGACAACATTCGTTGTTATCTACAGGGTAAACATAATTGAAATAGCAACTCAGGAAAAATGGCTACAAGTAGTAACAAGATTAATAATGCTATTTTTCACACCCAAAGTCATTATTCAAATAGTCTCAAGCTGTCGTAAAGCAGCCACAATTATGTTTTGTTACGGAATCTGCTGCTTCAAATTCAAGGGGCCATTTGAGCGAGAACGTCGCCGTCGGTCGAGACGTTGCCAGAAATTTCTGTGAGGGATTCCCAGCAAGACTTCCAGTGCATCCCTCTTTGCGAACATTCACTGCAATTTTGCTCCGGGAGGGGGAGGTAGAAAGGGAAAAGCGCTGGCATACAGTGTGTCCCACAAGCAGTGTTCTTCATCTTGCTGCCGGCCGCGGTGGCCTTGTGGTTCTAGGCGCGCAGTTCGGAACCGCGCGACTGCTACGGTCGCAGGGTCGAATCCTGCTTCGGGCATGGATGTGTGTGATGTCTTTAGGTTAGTTAGGTTTAAGTAGTTCTAAGTTCTAGGGGGCTGATGACCACAGCTGTTAAGTCCCATAGTGCTCAGAGCCATTTTTTTTTTTTTTCCTCATCTTGCTCTGTTATCACTGTACGACACAAAGAGCCTGAATATGACAAATGCTTGGTACTCAAGAAGACGAGTCCAAATAAATACAGCTGTGTGCCCTGAAATCCTAATTTAATTATCCTAAAATTTCGCGTTTTCAGTTCAAATGTAACCATATGCAACATTGCGCATTCAAAAACGCGTCGTTTGCTAGCTGCGGAAACATAATCTACCAAAAAATCTTCAAAAAATCATAACACAGCACACACAAACACACACACACACACACACACACACACACACACACACACACACACATGTCCTACTAACAAATGTAAATCCAATTGATGATGGAGGTTTAAACCTTTGAAATGCGTCGTGGACATAAATAAACAGTGACTGGGAACAGTAAACTTGTTGTTTCATTTACGTTATGCCGATTCACACTAGTTAATGTGGGTGTCAGAAAGTTTATGTCAGAGAAATGTCCGCTTTCAAGAACCGTAGTGCATCGTATACTAAACTAAGTTCTTTAAATGAAAGCCGGCCGATGTGACCGAGCGATTCTAGGCGCTTCAGTCTGGAACCGCGCGACCGTTATGGCCCAGGGTCGAATCCTGCCTCGGGCATGGATGTGTGTGATGTCCTTATGTTGGTTAGGTTAAGTAGTTCTAAGTTCTAGGGGCTGATGACCTCAGATATTAAGTCCCATTTAAATGAAACAACAAATTTACTGAAACTTCCTGGCAGATTAAAACTGCGTGCCGAGTCGAGACTCGAACTCGGGACCTTTGCCTTTCGCGGGCAAGTGCTCTACCAACTGAGCCACCCAAGCTCGACTCACGCCCCGTCCCCACTTCTGCCAGTGCCTCGTTTGGTAACAGCCCCCAGGCTGTGGCTAAATCATGTCTCCGCAATATCCTTTCTTTCAGGAGTGCTAGTCCTGCAAGGTTCGCAGGAGAGCTTCTGTAAAGTTTAGAAGGTAGGAGACGAGGTACTGGCAGAAGTGAAGCTTTGAGGACGGGACGTGAGTCGTGCTTGGGTAGCTCAGTTGGTAGAGCACTTTCCCGCGAAAGGCAAAGGTCCCGAGTTCGAGTCTCGGCCCGGCACACAGTTTTAATCTGACAGGAAGTTTCATATCAGCGCTCACTCCGCTGCACAGAGGAAATCTCATTGTGGAACAAATTTACTGTTTCCAGACACTGATCTCCACGACGCGTTTCAAAGGTTTAAACCTCCATCATCAGGTGGATTTACATTTGTTAATATGACGAGGGAGAATTCCCACTAGACAGTGTCACAAGTTCCTCCAAAAAATCATAACACAGCACACACACACACACACACACACACACACACACACACACACACACACACATGTCCTACTAACAAATGTAAATTCGATTGATGATGGAGGTTTAAACCTTTGAAATACGTCGTGGACATAAATAAACAGTGACTGGGAACAGTAAACTTTTTGTTTCATTTAATGTCAATAACAGTCACGGTAAACTCTAATCTAAAATGTTCGCATTCACGTTCTTATTGTTCAGTAAACTCTTGGAAATCATTTTTAACTAAAGGAAAATGCACCTATTGTCAAATGTATCATATTACGCACGGGTTACCAATTGGTTACCAATTGTCGATTTCCTCAGATGACATCATGGAAACCTTGGAACAAGGCGAACATGTCGATGTTTTATTTCTATATTTCTGGAAAGCTTCCAACTCAGTATCAGTCCAACGTTTATGATCATACAGTGTGTTATCATGTGTTGCTGTTATGGACGTCGGAAGACTGGGTTTGGTGCAAATGGCTCTGAGCACTATGAGACTTAACATCTGTTGTCATCAGTCCCCTAGAACTTAGAACTACTTAAACCTAACTAACCTAAGGACATCACACACATCCATGCCCGAGGCAGGATTCGAGCCTGCGACCGTAGCGGTCACGCGGTTCCAGACTGAAGCGCAGGAACCGCACCGCCACATCGGCCGGCGGTTTGGTGCAGCTCTCCGCGCTAATGGCATAGGAACCGATGTTTTTTAACTATATAGATTGAACTGAGGACGCAGAATGTCATATTGGGTGAGGTGTCATCTACTGTTCATGTTGTGTATTACTCCTCACACTTCTTGCACACGAAGCAGCTACTTGTCTGAAAAGGCTGCACAGATATCCAGTCAGATCTTGAAAAGATTTCAAAGTAGTGCAAAGATTGTCAGCTTGTTTTAAATGTTGAAAAAAACTGAGGACTTAACAAAACACAAAAACTTAGTACACTTTGACTACAAAGTCATTTAGTCACAACTGAAATCAGTCAACTTATACGAAGACTAGTGTACAACGATTTATGGGGATATAAAAGAAAACAATTGCACAGACTCCGTCTTAGGTAAAGCAAGTGGCAGAATTCGGTACATTGGTAGGATGCTGGGAAAATGAGGTCAATACACAAAGGGCTTTACTGGAACATTCCGTATGCGGAACACGAACAGGAAAACGTTTGATGATCGTCAACTATTTCGCAAAATCCCTACTTACAATGTTTCAGGCACCACGAAGAACAGATGGTGCTAATAACAGCGCCCTCAGAGAGTAATTTGTGAACAGTCATAGATCCCGTACTCCGTTCGTGAAGGGAAGTCGAAGGAACCCTAACATGTGGGTGACCCAGTGGGAAGTACCATCTGTCATGTGATGCACTTCTTAGTGGTTTGCAGAACATGACTGTAGATCTAGCCTTCTTGAATTATAATCGGGTAACATCTCGTTCTGACGAGAACATTCGCCAGAAGACGACAAGACGGAAAGTTGTTGGAATTCTGTATTAGCAGAAGCTTTTGCTTGTTTGATAAAGCGACGCGGTTTCGTCAGTGAACCATTATCGAAAAAACCTACATTCGTACTGTTATTTACCTATCATAATAGGGTGCTGTTGCGTTCCACATGTGCAGTTGCTCATGTTTCAGGCATTATCAGTTTGCTTACCCAAAAAGAGTACTGGTGTCTAGCGAGAAATAGTGTGTGAGAAATGCTTATTAATCAGGTACATTAATAACTATGAGAAAAGTGCTCTGGAATCCTCCGAAAATTTCGCGTTGCTCTTTCAGACGTAACCATATGCAACACCGCGTGCTCAAAAATTGCGCCGTTTTCTGGCTTCAGAGAATCAATGAAAGCCTGAAATCACCTACGCTCATTGTGATGTTAATTCAGTGTCAGACCCATCGCGTTCCTGTGCCAATGCGTGAACGGGATAGGTTATGCCGGAGGGAACTGTACCATGAAGTCTAGAAAATCGCTTTTAAGCGGAGGAAGAGGTACTATTATTATGCCTACCTCATTACACGTGAGTGGGCTATTTACTGGCAAATTCAAAATTGCAACAGATCGAGCTCTGCTACGTGCGTCAGTGTTACAAGCATATGCACGCTAACCAATGTACTGTGGTACCAGTGGAACGTCTACCAATTGATAACGAAAGTTTTTCGAATTACCATCCGCGTAATTACGATAGAAGAGATTCGTTTCAGAGGTATACGTTTAACTGGTTGTCTGTCGTGGTCGCATAAACAGTAAAAAGTCATATTTTTAAAATTAAAATCGTGTAATACAGAATTACAAGATGAGGTACCGGTGGAAGTAGAGTACGGGTTGTGAGTCGTTCTTTGATATCTCAGGTTTAGTGTTTTGAGTAGTTCTGCGTTAACGATTTGGGCCGCTTATTAGTCATGAAGATGGCAAGAATGTTGCCCAGGAAATGTACGCTCGGTTTCGGATTCGGAAAGGCAATAAGAAATGCACAGTCAAGCTCATTAGAAGTGCACTATTGGATCGTGCAAGTGAACGGAATCGTATCGGATCAAGTTCACAACGCTTACAGTGACAGCGAAATCTGCTGCTTTCTCGTGAAGCTCTTAGCACCTGTGTCGCTGGAAAAGATTCTGCTCAAACATGGAGAAAAAACTGACTTTATCATCGTGACGCCTCGGTGAGTACTCTCTAACTTCAAATGTTGACACAGAGTACAAAACTGTACGCGTATTTGAATGCCTCCTGAGATTGGGAGCTGTTATTTAACCTCAGATTACCAAATCCTCATTTACGATTGCAGCTGGTATAACTTGCGGTTCCCGCCAATATAGGCACATGAGCGGCACGTGCTCCTCAGTACCTTCGTGGCAAACGTTGGTGTTAACAGTGGCTGAATTATGCACTGCCAGACTCCCCCGTTTAGCCGACACCTCAGCTCTTGTCGTGAATGTTTAGTAATAGAGTGCCGTTTCCTAATAGTCGGAATATTTGTTTTGTCGTTGGCATACTGGTGTATTTGCGTGAAGAACGCCCGAGAAGCAGCAGAACACACAACACCCTCAAGGGAGAAAAGTGTGCTTAGTTTGGTCATCGACCAAAAGAAGAATGACGACTTTTCGTAACCACTACTCGAGAGCAAACTATGCAGAACACCGAGCTAGGTCTTGCTTCGACTGCAATAATGTCTAAAGCAGAAGACTCTTTATTCATTTTGTGTGGAATTAACTCTTGGAGTTGAAATAATTATAGTAATTTGTAACTAGTGGATACATAACGTAAGTTATGACTTCTTTTCTAAAAATATTTAGAGAAGTAATATTGTCGTTATAGGTCATAAAACGGGACATTTCATATGTAACGCACCATTAGACATCTAATTGTAATTGTAATTAGCTGGTGCATAACCTATAAATTACGAATTTCTCTGAGCAGTAAAATTTACAATGGTTTAGTAGGAATGTAATACCCCCCTCCCCTTAAGTGCTCTAGAGCGAAGGGAGGTTTTAACCAGCACTCCGTCCTCAGGCCACAAGTGATCCATCGGGACCATCCGACCGCCGTGTCATCCTCAGGTGAGGATGCGGATAGGAGGGGCGTTTGATCAGCACACCGCTGTCCCGTTCGTTATGATGGTTTTCTGTGACCGGAGCCGCTACCATTCGGTCGAGTAGCTCCTCAATTGGCATCGCGAGGCTGAGTGCACCCCGAAAAAATGGCAACAGCGCATGGCTGCCCGGACGGTCACCCATCCCAGTGCCGGCCACGCCCAACAGCGCTTAACTTCGGTGATCTGACGGGAACCGGTGCATCCACTGCAGGTTTTAACCAAATACAGAAAAAAAGGTATGGTGAAGTGAAACAAATCCGTAACGACCGTTAGTATAGCTAGCATTAAGCGTAGTGTTTCAGCGGCATCCGATCGACTGAAATGCATGTCACGCCGAAATTTCCCCGTCATCTCATTGTTTGTAGATACAAGGTAATTGTTACTTGCAGTGGACGGGTAGGAACATTTTTTATCTGTAATGAAAGGGGCCGTTAGAGGACGAATTCCCCAAGACGAGTTTTAGTTATAAGAAATTCGGTAGAGCATCCAGGAAACTAAGGTCAGCTAAACTTGTGACGAAGACCAAGAGATGGATACGGAAAGGTCAAGCTCCATAAAGCTCGGTATTACAACAGGATCCAAAATGACCCACTGCAGGTTTTCCTCCGTTACTCTCAAAACAGGAAGCAGAAAAGCCACACTCTGTACCTCATGGTTAGTGGCTAACGCACATATAGAGATGGCTGTAGTATCGCGTAAACAAGATATAATGTGGCAGTACCTTGGAAGAGCTGTTATTTGTACTCAGGTAATTCGTTCAAAATGCCCAAATGTGTGTGGATTTCTAAGGGACCAATCTGCTGAGGTCATCGGTTCCTAGACTTACTCACTACTTAAACTAATTTATTCTAAGAGCAACACACACACACCCATGCCCGAGGGAGGACTCGAACCTCCGACGGGAGGGGCCAAGGTATTCGCGTGAAAAGATTTCCGACATGATTATAGCCGCACGACGGGAACTAACAGATTTTGAACGTGGAATCGTAGTTCAAAATGGTTCAAATGGCTCTGAGCACTAAGGGACTTAACATCTATGGTCATCAGTCCCTACAACTTAGAACTACTTGAACCTAACTAACCTAAGGACATTACACAACACCCTGCCATCACGAGGCAGAGAAAATCCCTGACCGGGAACCCGGGCGTGGGAATCGTACTTGGAGCTAGGCACATGGGATATGCCATTGCGGAAATTGTTAGCCACAGTTAAAGAGATCCATAATTAAAGAGTGTGCTGAGGATACCAAATAGCAAGCTTTTCCTCCCACCACTGACAATGCGGTGGCTGACGGTCTTTACTTAACGACCGAGAGCAGCGGCGTTTTCGTAGTTGTCAGTGCTAACAGACAAGCAACATTGCTTGAAATAACTGCAGAAATCAATGTGAGACGTACGGCCGACGTATCCGTTAGGACAGAGCGGTGAAATATGACGTTAATGGGCTATGGCGGCAGACGACCGACGCGCGTGTGCCTTGGTTAACAGCACGACATCGGTTCCAGCGCCTCTCCTGGTATCGTGACCATATAGTTTGGTCGCTAGACTCTGGAAAACCGTGCCTGGTCAGACGAGACGCGCTTTCAATTGGTAGGAACTGATGGTAGGGTTCGAGTGTGGCGCAAACCCCACAAAACCATGGATCCAAGTGCTCAACAAGGCACTGTGGAAGCTGATGGTGTCTCCACAGTGGTGTGGGTGGTCTTTACATGGAATGGACTGAGGCTTGGTTATGTTCGGCTACTTGGAGACCGTTTGCAGACATTCATGAGCTTCACGTTTCCAAACGACCATAGAATTTTTATGGTTGGCAATGCACCATGTCACCGGACCAGAATTGTTAGCAATGGGTTTGAAGAACATTTTCGACATTTAGAGCGAAGGATCCAGATTGCTCGACAACAAACCCATAGAACATTTATGGCACATAATTGAGAGGTCAGTTTCTGTACGGAATCCTGCAGTGGCGACACTTCCGCAATTATGGGCGGCTATAGAGGCAACATCGCTCAATATTTCTGCGTAGGACGTGCATCGACTTGAGTCCACGCCACATAAAGTTGCTGCAATATACCTGGCAAAAAGAGGTCCGACACGATATTAGGAGGAATCTCATGACTTTGGTCTGTTCAGAGTATAATGTAACGTACGGGTGTAATATTTATTGATATGGTGCCTATTTTGTAGGGAGCGTACGAACTGCATGTGCTATACTCGAACAAATGACCTTGCAACTGTCTTGAAGGTGTAAATGCTTACGCATAAAGCAGCATGCTTGTAAGATGGTGACTGAATTTAGAACTTCCGACTGGGAAGGGTAATTGCAGGGTGGTAACTTCACATTTAGCAACTGTCCTCCTGAAACGAAGTTCTTCTCCTTTCCAAATGAAAAGCAACGGGCAAGTATACGGAAAGCTTGGATCACGGCACTGAAGACGAACACAGCTGACGGTCAGCAATGGGTTCCTGCGAAACATTCTCGCATTTGTAGTCAACATTTCATCGATGGTGTGCCTCCAAGATAATATGACAACCCAGGATATGTATCCGGAACTGCACATGGCACAAAAGTTATCTTGGCTAGAAGTTGCAACAGGTGATATTGTAGCGAGATATAAGAGAAGGTAAGCGAGACATAGCAGGAAAGAATCTGCGGGGAACTACAGCAACGTACTTCTTCGTGCGTCTGAAACATTCGAAGTAAGTATCCAGGCAGAGTACTGGTACAATAATTTAAAGCATAAACGAACTTGTAGTTTAGAAGTTAACTGTGAGAATGAAGTTTAAATAAAGTTGCATTTGCCACGAGCAGATAAATAGTATATGACGGAGAGTTGTGTAAAGAAAGACTGGTTGCGGTGTTTAAGCTGAGTTAATAAATCGTAACTCATTTGAAGGTCACATGTTCATAAAATTAATGAATAATGAACTCACTGCGCAGCTGGCGTAAAATTGAAAGCGTTTCACAATTTACTTTCATTGTCATCTTGCGTTCACCCAAACTGCATATTAAGCAAAGAGAGTATGCGTCTTCTCTTTCCAATTAAAATGAAGACAGGAATTAGTTTCGCTGCTCTTGCGGTTTTTTTTCTGCCACAGGACAACACTGTTGTATAGTTTCAAATTTATTCTCTACCACTATAAAGAAAGAAAGTGAGGAGTGCATACTGCGGCCTGAAAAATCTAAGATAAACAGAGCGAACCAAATTAATTTAATAGGACGAGTTCCACTTTACATTATGGAAGCAACATAAATTAGGCTTGTGGTAATCGACGCCAAGATATGCACACGAATACGGCTTACCTTTCCGTCTCTGATCTTAAAGTTCTCCGTTCGTGCTGCTAGAGGCGCTCGCAATCACAAATGCATTCCCACGCTCCCTGTAGGTAGGTGTGTGAAACAAGAACTGTAGATCTTCATGAATTCCAACGTCACAGGTTTTTGGCGATATAGTTTGTTTTGGCAGAGCAATTGTCCGCGAAAGACAAATGTCGTACACTCGATTCCCAGTTCGCGAAACAGTTTTAACTAGCCGGGAAGTTTCAGTATTTTATTCAGTCGTAGATTTATGCCGTTATAACAATAAAACAAAGCATCGGAGGAGTTGTGAAGGAGCAAGCACTCAACTTTGCTGAGGGAACTACTGCTGCATTCGCCAGAAGTTACTTAGGAACTTGAGTTGCGCTCCCTTGTTGTAGGGTTGCACCAGCTGGTTGTGTTTGGAAGCTGTCAGCGTAGCAGCTGACTCACCGTCAGCTAACCTAGAAAGGGCAGAAGGTTAGGTAACAGTGCGCTAAACGACCTGTGCCAGCCTGTTGCAGGCTATCGACTTCCGCCAGAGCAGCCAACGTTGCCGGTTTTGTACTTCCCATTCGTCCTGGTACGTAACCGACAATTGTAGAGTAGGGATTGGAATAACCGATCGGTTAAAACCGATACCAGTATTTTAGTTCTAAATAACTGATTTTTGATATTTGTTTGGTCTTTGTTATGAAAAGTATATTTTACCGAAATATCAGTTACTCATAGGAGCAGTGCTAAAATTTTTCGTTCTTAAAAAAACTTTTTTTTAAAAAAAGCGAGTAATTTTTATTTGTAAAATTTGCATTGTTTTAAAATATTGCGTTATTAGGAGGTTGCTGATCTGCTGCCTCTGTACACAATACGCCTTTATCTGTTTGTAGTCCTCGAAAACGGACGAATACGAAAACAGAGTTCTTCAACCTCGGTTTTCACCCTTTAGCTCTGACAATTCTTAACGCCCAGATAGTAGTATGATCCCCAATTATAAAATGACTTTTGAGTATAGTTTCAGAAAATTATAATCAGTAGGCTAATACTGTTCTCTTTTTTTGTAGTATTCAAACATTTATCACTTTTCAAGAAAACGGGTATCGGTGGACGGATTAAGTTTTCTTTTATTTCTCTATTTAAGTTAATATTTTTATTCTATGGATCTTGAAACTGACAGTTCCAAAATTTTTCAATCTTTGTAAGATTTCTACGTTTATTATGGAGTA
Organism: Schistocerca gregaria; assembly: GCF_023897955.1. Classification (NCBI taxonomy): domain Eukaryota; kingdom Metazoa; phylum Arthropoda; class Insecta; order Orthoptera; family Acrididae; genus Schistocerca; species Schistocerca gregaria. The sequence continues at coordinate 456,048,916 of NC_064927.1, read as the reverse complement.
TAATAATAATAATAATAATAACCACTGAAATTTCATAACCACTTCTACAAATCTTTAGATCACATAACATCAACAGATACGAAGAAAGTAAATTGGAAAAAGAAAACACTACATGGCAAGCACCCGTATCATCTAACACAGCCACACATCGATCAAGACGCATCCAACACATGGCTAAGAAAAGGCAATATATACAGTGAGACGAAGGATTCATGATTGCAGTACAGGATCAAACAATAAACACCAGATATTACAGCAAGCATATTATTAAAGATCCCAATACCACAACAGATAAATGCAGACTTTGCAAACAACAAATAGAAACAGTAGATCACATCACAAGCGGATGTACAATACTAGAAAATACAGAATACCCCAGAAGACATGACAATGTAGCAAAAATAATACATCAACAGCTTGCCTTACAACATAAACTTATAAAACAACACGTTCCCACATACAAGTATGCACCACAAAATGTACTGGAGAATGATGAATACAAATTATACTGGAACAGAACCATTACAACAGATAAAACAACACCACATAACAAACCTGACATCATACTCACCAATAAAAAGAAGAAATTAACACAACTAATCGAGACATCCATACCCAATACAACAAATATACAAAAGAAAACAGGAGAAAAAATTGAAAAATACATCCAACTGGCTGAGGAAGTCAAGGATACGTGGCATCAGGATAGAGTTGACATTATACCAATTATACAATCAACTACAGGAGTCATACCACACAATATCCACCAGTACATCAATGCAATACAGCTACATCCAAACTTATATATACAACTACAGAAATCTGTAATTATTGATACATGTTCAATTACCCGAAAGTTCCTAAATGCAATGTAACACATACCGTACAGTTAAAAGGAAGTCACGCTTGATCAAGGTCCGCGTCACTTTCCATTTTCGCCCAGACATAACGTCTGAGCAACGAAAGAAATAATAATAATAATAAAACGAAAATCGATTGCTTCGGAATCCGGTTATTTTGAGCGGTTTTAACAGACAGTTTAAACTGGCGTGAAAAAAAAAGGTAACCGAAAACCGGTTGTTTCAGCCATAGCCAACATCCCTATCCTAAAGGCCATCTCTTGTCACTTAGCGTTCTGTTCATATCTCTGAACACTATCGCAAGCACTACGTATAAACGAAGCTCCCAAATACGGTTTTCATGAACTGGTTTCCCCAATAAAACATCTTGCATGTCATGTAAACAGTAAACACATGGACGGAGTGCTGTGATATAGCTGCTGAATTTCCTCTTCCACAAAAGATATTCGGTACCTTGTCAATGCACTACCCTTATTAAAACGCGCTAGCGTTTGATGCTCCTACTTTCTTTTAAAAATGGCGGCTAATCAACTTGGAGTGACTTTTTGTGCAGCCAAGGATAGTGTGTGCAGCGAAGGAGAAGAATAAATGGACAAAGAATTTAACTTGGTATATTTAATCAGAGACAAATACGAATAGCCCAATCGTGTAAAACAATTGCCAGGCTAGGAAATTCGATTTGGTTCCTAATACGTTAACTCGTAGCGAAAATCTGTCTCCTACTTTAGTTTGTCATCTTCTGGGAGTTGTGCTGCATATAAACATAGCAGTATTGATTAGAGTATTGACAGGGCACACCAGACAGCTGCCTAGGGCTCAGAATTTTAGGGGCAGCAAACGGAGGAAAAAATTAATTTCAAATAAAGCAGCGCAAAAATTGAGCAAGAGCGGTGAAAAGATGAAGAAGTGGAAAAATTTAAACACCGAGTTGCCTTCAAAAGCATACCGGTACGGAATATTTACATTATTAGTCTTTACTTACTTTGACGAAAGAGAACACACTGCGTCTGCCTACGTTAGAACTAAAGCAGCCGCTAATGAGTACAAAACGGAAACGAACATGACCTTGGTTCGTCTTTGTCGAGGACTGGGGCGGGCTATTTGCGGTGGTCTGTGATCATACTGCGACTTGATACACCACCTCCTTCAGTTTCTCATTTTGTTTTTGTCACTGCAGATCATTTGTCAAGTGTCAGTTGTACTGAGTGGTTCTGTTAATGTTTCTAGGTCTATTAGTATTTTCTGTGGATAATAGAACACGTTTTCACGAGCTATGTTTTGTACTTCTCTTTCAACATATATCTAAAAGGAGTAAAAGGTAAGTGCAGTTCATCATGCACCTAAATAAAAATGCATTGGCGTCTGTAAGTCTGCCGCTGACTGTCTGAGACTTACAGCACGAGGAAAGAACTACATTGTCTTTTCTGAAATAAATTAGCTGTCATTTTCTTAAAATTTGACGTACCGGTCTACGCAATTAATAAAAAAAATGGTTCAAATGGCTCTGAGCACTATGGGACTCAACATCTTAGGTCATAAGTCCCCTAGAACTTAGAACTACTTAAACCTAACTAACCTAAGGACATCACACACACCCATGCCCGAGGCAGGATTCGAACCTGCGACCGTACCAGCCCCGCGGTTCCGGACTGCAGCGCCACAACCGCACGGCCACCGCGGCCGGCACGCAATTAATAACCAGGAAGAGAGTGTCATGGCTAATTTATCGATGGTATGTAATTGCAGAGATTGTAGGCCTTGGGCTTGCAAGCTGTTGTCTCAGTATAATTTACATATTAGTGCATACTGCAATCTATATTTTGCACTTTGCTGGCCGTTGCATTTGCATAAGTAACGTGTGAAGGGACATTTACTGCCTTAAAGCACCGTTAGGGACTAGTCTCTCAGAAGCATTTTTATTTTGAACACTGAAACGAATACTCGTAGTAACACTTATGATGTGTTTCGTGATGATTGTCTCAAACCTTTATTAGGTCATTTTCTTGCAATTAAGTAAAATAAGTACTTGATGCCAAATGTAATTGCACCGGTACATTCGATTGAGTTCTAGTTTAAAATGTTCAGCACATTCTTCCTATTTCAATTATTTTCGGAAATTCAAAAATTGAGGACAGAAAATAATGAACTGAGGACATTTGTTGTTCCTCGATCGGTTTAAAGGAATTGAGGACGAAGCATAAAAAAATGAGGACTGTACCCAGAAAATGAGGACGTCTGCTCACCATAGTTTAATGATTTAAAGTATATAGGAGACACGGCACGTTGCAGACGGTCACAATTAAATGACACTCACATATATCTTTCGGCCATAGCCTTCGTCAGTAAAGAGGACAAACGTACACACACAAGCAAGCGCTTGTGTGTGTGTGTGTGGGGGGGGGGGGGGTGGAGACATTTAATCGTGACTGCAACGTGTCGTGTCTTCAGAATGAGATTATCACTCTGCAGCGGAGTGTGCGCTGATATGAAACTTCCTGGCAGCTTAAAACTGTGTGCCCGACCGAGACTCGAACTCGGGACCTTTGCCTTTAGCGGGCAAGTGCTCTACCATCAGAGCTACCGAAGCGCGACTCACGCCCGGTACCCACAGCTTTACTTCTGCCAGTATCCGTCTCCTACCTTCCAAACTTTACAGAAGCTCTCCTGCGAAACTTGCAGAACTAGCACTCCTGAAAGAAAGGATATTGCGGAGACATGGCTTAGCCACAGCCTGGGGGATGTTTCCAGAATGAGATTATCACAGTTTTAATCTGCCAGGAAGTTTCATATCAGCGCACACTCCGCTGCAGAGTGGCAATCATTAAAACAAAGGCGTTTTGCGTTGTGACGTGATCTTCTCGTGAAATTTCAGTCACCAGTTTTCTCCTCCGATTGCGAAAAAATTCTGTTGGCACGCACCTACATAGGAAGAAATGATGATCACGATAAAATAAGAGAAATCAGGGCTCGCACAGAAAAATTTAAGTACTCGTTTTTTCCCGCTTGCCGTTCGAGAGTGGAACGGCAGAGACAGCTTGAAGGTGGTTCATTGAACCCTCTGCCAGACACTTTATTGTGAATAGCAGAATAATCACGTAATGTAGATGTATCCAGTAAATTTATCGCACTTTTAGCAGTTGTTTTGTAAATGTATTTTGCTATGATTTGTTTACTCTGTAGAGTGTCCTTGCTTAAAGTTTAGAACACTGCTTCTATAACGACCGCTTTCTCTTCGCTTGTGTGAAGACGCGGTAGACAAGAGAAGCATCACATATTCTTAAGTGTGGAACGACTAGTACATTACAAGATATGCATTTTATCGTTATAAGAATCACGATGTCAAAAGACAATTATAGGTGAAGGTTAAAGCTTTCTTACAAAACTCAAATTTCCTTTTCTGAACCAGAGTAAAACAGTCTAGAAGCAGAATGGACACTATGCAAGTGAGTAATTTACTTTTACAATCTCACTGATACTTCTTTGTCTATTCCGTTGTATACTTTACCTTGTTAATAACAACTCTACTGAAAATGCAAAGCTGTTGTTCATTGTGCTATTCAAAGGAGAAAATAAAACGTGTTCAATACTATGACTGAGTTATCTGTAAAAAAATATTTCCTAAACAAGGTTGAAGAAAATGAAAATTATGTGAAATAAATCACATTATCTGAATTTCCTCAATTTACGAACATTAAAATGTGATAACCATATTATTAAAGGCCACTGAAAATGCTTCGGAAATATAAGAAGCTAAAAGCATGTGCTAGCAACTTTTTTATATCAGTTTATACAGTAAAAACGAAACGAAAAATGTGCTGCGAAGTTTCGTATATTCTACATTCGTGTATCATTACCAAATACATTCTACTCTTGATGGTTTGAACCTCGATTAATAGAAGTTCTCGATAAATAACTTTTCAAGCCTCTTGGAGAAACATCGATATGTCGAAGAAATCCTGTGTGTTTTCGTACACTCGATAAACCGCAGCCATTGCCGACAGACTGCCCCTCAAACACTCTTCAGTTCAAATTCAGCGACTCTCTAACGCTCGGTAATTCAAACGTTTTCGCCAACTTTTCGGTGTTTCGTCATTCAGCTCTTCGCGACGCATCTTTGTTTTACGAGCAATGTATGACTACCATCCATAAATCAGCAGTAAAAACTACTCGAAAGGCTTTCAAGGCTTAAGACTTTCCCAGGTTATTGAGGTGAGGGAATGTGGAGAAATACAGGCTCTAGCGAATACGTAACGGAATTTCGTGATCCACACTGTCGACAGATGTAAAATAGAAAGACGAGGTTGCTGAAAACGCAACGAAGGAGGGAGGAAGCCTTGAACGATGCTAACCGAATTGCCTTATACTGTGTGGAAGACAAAACATACCTGTGGGAGGTTTTATGCTTTAAAAGAATAATGTTAAATCATTCGCAATTTGCCCGGCCTTGTAGGTTTTGTCGCTTATAGGGATAAATTACTAGCTTTGTAAAAACAACATAACTCCGTTTTTAAGATTTATAGAGGAAAATTTTCATATATATTCTCGGAAATTTTCTCTTGAAATGTAAAAATAATACGTAACAGAATCAACTTCCATTTAATTGGAGTAGTAATTGCTACTTTCTGCTTCCCTGTATAAGTTACACGAATGTTATTGAAAAGACAGTATCATTTTTAGGATTCCGTGAATCAGTCGGTGAAAACGGAACCCTTATACGCCCGCTTTCTTATCGGTCCGTCCGTTTGTCTGTCTGACCGTTCAAAACCCTTTTTCACATGAATGGGTAGACGTTCCAAGCTGAAGTATATGTAATGCACTGAGGTCCATGGTCCCTTAGTTGTGTAAAACATGGAAGCTTCTAAGTCAATGCAATCTATCTAGAAACGCTGTATCTACGTGCAGGAGTCACTCCTGGATATCTGATGATGGATAAATTCCGAAACGCATCGTATGAGCAATCAAGTCACTCCTTGATTGATGCTTGACTTTTACCACGGCGACCCAGTGAGCCTGAATGGAAAACTGCTTACTGTTACAATAATGGTCGCTTGCCTCCTGCATGACTTTCTATCACATTTATATCATTGAAATTGTGCCATCCTCGAAAATTTTGTGGGACCGGTATCTTAGCAATACCAATGCCAGTATCAAGTTTGTACGGAAACCTCGCACCTGGCCAGTTTTTTAACTTCTACTCTTACTTCGACGTTTTCCTGATTCCATGTTCACAAGTTAAATCATTAAATGGAACTCTCAATAATTCGAACGTTTTTAAGTTCCTTAAACTTCGACAACTGGAGAGTCGGCTGTGTGTTGCCACAACAAAAAATATTTTACTGAACGTAGAGCCATCGCTTAATTGAGACGCCTACAATCTGCCAGTCATCGCAAAGGTTTACGCTATGAGGACACGGACAGGCCTTCGCAGTTACGTAACGACGAACGCCTCGGACATCAGAGTATTTTGAACAGCGTCTTCACCTTCCCGGAAGGCTAACGGCCACGCAGCCTACCCCCCTCCACTTTTCTGGCAAGTTCTAGGCCGCTCCACTCGCCCTGACGCAAGCGCGGCGCTTATTTACACAGCGCGGCACGCACAACAGGTTGCTTCCCTGACCTACCCACACACTCACACAGCGCGCTAAGAATAGAGGGACAGCTGAGCGGGCGAGCCCACACTCGTCCCGGTTTCAAAACAAACCCAGCGCGCCAAGATACTGACGTCAAACGTCGTGCTCAGCGCTTCTGCTTCTTGCCCGCGGCTATCTGTCGCTACGCTTACATGCAACACAACTTCCGCAAGACGAAAACCGAACTACGGAAACCGTTTTTCGCTGTCATGGTTACATGTTTAGACCTGAAGCGGTTTTGTTAGACCGGTCAAATATGCAGTCTGGAAATCACCACAATGAGCTGTATGACTGAAAAAGAGAACGTTCTTCCTGAGAAGATTCTCAGAACAAAAGTACATTATATGAGGATGTTCTCAGTTTAGTATCAATAAAAAATTCGAAGCATATTCTCTGACGAGGAAGTTCTTTCTCAGTACCTCCCCTCCTTCTTCAGAAGGTTCTCGTGTGTGTCGTCTGCTGCGTCCGGCACTTTGATACCCTTTATCCTACACTTAATTCAACTTCCATAAACAGGTAAACTGTTCAATGTACAAAATATGGAACTGGACTCAGTGGGTCCTGCAAGAGTTATATACTACATTTAGATTTCAGTTTTACGTGCGGCAACAAATTAGCCAGACGATTACGGACAGTTTACGAAAATGTATTTTCTGGCGTTGTTACTGAATTTTCGACATGCTGGAAATTTTTTTATTGAAATTCGGTGGACATTTCATTAGAACGAAATCTTAAGAATGCATCATGTACTACAAACCGGAAGTATGTCAGAGTTTTCCAACACGAGATAAATTTGTTTAAACATGACGCTTCATGGTACTCATGGGCTTCAAGTACTTAAACGGTCACCCGGGTGGCTTTACTACGGGAAAAAGATCGCTATGTTTGTAATAAACCAATATTTCATTTTCCTGATCTGCCTACTTATTTCTAACGTTACAGAATAGTAGATTTATGCTGCGAGAAAATATGATAGTGAACATCTGATGTCTAGTATGAAAACCTGGGTCTAGTAAATAGCATAAAAATGTTTTCATTTTCCCTCCGTTTGAAAGGTTGCTCACTTTCTTTCATGATTTTTTTTGTAGATGGAAGTTCGCCAGCCAAATAATGTGTTTATGGTTAATCCTGAGTAAATTTCTCTCTTCAGTATTTCCTCGGGATACGTACCTATTTTTTTTTTACTTCCGACCAATATAACTTTTGCCATTTTCACCCAGACAGCTCGGTAGAACTTCTCAGAACAGCTACGGAGGTCGCTTCAAAAAACAGAGAATGTTCTCCGCTTCTGATTGATAGGAAATAAGAGTATGTTCTTTGCATTGATCAAGTTCCCCCCCCCCCCCACACACACACACACCCTTTTACTCAAGCTGAGAACATTCTCACGTGAAGTATACTCCCCGACTCGCCTTATTCATGCCAACCTAAGAATGTTCTCCAAAATTATGAGAATATAGTACATTTTTCGTTCTATTCACACGACCCAATGACTATTTTGTTAAATATTAGTGGTGGAAAACCTCATGCTCAGTCTAATATTTTACTTTGCCCTTCACTGCACTAAAAGTCACTCCGTCCTCTTTAGGCGAAAATTTCTTAAAAACGCGACATAATGTAATAACTCGAGCACTTTTGCAAAACGGTCGTGTATTTGCATGGAAGCGAAAGTTGATTGTGGAAGAGGAAATCCAGCAGCGAGAGCCGTATTTCCAGAATCGGTGCTGGAGTTTAACATGACGAGCCAGAAGCGGTACTGGGAAATTGTTTTGCAAAAAAACTGTTTGGGGCCCCACGTAAACATAACGTGTAAAGGTGGAAGGAAGGAATCGAATAATTTAACCTCCGATCAACTGCGAGGTCGTTATGCTATGATTTAAATTAGAGGGCATCTGACGTTTAACACTAGAACATTAAAGCGGGTAAAATTTTACGAGGAGTGTTTTTTTTTAAGTAAGTACCGTTTTGAAATTAAAAAAAGACGTGCTAAGATATCTCAATTTTATTTTTACGTGAAAGCCTGTACCTTAATCTAATTTTCTACATAATTTCCGTCAATACAGAGGCACTTGTCATAACGTTGTACCAGTTTTTGAATACCCTCCTCTAGAAGTTTGCCGCTTGCCTTGTTAACCACTGCATCACCACTGTTTTGACTTCGTCATCGTCTTGAAGACGCTGACCGCCCGGGTGTTTCTTCAAGTGCAGGAACAGATGGTAGTGACCGTGAGCAAGATCTGGGCTGTTCGGAGTATGATCTAGAGTTTCCCATCGAAAAGATGTGATGAGATCTTTGATCTGAATCGCCACATGCGGACTGCCATTGTCTTGCATGAAAACGATGTCCTTGCTCAACTTCCATGGTCTGTTGCTTTGATTTTGGTGTGACGTAGGCCACCCATGTTTCATTTCCCGTTATCAATTTGGCTTAAGAAATCATCACCGTCGTTGTGGTACCGCTCACGAAAGTCAATGCACTGTCTAACCGTTTGGTTTTGTGCACATCCGTCAACATTTTCGGTACCCAACGTGCGTACAATTTTCGGTAATTCAAGTGCTCGATCACAATGCCATACAAAACACTACGAGAAACATTAGGAAAGTCATCCCGCAAGGAGGAAATCGTAAAGCGTCTGTTTTCTCTCACCTTATTGTCCACTTCCTGCACCAAACTTTCATTAACGACCGACGAACGCCCAAAAATGGTTCAAATGGCTCTGAGCACTATGGGACTTAACACTAAGTTCATCAGTTCCTTAAAACTTAGAACTACTTAAACCTAACTAACCTAAGGACGCCGCACACATCCGTGCCCGAGGCAGGATTCGAACCTGCGATCGTAGCGGTCGCGCGGTTCCAGACTGAAGCGCCTAGAACCGCTCGGCCACATAGGCCGGCGAAGGACGCCCACTCTGTTGTTCTTCATGCACATTTCTGCGGGCACCTTTAAATGCTCTCACCCACTTTCTTACCATTTCATCACTCATAATGCTTTCATCGTAAACTGCACAGATCTCACGATGAATATCGATCGCTTTTAGGCCTGTAGCACTAAGAAATCTTATAACAGCCCGTACTTCACAGTCGGCGCGACTCACGATTATCGGAGGAATCTGAAACATTCAGTACACAACGCTAACAAGAAAGAATCAGACTGTAATGGCGTCAGTGCGTAGATTAAGGTACAGTATTTCATGTAAAAATGAAATTATTGAGATATCTTAGCACGCCTTTTTTTAATTTCAAAACAGTACTTACTTAAAAAACACGCCTCGTACATTGTTACGGACATCGGATCTACTGCTTTCCTCCCTCTGTCACATTACACTTCAAAAGGTCTTGTCTTTCAGAATTCTCTAATATTTTCTTCAGACCCGTACCAGACATCGGACCAGTACATCCTTTCATACCCTTGGGTATCCGAAACGTCTGCAGGGCTACGGGCGCACAGTCATCGTTCTTGTAAATGTGGGACTGTCGGACGAAAACTGAGGAACAGCCGTCTGCCTCTCGTCTGTTGGGTGTGTATATTCTGATGCTTACTATATTACAGGGCCATCTAGTGATCAAATTTTAGTTTTTTTTAAATTTTGTTCCATGACGTTTCTCCCAGCGTCGATAATATGCTGTTCAAATATGACCGTCATTCTAAGCAGTAGTTCTTTCTGTAGCGTTTTGTAACTGGAAGTTTAATTATGGACACCCTATAATCTATATATTCCTTGTGTTTCTATCACGGATGGTATCTCGTAATCTTATTTTCACTGTTCGAGTCTGGGCTAATTGAAGAGGCGATGTGCTGACGTTCCGTCTAGTGTCAATACATCAGAATTTGACGTTGATATTCCGTTGCTTTGACGTTCAGTGTGTATCGAGCTTTACTTAGCAAGGCCTTGTAACCGTCCTGCAGCCGCCCCTACATCGCCGGCTGCTCCCCTGCTCAAAAGATTGAATGGGGTCGGCTGATGTAGGCCTACGTGCTGTGGGGCACGTCCTTCCACAGGGCCGTGTGTCTTTGCAACGAGTCCTGGCTTGCGCGGAAACAATGACTCCCAGCAGTGAACCACATCCTGCGCCACAAGTTTCCTTTACGTAACTAAGGATCTCTCGGTAAAACTGTTCTTCGTTTCCGCAGCATTGCCACAGGTGCTGGTTGGACAGGGCAGGAACGAACGTGACGTGCGAGCAGGGCCTTTTCTACCACTAGGCCAAACTAGGACGTCTAAGGAAGGCAGAATTTTAGAGGCGGCGAAGGGCGGAAACAATTAATTCCAAATCAAACAGCGAAAAAAAAAATGCGAATGAGGAGCAAAATAAAAGTGTAAGACTTTATACACTGAACTAGTTTTCAAAAGCATACAGAACAGTTACTTGACAAGTCTTTACTTTTACGAAAGTAAAGACATTGCTTTTACCTACCTCAGAACGAAAGTCGACGTTACTGAGAACAAAAAGGAAACAGACATGATCTTTATTGGTTCATATTGGTTCAAATAGTTCTGAGCACTATGGGACTTAACTTCTGAGGTCATCAGTCTCCTAGAACTTAGAACTACTTAAACCTAACTAACCTAAGAACATCACACACATCATGCCCGTGGCAGGATTCGAACCTGCGACCATAGCAGTGGCGCTTCTCCTGACTGTAGCGCCTAGAACCGCTCGGCCACTCCGGCCGACTGAACTTTATTCGTGCCTGTCGAGCGCTAGAGCGGGTCACGTGAGCTGACTTACGGTCATGTTGCGACTTGAAACCATATCTCCTTCAGTCCTCTTTTTGTTTTGTCTCTGCAGATCGTCTTTAGACAAACTCAACATCCAAGCGTCACCGGGATTCGAACCCGGACCCATCTCGGACGTGTGATCAGAAACCAATCGCTTGGACAGTTACACGACCGGTGGCGCTAATAAAAGTTGTAGAACTCTCAACAGAAAATGCAACCAAGGGGTTATTTATTCATTTAATCGCAAGAAAGCGGATGCTGAAAAGGAGATTTAAGGCTCATTCTAAAAATAATTTAATTAAAACAGAAGTGAAATAATACCACGCTTATCCATATCACCAAGTCTGATGCTTCGACATGTCTCCCATCAGTACAGCGTAATTTCTGAGCTCAAGGAGAAGTTCATTCGCACCAGAAAAGAGTTCCAAATCTTTATTATTACATTTTCTTGCCTATAAAATAAAATAAACAATTGATGTCAAATTTGGTTGCACTGGCATGTTCATTTGAAATCAAAAATTGAGGACAAAAACAACAAAATTCAGTTTTAATGGAACTGAGGACAAAGTATGAAAATTGAGGACTGTCTCCAGAAAATGAGGGCGTCTAGTGTCATTAGTTTAATGATTAAAAGTATAATAGGAGATGTTCATTGTTATTCCGTTGGATATTGGTTGTGGTAGAGGGGAGGAGGGATAAAAGGGAGACCGATGGTAATTAAAAAGAGGATGCCTCATTTTTCATTCCGCGACTAGGGCGGCAAAACACCTAACAATGGCCTTACACGCGAGGATGTCACATGTCAGCAGTCCGCCAGAGTTCGAAGTAAGATAATGGATAATGAGGCGATAGGAAATGTCACTATCGCATATCAGCATCTTTGGACGTGAGTGGCAGGACGATAGCGTACTGCATGACTTTAAGCAGATGTTATCGTTTGTGTGAGCTTTTCTTGAGCACTGTTAAAATGCATTGTATATGATTTCAAAGTCAGACCCAAGAACGAGAACGAAGAAATTCAAACACTTTGTGTTGTCAGACGTTGTTGTCTCGTGTGTCGAAGAAGCGTTCGGTACATACAAAGATAAACGTGTTTACATCATAGGTGGCTAAACTTCTGTTCATCCTGAAACGATAAATGTGTAAAACAACGAGCAATGGCCAGTTGCGTGTGCGTATGCGGGAGCATTTCACGATGTCAACTCACTCGATTCCACGTTCGCGTCATCAATGACAACCACCAGACAAAACGCACGCTTCACACTTCATAATAAATTGGAGGAACATAACTTCTAGGACGGCCTTGCCCACGACGGCAATGCGAGATTCCGGCACCTATCACCTATTGCTCGTTTAATGACAGTATCTGACATTTCTGGATCAGCTGCTGTAGTGATTAGCGTCGGCCGGAGTGGTCGTGCGGTTCTAGGCGCTACAGTCTGGAGCCGCGAGACCGCTACGGTCTCAGGTTCGAATGCTGCCTCTGGCATGGATGTGTGTGATGTCCCTAGGTTAGTTAGGTTTAAGTAGCTCTAAGTTCTAGGGGATTGATGACCTCGGTTGTTGAGTCCCATAATGCTCAGAGCCATTTGAACCATTTTCAACTGTAGTGATTATGCTTACCATGGTGGAATATACGCAGGGCCGGCGTTAGCCATCCAGGTGCCCCTGGTAGTGCTTTGCAACACGGTATTTGACTGTTTTCTAGAAATCGTCTTAAGTGGTTAATGGCGTCATCTTATGATCATAATATGGTTTTTTTCCATCGTAAATTTGAGTATTTTATTTTTTTAAATGGAAATGAAATCCAAATAATCTGAAAGCCCGCTAAGACGCTCCATGTGAGTCTTGTGTAGCCTGTGACGTCAGTCCAGCATGCTCCTGTCGCTGCAGTAACAGTCAATATAGCAGTGATATATTGTTTGGGCATTCACGTTTTGGGAAATTGTCTAAAAATATTGCGCAGTACTGCACTGTACATCTACAAAAACTCCAGAAAATTGTTTTTGCGTGTGTCAAACAAAGAAAAGATGCGTAAAATGTGGTTGAAACAGGCTCGTATATCCCAAATATTTCTTTTTTTTTCTGAAGCACCCCTGTACTAAAGCGAACAAAACAAAACAAAAATTATTCAAATTGGTCAAGCCATTTCTTTGTTTTGGTGAGACTAACACACAACAATTGATTTTTATATATAGGAGGTGATATGTATAATGAAAAAACACTAATTTTGAATTGGGTACCATATTTTTATTGAATTTAATATAACTGTAAGCCATAAACCTATATTTTCTGTCAGTCATCTGAACACAAAACATATTACGCCTAATGAAAAACAGTTATAAACAACTAAAATTTTACTTTTCTCGCTTTTCTGTCGGTAAAGTCTCTGATCAGATTAGCAAAGTCCAGGTTTTCTGCAACTTCATTTTCAATGGACAGTGAGGCCAAACTGGTTAGTCTTGTTTGAGACATTGTAGACCGCAAGTACGTTTTTATCAACTTCAGTTTGTAAAAACTGCGTTCGCCGCTTGCGACAGTCACTGGTATTGTTAGCAAAATACGTAACGTTATCCAGATGTTGGGATATAACTCTTGAAGATTATGCTTTTTTATGAAGTTTAAGGCTACAATAGGCGTTGCCTGGCTGTCTTCGAGATAGTGTTGCAGGCCTAAAATTTCGTTGCACAGCAAATTTCCATCAATATCTGACTTCATGTTGACAGTTAACTTTTCTTGTAATTTAGAACAGCATTGTATTAGTTCTTCTTTATTTTGATTTTTTTTAATGCCAAACAAGAAACTCCACGTCGCAGAAAATTCTTGCATCTGTTCAAATCTTTCTTTCATGGATATGTACACGGAGTCCAACAGTGCATTGAAAAACTCTACTTTAATATTCTTTTTTGGGTCAGTTATTTGTATCATCAACAGCCCCTTCACCCGGCCTGCGTTTAATACGTCTTAATCGCATTTGAGGCTTAAATAATGGCTGCGTATCAAGATCCGAAGCCAGTTCAGTTGCTGTTACAATAGCTTGTTCGAAACCTGTTTGTCTATATGTTTCCAAATAAGAGCAACATTTGTCAAGGATTCCCATAAACACGACAAAGTTGATTGTGGGTGACTGACTTGCTTTACTCACAACGTTAATTTGAAACAGAACATCGTACCATGTCACGAGAGAAACAATGAAGCTGAAGTCTTTTAATTGTCCTCCTAGTGTTGTCGCTTCGTGTGACACCGCAGCATCGCTTTGTTCAGTAGATTCGGCCAAGAAAACCGAAGCGTCATGCATTTCGCATAATTGATAACGAACCGCTTTGACGCTATCAATTCGAGCTTCCCAGCGTGTATGACTTACATTTTTCAGGGTGTATATCTTCAAATGGTCGGTCAAAATTTTCCATCTATTTACCGATCCAGCAAATAGGTTAAACATTTTTTGTAACATTCCGAACAGTGTCACGGGTTTTACTGATGATTTTGCCGCATCACACAATACCCAATTATAACTATGGCATCCACAAGGCACAAAAAAAGCTAGTGGATTTAACTTCTTAATTCTGTTCTGGACGCCTTTATTTTTCCCCTTCATGTTCGCGCCGTTATCGTAGCCCTGTCCTCTGCAGTCATTAATGTTAAGGTCAAGATAACTCAATGTTTTTAAAATGCTTTCTGTGAGACCTTCTTATAAAGACCTACTTATAAATATTCATGTGCTTTTTAGTTTCTTCAAGAACTTTTTCTTTTTCAGCTTTTATTTTCCGATTTTCTGAACCAGAAAGCTTTTTTTTAATCATTTCCTTCTCTTCTGGCATGGTTTAATAATTTGACAAATTATTGCTTGGACACTGCTCTATTTCGCGACCACAATATTCGATCTATAACAAATAAAGAAATTCACCTATCAGTAGACGTAACTAGAAAAAAAACCTGAACTGAAAGATAAAAATGTTTTTCGCACTTACCACAAAATTAAAATGTTGACACAGTCACGACACTCGTTTCACTCACAATTATTCAGCCACGAAAACATAACCGCTGCCTCCGACTCTTACTGACAATTACTGACATGCGGGTGCAAATCGTAGCGCTGCCAACATATGCAGTCTAACAAACATTGTGTGGCGCTGTATTATTTCAGTACGTTAGGGGAGAATTCTCTATGAATGCAGTGCACGCATTGCATGATCTATTAATTAATGTACATGAATCATTAAATCACAAGTATTCGATATAAATACATTCGTATTAATTAAATCATAATGTAATGTATATTTCACAGTCTGTATTTTCTTTTATTTGGAGCGACCGGTAGTTTCTGTTGTGAACGAGAGATGGTGCGGCTGCATGTGCCCTTCCTTGTTGCAGTTCTTGAAACAAATAAGAGAGGCGCTTTGGTAGACCCCGTGCTAGCCCGAGTCAAACATGGATGGTTGCAGACAACACGAAGATTGCATTCAGCATGATTTCTCTTCTGCTACCCCGAATTCATCGCACATTCGTGAGATTAGCAACGTATGTTGAATGAGATTGAATAATATTTTAGTTTCGCGAAATGGGTGATTGTAAATTGTAATTTTTTTTTTTTTTTTTTTTTTTTTTTTTTTTTTTTTTTTTTTTTTACAAGCGTTTAGTACGTGGCGCCCCTTGGGCCCCGGCGCCTTGGGGGACCGCCCGGGTCGCCCCACCCTAAAGCCGGCGCTGAATATACGTAATTAAGAATATCAATTTAGAATGGTTAATCGAATTTATTGTTAATTAAATTTTGCATTTCAGTGAAATTCCAATCATTGAATGAAATAATGCAGTCGCTACTCGCAAAGTAGACAATTTATTTATGAAACCAATCGGTTATTATGACACATAAGTTCACAGGACAATCAGTAACACGTGTGATGTCGGTTATTAATCGTGGAGGAATAAATTTACGTGCTTAAGACATCATAAAATATTTAGTTAAGTAAAAGTTCGTACTCAAAACTTTAGGATTCTTTAAATTATAATGATAAACCAAATTAAAACTGAAGGGATTATAGTAGTACTGACTTCACCACAGTCTTTACTGTTATGAATTTTGGTAGACAAAATGCCGAAAATATATAGGTTTCACTCTTAATCTTTCTTCATGCAAATGTTAACTATTTCAAAGTAACAGTAAAAAATATCATCATAAGAAGACATCTATACTTTAAATTATCGAAGGTACATAAAATCAACCAACAAAGTGAAGTAAGAAATAAAGTATACTATGATTTGCCAAGTTCCGTTGTATCAACAGCTCATTTAAATATTGCTTTCAGGAGTTAGTCGTTATTGTTGTACTTCTGAAGTTAATTCAAGAAAAAATTTTTTACTTTGTGGCAGAGTTACTGTTTCCATTCATGATGTGACACACAGGACATACGATATCAGGACCTGGACACTGCTCTAGGTACTACTTATTTGGGATAATGACATCCAAGAAATTATAAATAAAGTACACACTAAGCTTATATTCTCCAAATCATTCGAAACACTTGAGGCCATTTGTTGTTGTTGTTGTTGTTGTCTTCAGTCCTGAGACTGGTTTGATGCAGCTCTCCATGCTACTCTATCCTGTGCAAGCTTCTTCATCTCCCAGTACCTACTGCAACCTACATCCTTCTGAATCTGCTTAGTGTATTTTTCCCTTGGTCTCCCTCAACGATTTTTACCCTCCACGCTGCCCTCCAATGCTAAATTTGTGATCTCTTGATGCCTCGAAACATGTCCTACTAACCGATCCCTTCTTCTAGACGAGTTGTGCCACAAACTTCTCTTCTCCCCAATCCTATTCAATACCTCCTCATTAGTTATGTGATCTATCCACCTTATCTTCAGCATTCTTCTGTAGCACCACATTTCGAAAGCTTCTATTCTCTACTTGTCCAAACTAGTTATCGTCCATGTTTCACTTCCATACATGACTACACTCCAAACAAATACTTTCAGAAACGACTTCCTGATACATAAATCTATATTCGATGTTAACAAATTTCTCTTCTTCAGAAACGCTTTCCTGGCCATTGCCAGTCTACATTTTATATCCTCTCTACTTCGACCATCATCAGTTATTTTACTTCCTCAATAGCAAATCTCCTTTACTACTTTAAGTGTCTCATTTCCTAATCTAATTCCCTCAGCATCACCCGATTTAATTTGACTACATTCCATTATCCTCGTTTTGCTTTTGTTGATGTTCATCTTATATCCTCCTTTCAAAACACTATCCATTCCGTTCAACTACTCTTCCAAGTCCTTTGCGGTCTCTGACAGAATTACAATGTCATCGGCGAACCTCAAAGTTTTTACTTCTTCTCCATGAATTTTAATACCTACTCCAAATTTTTCTTTTGTTTCCTTTACTGCTTGCTCAGTATACAGATTGAATAACATTGGGGAGAGGCTACAACCCTGTCTCACTCTCTTCCCAACCGCTGCTTCCCTTTCATACCCCTCGACTCTTATGACTGCCATCTGGTTTCTGTACAAATTGTAAATAGCCTTTCGCTCCCTGTATTTTACCCCTGCCACTTTCAGAATTTGAAAGAGAGCATTCCAGTCAACATTGTCAAAAGCTTTCTCTAAGTCTACAAATGCTATAAACGTAGGTTTGCCTTTTCTTAATCTTTCTTGTAAGATAAGTCGTAAGGTCAGTTTTGCCTCACGTGTTCCAACATTTCTATGGAATCCAAACTGATCTTCCCCAAGGTCGGCTTCTACCAGTTTTCCCATTCGTCTGTAAAGAATTCGCGTTAGTATTTTGCAGCTGTGACTTATTAAACTGATAGTTCGGTAATTTTCACATCTGTCAGCACCTGCTTTCTTTGGGATTGGAATTATTATATTCTTCTTGAAGTCTGAGGGTATTTCGCCTGTCTCATACATCTTGCTCACCAGATGGTAGAGTTTTGTCATGACTGGCTCTCCCAAGGCCATCAGTAGTTCTAATGGAATGTTGTTTCGACTCAGGTCTTTCAGTGCTCTGTCAAACTCTTCACGCAGTATCTTACCTCCCATTTCGTCTTCATCTACATCCTCTTCCATTTCCATAATATTGTCCTCAAGTACATCGCCCTTGTATAAACCTTCTATATACTCCTTCCACCTTTCTGCCTTCCCTTCTTTGCTTAGAACTGGGTTGCCATCTGAGCTCTTGATATTCATACACGTGGTTCTTTCCTCTCCAAAGGTCTCTTTAATTTTCCTGTAGGCAGTATCTATCTTACCCCTAGTGAGATAAGCTTCTACATCCTTACATTTGTCCTCTAGCCATCTCTGCTTAGCCATTTTGCACTTCCTGTCGATCTCATTTTTGAGACGTTTGTATTCCTTTTTGCCTGCTTCATTTACTGCATCTTTATATTTTCTCCTATCATCAATTAAATTCAATATTTCTTCTGTTACCCAAGGATTTCTAGCAGCCCTCGTCTTTTTACCTACTTTATACTCTGCTGCCTTCACTACTTCATCCCTCAGAGCTACCCATTCTTCTTCTACTGTGTTTCTTTCCCCCATTGCTGTCAATTGTTACCTTATGCTCTCCTTGAAACTCTGTACAACCTCTGGTTCTTTCAGCTTATCCAGGTCCCATGTCCTTAAATTCCCACCTTTTTGTAGTTTCTTCAGTTTTAACCTACAGGTCATAACCAACAGATTGTGGTCAGAGTCCACATCTGCACATGGAAATGTCCTACAATTTAAAACCTGATTCCTAAATCTCTGTCTTACCATTATATAATCTATCTGATACCTTTTAGTATCTCCAGGATTCTTCCATGTATACAACCTTCTTTTATGATTCTTGAACCAAGTGTTAGGTATGATTAAGTTATGCTCTGCGCAAAATTCTACCAGACGGCTTCATCTTTCATTTCTTAGCCCCAATCCATAATCACCTACTATGTTTCCTTCTCTCCCTTTTCCTACTGACGAATTCCAGTCCCCCTTGACTATTAAATTTTCGTCTCCCTTCTCTACCTGAATAATTTCTTTTATCTCATCATACATTTCATCAATTTCTTCATAATCTGCAGAGCTAGTTGGCATATAAACTTGTACTACTGTAGTAGGCATCTGCTTTGTGTCTATCTTGGCCACAATAATGCGTTCACTATGCTGTTTGTAGTAGCTTACCCGCACTCCTATTTTTTTATTCATTATCAAACCTACTCCTGTATTACCCCTATTTGACTTTGTATTTATAACCCCGTATTCACCTGACCTAAAGTCTTGTTCCTCCTGCCACCGAACTTCACTAATTCCCACTATATCTAACTTTAACCTATCCATTACTTTTTTAAATTTTCTAACCTACCTGCCCGATTAAGGGATCTGACATTCCACGCTCTGATCCGTAGAACGCGAGTTTTCTTTCTCCTGATAATGACGTCCTCCTGAGTAGTCTCCGCCCGGAGATCCGAATGGGGGACTATTTTGCCTCCGGAATATTTTACCCAAGAGGACGCCATCATCATTTAATCATACAGTAAAGCTGCATGTCCTCGGGAAAAATTACGGCTGTAGTTTCCCCTTGCTTTCAGCCGTTCGTAGTATCAGCACAGCAAGGCCGTTTTGGTTAATGTTGCAAGGCCAGATCAGTCAATCAACCAGACTGTTGCCCCTGCAACTACTGAAAAGGCTGCTGCCCCTCTTCAGGAACCAGGCCTCTCAACAGATACCCCTCCGTTGTGGTTGCACCTACGGTACGGCCATCTGTATCGCTGAGGCACGCATGCCTCCCCACCAACGGCAAGGTCCATGGTTCATGGGGGGGGGGGGGAAGCCATTTACAATGTTAAAAATCGTATCTGTTTAGATGCTGAAGGCTTGGGGCCTGTGGTGCCTCTCACAGCCACAAGAAACCACTGCAAACGCATTCGCCGCACCAGACCCACACACACTCGCGTTTTTACGCTCTCGCTGCCATACAATGTCTTCGTCGCTGTTCTCAGAGACGTTTCATACTCCAAAGCGTTTCTTTTAGCCACTCAACAATATTTGGAAAAGGATAAGTTGTGAGGTGCCGGGGCTAGCAGTGTATTTAACACTAAATTCCTCTAGAATCTTCATATAGAAATAATGCTCTAAGCACCCCCCCCCCCCCCCTTTTCTATCTCCGACTTTTGCTTTTGCACCTGGATTAAGAAGGAACGCGCGAACTGACTGTAATGGACCCTGCAAGTGGAGTAGAAAAGAGTTTGGTACCTGTAATAATTTAATTTGGTAGAAATTAATTTGATATAGGAAAGTTTCATTAACGTAGCGAGAAATGAAAGGGTTGCTTTACCGATCCACAGAATGAAAGTTCTGTCCAAAATAACAATTTGATTGATTATGACTAAATTCAAAATAATAAACAAAACACATGAAACATTTACAATACGTCACATTGGATACTCAAATAAATGCTGTAAAAGTGAAGCTTCCATACACTAGATTGTGACATTTATGACCAAGTGGTATGTGGAGCCAATTCCTTGCCACTCAAATCTTAAGAGAAACACCAAGCCAACCAAACATTAATTGCTGCTACAGTAGTGAGAACTCAGACAATTAACACTCAAGACAGAGCCACGTTAGAAAAGACGGGAACAGACGCGCTCTACTGAGCTCTGATTGTCACATAGCAAAATTCCCTGATTTGCCGGTGCTGCGGACATACATTACCAAGCTGTCGTCTTAACTGCAAAGATACGATCTGGCGTACCGAAGGCGATGGCTGGTTGCTTCGACGTCCCGTCGTGGTGATGATAATGTCGCGAGTATAGCCCAAAACAAATTATCCTGGTCTGGTTGTTCCAGACTAAAGACTTCCTAGCAGCTCAAATGCGCCTCTGAGGGAGACGAAGAAGGCTCGCCACACAATCACTAACCGTACAGTGATTGATTTTAACAAGCGAAGTCACACAGCAACTCTGATACAGTCAACTTTAGCCAAAACTGCCCAAGAGAGACAACATAGGCCGCTTGTACGCAGAACGCTCAATTGCCAACTGCACTCGGAAAGTTACGTTGAAGTCGAAACTTTAGCAGCTTCGTCGAACAGTTACAATTAAATGAAAGTATATTAGACAGCCAACGGAAGGCAGGCTGTCCAGAGCAGCCAGAGCTCAGTCTTGTAACCTACTCCGACCGAAAGGCGAGAGCCGACTCTCTCAAGAGCACTCGCGCAAGCTGAACACAGAACACTCCCGTCCCCACGACAGTGGCTGTGGATAAACGTTCCAATCAGCAACTCGAAAACCGGCGGAAAATTCCACTGTATTGCCGACGCACTACTATTCCGCCAATGGAGATACTTGGAGCAAATTTCTGCGCCGATTTTGCTACGTCACGGAGCTATCCCCTGAGCAAGCCAATCACAGTTATGATTTTGCAGAAAACGCGGGAATTTGCCCGCCAAGACTGCCTGGGAACACAAGTCATTCCCAAGCCTCGCTGGTAGCCGGCCAGAAAGTGTTTTCACTAAGTTTCTGCGAAGTAACGGAATCTCTAGCCCAGCCGCTCAGCCAGGCCCTTGTGGGCGTGTCTCCCCCGTTCTTATGACAATGTCGGTGTCTGGAAAGCATCCACTCGACTCCCTCACACCTGTCAGCTTAACCCTTTCAAGATCAGCAGAACCCACCTATCACCAGACCACCCGGGTGACGAGAGACGCTGGGTGGGAAGTCCGCGTGTGAAGGAATAGCAACTTTTCACCGCATGCAGTTAGAGAGGAAAATCGAATTACTCAGAGTAAGATAGAAATATGAGAGGGGGCTCATGCCACCTCTCAAAGTTGCTGCTCATCGTAAAGGTGACCTATAGAACGAAGAGACTGTTACACATTATAACGTTCGGCCAAAGTCTTCTTCAGCAAGAGGAACGCACTCCCACAGACACAAGCAAACAAACGTGACACACATATGACCGCCACCACCGGCAGCTTCGACCACTCAGACATACTGGACTTAATACTCAAGCTGTCTCTAGATGGTCAATAACGTTACACAATAATGTTGCACAATAATATTGACGTTCTCCCAAGACTACTCAAAAATACTGTCAATTATATTGTTCAGTAATACTATCGTTCGGAATGTTGGACAATAAAGTCGCCACAAGTAAAAAAAAAAGAGGTGGATGAAAAATTGGTTTAAAGAGCCTGCCTTGTGATGGCTGGGTGTTGTGTGATATCCTTAGGTTAGTTAGGTTTAAGCAGTTCTAAGATCTAGGGGACTCATGACCATAGATGTTAAGTCCCATAGTGCTCAGTGCCACTTGAACCATTTTTGTTTAAAGAGCGTCAAAGATCAGTCACGAAAACTTTTTGAGAGAACTGAGGTTGGAGGTACTGCCGTCGCTCCCCTTCCCCCGCAGATAATTTTAAATTTCTGTAGAAGCCCATATCCCCATCATAAAAAAAAACAAAGTAATGCAGTGAGAGACGCAGTTCCACCAAGTCAGACAATATCTATTACGCTACGATTCCGTGCTACTGGCAATTCTTTTGAAGGCTTGAAATTTACAAAGACAGTTTCACCTTACACTATTTGAGACATAGTTATGGAAACCTGTTATGCAGTAACAGTGCACTTCAGGTTAGTAATGTGCGCACAGAGATAAATGTCTATAAACACTTTTATTCATAATTTTGCGTTAATTTAATTTTTTGAAGACGTATTCCTTCATTGCCATTCTCTATCTTTTCTGAGTAACAAATCATACGATTCGTCATTCTTAACACTTCTGTTTTTGTACTCATTGCACTAACATCGCACAACGCCAGCAATGATATATACAT
This sequence comes from Schistocerca gregaria, assembly GCF_023897955.1. Lineage (NCBI taxonomy): Eukaryota > Metazoa > Arthropoda > Insecta > Orthoptera > Acrididae > Schistocerca > Schistocerca gregaria. The sequence goes on along the minus strand of NC_064927.1, from coordinate 456,025,893 downwards.
TACATTTCGATGCACTCTAGTAACAATGATCTTACGTCTTGTTTTGAACTTTTTTTCCACACAGCAACAACAAATCTAACTTAACCTAACCCGTGTAGCACGTGAGATACTGCCAACGATACACTCAGTAATGCCCACAGACGGCACCACTTTTCTAGAAAGCACGAAATATTTCCAGAAGTTCTTGGTTTTCTCAATATTATTGCGCACTTCCCAATCTTGCTCTCAGATGGTCAGTATTATTGCGCAGCCGGGAATATTGTTAATATTTTTGACTGTCTAGGGGCCGCTTAATTCCTTGACTGTGTAAGATGGCAAGAACTATGCCCCTTACATGAAGTCATTAAAAATCACCGAACTCACGTTGAGCGAACAGTAGGGCTGAACAAAAATCACTGACAAGGCACAGGGCATCGTATAGAGGATATAGTATGGACGTATTGGAATAATTAATGTTGGGTGATGGTTTTAAAGTAATTCACGCGACATGAAAACTTTGTGGAGACGCGTCGATTTACTGGAGGCTAGTTTATCCCAGGGAAGTATTCAGAGTTGACCACGGCGCGCGGCTGGGGAGCGACAAAGGAAAGCGACAATAGGCAGCTTAGGGCGGCTCAAACTCTTGAGAATGCAGTAAAGGAGCGCGGCCTCCAGCTGCCTTAAGATGAGTGACAGTGTGTGTGTGGTTGACCCCATGCTGGTGTACTGGGAAGCAGACGGAGAAGTTGTACACCTGTTGATAAGTGTCCGTCATCCCGTTTTCAGTGAAACATGCGAGAAAGCCGCGCAAAGCTACAGTGGAGGGGTCAACAGAGGCCGAAATATGTGTGTGTGTTACTATAGCAACTTCTCGCTGAATTCACGGTCTGCCGAGTCTGAAGTAAATCAGGTGAAGAGTGACAGAAGGAAATACGCCAGCCTCCGATGGGAATGTAGGACCAAGGAATTTGAAGTACTCTCCTGGGAGTCAGAATTTCGGAAAAACTAGTGTTTTATGCAGATGCTAACCTTGATGGGTGGCCTGGGAGGAGCTAAATAGCAGAAGTTGAGAGGAAGGGAAACTTTGTGGGAATTTGTTCACTTCCCAGAGCAGGCATTGGTCGGCGCTGGGAAGCGACTCATAATTAACACGACTTGCACTGCATTTGGTGTAGGTGATTTTGCTGGAGGGGAAACTACGTCGAAGAGCGGACTGGGAGAAGTCTCCGTAGAAGTTTTTTTCCGTTCCCGGCTTGCCTAGAGTGCAGATGTGGTGTTCTTTACTCAGCTTGCCTGAGAGAGAGGGAGCATCTCTGCAGTTTAGGACTTAGCAAATGGAACGATTGAGCTAGGAGTTAGAACGTTTTCGTTCAGATATGGACTGAGCAAGATAGCTAGGAGTGAATAGATGAGAGCAGCCTTGTAGCACCACGAGGCCGGCTGACGTCCGCACAACGACGACGCCCTGCCACACTGAATTCGGTGATATGGCGCCCACTCCGGCTTGAGTTAGGCCACTGATTAATTTGTTGGATCATGTCAGCAAAGTTTTCACGTGGGTTTGATGGGCCATGTATTGTAGAATTCTTCTTGCACTTCGCATTACGCCTGGGTCAGTCAATAGGAATTAATTTTGATTTATCACGCTTTATTCCACGTAAACGCAATTTATTCCCACTGTCTGTTAGGAGAGTCATGTAATGTGATGATTGAAGGTCGTGAGTTAAAGTAAATTTGTGCTAATCGACTGCATCTGTTTTCAATAAAGTAGTTGAAATCCCAAGTCACATTCTTAATTAATTTTATGTTCAACATTTGCATCTGGTGTTCAATAGGTGAATATAACATCAATGTGCACCCTTTTTTGATTAAAAGGGATCAATTCTGAATCAATTAATGTCAACACTGCCACCGCAGTTCAATCATGAGTCACAGGGCCTTCTTACTTTCTTTGCGTTATCCGACATTGCGGCAGTTTTGCACTCCCTGTTGATCTGTTAGTCAATTAGCTGGGGTGAACACACACCAAAACCAGATAAGTGATGGGTGGGGTGTTACAAGTGCTTGTGTGTCCTAGTCTACAGATGTTTTCAGCGGTTTCAGATAATATTCCATTTTTAACAAATAAATTATTCATGTTTAGTTTGTAACGTCTATACAATATTGAAACTGATAATACACAACAAATAATAAAAAAACGAAGTTATAAAGAAATCTAGACGTTTCGCTGCTTACAGGCCCAATGATATCTGCACAGATACCAGCTTCATAAAAATAAAAAATCGCATTCGTGATGAGAATTAAAATTAAATGTTTCAATAGCGATGCTGTATAACTGAGTTACACATAGTACGTGCTGAACTGTCACAACTCGAGAGTCGCAATTGCTATGATGCCACTAAAGTTAAAAGAAAGGCAATAATTTTTATTTATACTTTGGTAAATTTCTTAACTGAAGGTGGTATTAATCCAAGTAGACTTCACCTGTTTAGATCTCTCCGTTCCGCAAACAGTAAGCTCCAGATCTTTCATCAAGCATACAAGTGGAAGAAAATGGAAGGTCGAAATTTCTAGTCGTTAAAACATCTACGAGGTACGTTCATGAACGAACAAACTGATCTACGAGACAACTAGTATCTCGATAATTTTGGTCACATTCTGTTTATGGGTAATCAAAACAAAAGTAAGTTCCATTCGTAGTTTCCACTGCGGGGTAGAATTATTTATGTCCTCAATACACTGACTGAAATTTTCAGTTTTCAAAATTTTCCCAGTTTGGCACACCACGTCGTTTTAATAATTTTATTTTCATTTTATGTTTTATTGTTTTGAGCTGTGTTACTTTAGGTATACGCTTGAATATATATCAATTGATATAGCCGTCACGCAGATTTATTTTGTGGTCTGCGTTATACTGTTGCACATTTTCTCTCCTTAAATCCACCGACTGTCTGTCAAACGGACGGGAGCACGTCATGTGAATACGTTGCGATTTTCGTTAAGTGTGGCATCTTGTTCTAGGTGACTATCTTCCCCTTACGTTAAGGGGCCCTCACACGCTTAATATTTATTGCAGGAATAATATTGTATCTGTATACAGCGCGAAGGTGCAAGGCCAAGAACAGCACAGTACTATTGCGCAATATTTATGCCCGTTACGCGTCAGTTGCAACTCCGCCTTCGTGGCGAACATGTCGGCGCCGAACTCGCGCCTACTGAGGCTGCAGTCGCTGTGTACTGCGAAAAGAGCAGCGGCGTGACGCGGCGATGGGCGAAAAGGTGACTAGGATGGCGATGTACACGTGGCCATGCATGTGTAGAACTCAGTGCTCAGCACTGAGTATTAAATATCGAGCTTCTGAGAGCCTCTTCAGGTTCTCTCCTTGCCGGACCCGTTCTCTGAACCGCGCAGAGCAAGGACACACAAGGAGACGGTCGAGCGCTTCTAGGCGCTTCAGTCTGGAGCCACGCGGCTGCTACGGTCGCAGGTTCGAATCCTGCCTCGGGCATGGATGTGTGTGATGTCCTTAGGTTTAAGTAGTTCTAAGTCTAGGGGACTGATGACCCCAGATGTTAAGTCCCATAGTGCTCATGGACATTCGAACCACACAAGGAGAAAGGCAAACTGCGGGTATCGATCGAATTGGCAGAATCTGTTGCGCATCACTACAATATCGCAGTAACTTCAGAGAATGTTGCTGTGTATCGGCACACACATTACTTGTTTTGTCGAAAACTGAATTTAACATCCTCGCTGAGTGCTATTACCATTAACTTTTGACTGAAATGAAGTCAACAGTCAGCCACTACTATTTACTATATTTAACAAAAGAGGAAACTGTGAAGGAAACCTTCGACAAATGTGGGAAGGGAAATAAAGTCGAGGGAGAAGAAATACAATCAAGCGCCAAAGAAACTGGTATGGGCATGTGTATTCAAAAGTAGAGAGATGTAAACAGGCAGAGTACGGTGTAATGTTGATGCATTAATTTGTTCTGAAAGCGGTGCTGATATTCAAGACAATAAAAGCGGGTTAAAAGCTGTGAGCTATCTGGGGAAGTTAACCTTGCATTACTGAGCAACTGTTTCACCAGGTATCCAGTCTAGCTTACCAAATTCCCAACCAGACTAACATTAATTATAATCTTTTACTACTCATTTTACGATAACCGGTCATATAAAGAGACAATTTAAATGAAAAGAAATAAATCAGTTTATATTTGGACATTTATTTTAACATTGATCACTGTTCCGTTAAAATTTCAGCGTATTAAACTAGATTCATAACTAAACTGGTGCCTTATGTAGGATTGTGAAAATGTGAGTTTGTAATCTTTCGGAAAACATCAAATATGGAGCCAAGATTGGGAGACTGCATACAACACTGCATTCATAAAATAACACATGAAGAACGTTGAAACATATGCAAGAGGAAGTTAACCACAACCAACCGATTCAATTTTCACCCAAAGAAGTTACGTTCATAGCGCAATCCTGTCCGTCATGAAATTACCACACACTGGTATACTAAATTCATACTAACTCTGTGTGAAATCTTCCCGAAAAGAACAGATGAGGGCTACTTTGATGATTACACTACATGTTCACGTGGTCAACTTGGTTTACACAAAGAGTGTAACTCCACAACAATTTTCATAATTAAAATAAATTACATCGAAACACAAATTACAAAAGAAAAACCTCGAAATAGTTACTATCGTCTTACTATCAACCTTATGGGTCAAACAATTGTATAAGCACGTGGTACTGGTCTCACAAAATACACCCCACGTGTGTTGAACATAAAGAAAAGTTGCTATATTTAAAAATATTGTCATGACGAGACGTTATAATCTAACGCACATTCGCATTTAAGATAGATGATCTTAGTTAGAGTTACTGATCAACACGTGGTTCCACTTTACTCACAAAGTAGTGACAAAGCAACTACTGGAAGACATTCTGAACTTCAAACTCGAATTATTCTGCATTGCAATTTAAGATAACATAAGATATTTTAGATCGAAACCTGAAATAAAGGTGATTAAATTTTCAGTTAGGCTGTACTTAAGAAATCCATTGTCCTAGAGACTTAGTAGAGACGCGCTTAGCTGGAGATCTTACCACTTCAGACGCTCGCCGCGGACAGACTGCCGTGGGCTCCTCCTGAGGAGTGCCTCACAGATACAAACGGAAGTGACCAGAGAGGAAGCTCCCTATACCAACATGACAAGGGACGGACAGGACCATACCAAGAATAGAAACCGCTTTGCTTTCAGAAAGCGTAGCTACCTGTTCCGACATTCGTCCTACTGTTCTCTAGCAGACAGGCTTGTCTGCTACCATCAAGCATGCAACTAGAAATACATTTGCTCATTCATCCTTTCACACAGAAGGGGGATGACAGTATCTTATTATATACAGTATATAAAAGAAAGTGGATGTAGGTTACGTATGAGACTCTGTGACATAAACTGTGTTTTAAAGTGTAGTAGTGTGACAGATCGTTCTTGATTATGTGTAAAAGTAACACGTTCCACTGCTCAGTCTCCTTCCAGATAGTCAGAAACACTACAGTAAATTTAGAAGTGGAATGTATGCCGTAAATGACAAAAGTTTTAAGAAATTAACATGAAATGAATCCAACAGAGACCTTTCAACGGCTTTGCGGTCGGCAACGCTTGGAAGACAAGTGTCTGGCCTGGTTGTTAGATGGGTTACTGCTGCTGCAATGACAGGTTATCAAGATTTAAGAGAGTTTGAACGTGCTGTTATAGTCGGCGCACGAGCGATGGGACACAGCGTATCCGAGGTAGCGATGGGATTTACCCCATACGACCATTCCACGAGTGTACCTTGAGTATCAGGAATCCGGTAAAACATCAAATCTCCGACAACGCTGCGGCTGGAAAAAGATCCCGCAAGAAAGGGACCAACGACGACTGAATATAATCGTTCAACGTGACAGAAGTGCAACCCTTCCGTAAATTGCTGCAGATTTCAATGCTGGGCCATTAACAAGTATCAGTGTGCGAACCATTCAACGAAACATCATCGATATGGGCTGTCGGAGCCGAAGGCCCTCTCATCTACCCTTGATGACTGCACGACACAAATCTTTACGCCTCGCCTGGGCGCCTCAACACCGACATTGGACTGTTGATAACTGGGAACATGTTGCCTGGTCGGACGAGTATCGTTTCAAATTTTATCGAGAGGGTGGACGTGTGTGTGGGTATGGAGACAAACTCACGAATCCATGGACCCTCTATGTCAGCACGGGACTGTTCAAGCTGTTGGAAGCTCTATAATGGTGTGGGACGTGTGCAGTTCGAATGATATGAGGCCCCTGATATGTCTGGATACGACTCTGACAGGTGACACGTACAGAAGCGTCCTGTCTGATCTCCTGCATAAATTCATAGCCATTGGCATTCCGACGGACTTGGGCAATTCCAGCAGGACAATGTGACACCCCACACGTCCAGAATTGCTACAAAGTGACTCCAGGAACACACTTCTGAATTTAAACACTTCCACTGTCCACGAAACTCCCCAGACATGAACATTATTGAGCATATCTGGGATGCCTTACAACATGCTCTGGAGAAGAGGCCTCCAACCCCTCGTATTCTTACGGATGGGTGAACAGCCCTAAAGGATTCATGGTGCCAGTTCCCTCCAGCACTACTTCAGACATTTATTCGAGTCCATGCCACGTCGTGTTGCGGCACTCCTGTTTGGTCGCTGGGGCCCTGCGCGATGTTAGGTAGCTGTACCAGTTTATTTGCCTCTTCAGGTCAAAAATTTTTTGGTTTGGCGACGACGTTGTAATTCTGCCAAAGACCTCTAAGGACTTGGAACAGCAGTTGAACGGGGAGAATACAGTCTTGAACAGAGATTATAGATGACCATCAATGAAAGTAAAACAAAGATAATGGAATGTATTCGAAGTACGTCAGATGAGGCAGAGTGAATTACATTAGGAAATGACACTAAAAGAATTACATGAGTTCTACTATTTGAGCTGGAAAATAAGTAAAGGTGGTCGAAGGAGAGAGGATAGAAAATGCAGACTAGGAATAGCAAGTAACGCATTTCTGAAAAAGAGACTCTGTTAAAATTTAATATCAGTTTAAGTGTTAGGAAGTCTTTTCTGAAGGTATTTGTCTGGAGTCTAGCCTTTTATGGGAGTGAACTGCGGACAATAGGCAATTCAGACAAGAAGAAGATAGACGATTTTGGAATGTGGTACTATAGAAGAATCCCGAAGATTAGATGGGTAGATAGAATAACAGATAAGAAGGTATTGAATCGAATCGGGGGAAAAAGGAAATTTATCGCACAAGTTGACGGAAAGAAGGGATAGGTTCATAGGAGAAATCCCGAAGCATCAAGAAATTGTCGATTTGGGAATGGGAGGAATTGTGAGAGAGGGGGGGGGGGGGGGCGAATTGCAGAGGGGGAGCGAGGCTTGAATACAGTAATCATATTCAAATGTATGTTGGTTGCGGTAGTTATGCAGAGTCGAAGCAGCTTGGACTGGATGGACTAGCATCGGAGAGCTGCATCGAACTCTGTACCTGTTTTACATTCTTTTATTGACAGTGAAGATGTGATTTTCTGTTGCCGGTGTCATGCCGCAATTATGTTGAATCTGGCGTCGTAAAATTCTTTGATGTGAACGCATTTTTTTGCATAGAACTAATCAAGTCGTGTTGAATTATGTACGCTGCTCTGTGCAGGAGATTCTTCGAAAAGCACCGCGAAATAATCAGACCTTCCTTTTTTTACCATCTGCATTATGCAACGTCACAAGCACCAGCGAATATCGATGTGTGTGACATATGGTGCCAGAACACACAGCTATGCTGCTACTGCTTCATTCCAGACACTTCCTCTCCCAGTAGCTGCACCGACAGAACAGCAGCTAAAAGGCTATTCTGCAACAAACTGTGCAGACAAGATGATAGTCGAAACTTTTAAAACGTGTTTTTGCAGAAGAATGCTGAACATGAGACCTTGGATCAGCTGAATAATGAAATACTGAATCTGGGAGAAAAGGAATTTAAAACATAACCTGGCTAAAGAAGGGATCAGCTGAGACGACACATCCTGAGATAGTAAGGAATTATCAATTTGGTAATGGGGCTGGGGGGATGTTTACGTTCGAATGTATGTGTGCTTGGGGGGGGGGGGGGGGGGCAGAGAATTAGTCCACACCACCAAAGTGAGGAACAATCATTATTTTATTAGATTCACACTCAGCTCTGATCATGCTAAAATGCGACGTTGTCAACAATACCAAAAATTATCTCGTATGTCACAGTACAGAAGCAGTTCAAGAGCTTTCCCACATCGCATAACTAACACTACTATTATGTCCTAGGTAAAGGCGTACAGCCGATCAAAGGGAAATGGAGAAGCTGACACTTTGGCCAAGGAAGCTGTGTACCTAGTGAAATACGATAAAATATCACCTGTAGATCTCCTGCATACCATAAGGAATAGAATCAGGGCCAGATGGAAGGGAAACCTCCATCGGCCTTAAGAAATTAAAGGGAGCCATTATACCGCAGTGGTAGCTGATCTCCCATCACGTTCTTGGTACCAAAAATGCAAATACATTGGAAACTATATAGTGACAATGACACCCCTTCGATTTAATCACGGGAGATTTCGGCAACATCTCTACAGCCTCAACGTGATCCCACCTTCTTCGTGTGAATGGGGCGGTGAGGAGAAAGTTAATCAAACTTTCTTCAATGACGACAGGAGATGTTTAAAAAACCACCGTACGTTATAGCATGCGATGTTCTTCGGGACGCATTACCAATGAACATTCAAACTCTTTTAGACAGAAGAGCTAAACGTGAAGTCGTACACGATTATGTAGCGGAAGGACAAGAAGAAAAAGCGTCTTTTTTACTTTGTAATATAGTGACTGGATAAGTATGTTTCGTGGTATTAACCCTCCTTTTATACTAATGAATGTATTTTAATTTTCTTAGGTCATGGAATTAATTTCGAGCAAAACGAATGTAACTGTCAGTTCTTGTATGCTACTTGTACTGCATGTTACCTTTTAATGGTTTCAGACTGTTACACGTTTCAATGTTAAAAAGATCACTCCCAGGCTGGCTGTACGGGTGATGGCTAAAGGCATTCATAAATTTAAAAAATAATGAATCAACACCAATCTGCAAAACAACAAAGAAATAATACCTCAACCGAAGCTAGAATTATGCAGTTCGGACATGATCAAACGGCTCTGAGCACTATGGGACTTAACTTCTGAGGTCATCAGTCCCCTAGAACTACATCTATTCCTGTGGCAGGATTCGAACCTGCGACCGTAGCGGTCACGCGGTTCCAGACTGTAGCGCCTAGAACCGCTCGACCACACAGGCCGGCAACATTCGTGGACTGATAAGCTTTTCGGCCCCAGCTATCAACACAAACAACCATCTCCGGCCGGCTCAGACATGATCACTGTAAATAAAATAATGGGATTCTGCTCCGTAATCATGTGATATAATACGCAGCAACCTTGTTAAGCTTACGTGTAATCAGCAGTGCGATGCATTTGCCGATTCGTGTAGTTAAATTTTGGCTCTGATTAGCAGTGCATTTCCACGAAGAAAGTGTATAAAGAACGTTCAGTCCTTGTCTCCGATTGAGTGACGGTAAAATAAATATTAGCAATACGTCACCCTGACGAAGGTCCCCTTCAATAGTATCAATGTGAGGTGACGCAGTGGTAAGCCATTGGACTCAAAATCTCCAGCCACCCAGATTCTGTGACTTCCCTGTGTCGCTTAAAGTGGATGCGGGGAAGGTTCCTTTGAAAGGACACGGCCGATTTCCTGCAACGACTCTCGCCTGTGCTCTGTCTCTAATAACCTAGTCCTCGACGGGACGTTGATCTCCGATCTTTCTTCCTGCTTTCTTACTTTCAGTCGTAACTGAAACATCTAAAAGCTTTGCAACATTATACGGTGGGACACCAACAAGACTTTTATCAAAATTAACTCCTGTTGCAATGTGTACATACGCTCGAAAACGTAAAATTCCTTTCTTTCCACCTTTAACAGCAGCCTCGATAGTTGCCGAGAAAATCCAACCAACACACGTGTGCCGTGCGATTCATAAGTATTTTGATTGTTTGCCACTCTTCATTAATATTCCAGAAGCGCGCGTTATTTCAACTCTTCTAACGGAACACAGGGCCATATTAAAGCAAATTCGGGAATTTTTGGCACTTGGCAACATTCGAAATTGCTTACGCCCTCTAGTCTCAGCTTAGATAACAAGGGCGTGTTTCTCGTAATAGCATCCGTAGAAGAAAACAGGTTCAAATGAAAATGGCTCTTTTTTTATAAAAACATTTATTAAATAAACAATGTTACACATTCCAAATACATACTAAGTTATACATACATGAAGTTATTTAAACAAAACGGTTTGATTATTTCAATTACGCTGACGTTAAGGAAAGACAACAGAAGATTGTGTTACTGACTAAAGTACCTGAAAAAATTAAGTTAAACATAAACAATTTTTTTTAAGACATTCAAACTTCAACCTGAAGAAGTAAAATCTGCACTTTGAATTACATGAGCTCCAATCTTTACAGACGCACTATTACTTCTTTATGATGGATATCAGCAAGTTGGTGGGATAATTTTAAATATAAAACAGTTTAATAATCATATTAGACAATTTCTGAAATACTTGAGAATGGCGGAGAGGAGATATGTAATAAACTTGCCGACCCTTCCAACTACACTTTCTGGACATTAATTGAATCTTAAGTATCTGAAGTGATCAGATCTATATAGTCAGTCTTTCGCTGCCAAACTGACTTACACATCACAGTGCAAAAATGAACAAGGCAATGTGCCAGCCATTGAATGTTACATATATCAGATATAATCTTATGGTTTTAACCAATCGATAAGGACATTTCTATAAAAACTGTCTATTTCCAAATTTCTAGTTTAAGCCAATAATGCACCTTTAATGTTTTGTGTTTTGACACTGTTAGACACACAATGTCAATGTCACATAAGTTCTGTACATTCGCTTGTAAATTTCAAAAACTGCTGTCTGAAGTAGAAAAAGCACACATCATAAATATACTGTAAAATCTTAAATAGTGTCCTTAAGGTAACTACAATACATCACTGTCAACACAGTCTTCTTTTTTTACATTAGCCAATGCCCATTCTTTCAAATACAATTTTGAACATATTACCGAACTTTTTCTTGTGATTCGAAAACCTTCTAATTTTGTGGAACCCACACAGCATGTGGAGGACCAATTGGATGAAAATCAGTGTGGGTTTAGGCCTCTTAGAGGTTGTCAGGACCAGATCTTTAGCTTACGGCAAATAATGGAGAAGTGTTATGAGTGGAACAGGGAATTGTATCTATGCTTTATAGATCTAGAAAAGGCATATGACCGGGTTCCTAGGAGGAAGTTATTGTCTGTTCTACGAGATCATGGAATAGGAGGCAAACTTTTGCAATCAATTAAAGGTCTTTACATGGATAGTCAGGCAGCAGTTAGAGTTGACGGTAAATTCAGTTCATGGTTCAGAGTAGTTTCAGGGGTAAGACAAGGCTGCAACCTGTCTCCACTGCTGTTCATATCATTTATGGATCATATGTTGAAAACAATAGACTGGCTGGGTGAGATTAAGATATGTGAACACAAAATAAGCAGTCTTGCATATCCGGATGACTTAGTTGTGATGGCAGATTCGATTGAAAGTTTTCAAAGTATTATTTCAGAGCTAGATCAGAAATGTAAGGACTATGGTATGAAGATTAGCATCTCCAAAACGAAACTAATATCAATGGGAAAGAAATATAAACGGATTGAGTGCCAAATAGGAGGAACAAAGTTAGAACAGGTGGACGGTTTCAAGTACGTAGGATGCATATTCTCACAGGATGGCAACATAGTGAAAGAACTGAAAGCGAGGTGTAGCAAAGCTAATGCAGTGAGCGCTCAGCTACGATCTACTCTCTTCTGCAAGAAGGAAGTCAGTACCAAGACTAAGTTACCTGTGCACCGTTCAATCTTTCGACCAACTTTGTTCTATGGGAGTGAAAGCTGGGTGGATTCAGGTTACCTTATCAACAAGGTTGAGGTTACGGATATGAAAGTAGCTAGGATGATTGCAGGTACTAGCAGATGGGAACAATGGCAGGAGGGTGTCCACAACGAGGAAATCAAAGAAAAACTGGGAATGAACTTTACAGATGTAGCAGTCAGGGCGAACAGGCTTAGATGGTGGGGTCATGTCACACGCATGGGAGAAGCAAGGTTACACAAGAGACTCTTGGGTTCAGCAGTAGAGGGTAGGAGGAGTCGGGGCAGACCAAGGAGAAGGTAGCTGGATTCGGTTAAGAATGATTTTGAAGTAATAGGCTTAACATCAGAAGAGGCACCAATGTTAGCACTGAATAGGGGATCATGGAGGAATTTTATAAGGGGGCTATGCTCCAGACTGAACACTGAAAGGCATAATCAGTCTTAAATGATGATGATGATGATGATGATGATGATGATGATGATGATGATGATGATGACGATGATGATGATGATGATCACACAGCATGTGTACCTTGAACTGTACGATGCTATCGGATCCTAATTTGTTAAGGACGTAGTTAGCGAAATTTCCCAGCAGCCAGCACACAGCGTTATTTTTTGGTTCTGGGAAATAGCGTACTTCACGCCTGTGTATCAATGACAGCGATATATACTCAGGGGATGTTCTTGTAATCAGAGCTATTTGCTCCCGGATCCACTTCCAACTATTCATGTGACCACTGCAAGTATATCTATGAATTACTGTGTCAACTAGATGGCATTGTTGACATAAATTTGTTTCACAGAGTCCGATTGCGTGCAGTCTTTCATTGGTGCTAACTATGTTGTTAACTGTCTTGTACCACGACGTTTTTTTTATAAACGTGAGCACATTAGAACTAATGTTTTTCCAAATATCAGTCCACTCAATGTTTGGAAACTGTCGTTCTATTTTGTTCCTTCCTTCGCTTTTCTTTCGTTCCCGCATTATGGCTCTCGATCTTAAGTGTCGGGACTGCCTGAGTTCGACACTGACATAACTAAACTCAACATAGAAAATCCTCACGTGCTGTAAGCGACTGTTGATATTCTGCACGTCAATCGGGGGAAGCAGGCTTGGAGGTTTAATGATCTCGAAAAGTTGGCTGGTTATGCTTTCTCGCGAGTCTTTTATTAAATTAATTTGCCTTTTGATAAAAAGAGCAGAGGCTTTATCCGTTATATCAGTTAATCCTAGTCCACAATTTTTAGGATCTAAAGTGGCTCTGAACTCTTAACCTCTCCACAAAATGTTGGCGATTTTGGACATTATTCTCCTCGCTATCATTCTCGGTATTGGAAACAGCTGGGCAGTATAATAAGCCTTAGCAAGGATGCATGAGTTGATATACTGTGTTCTTTGAACTTGGTTCATATGTGGAGTTAAATTCTCTACAATGGCTCCTTGCAATTTATCTGCTGCAACTTTCCAATTTTCATAGGGCATGCTGTTAGGGTGATTCCAAGTGTTTTATGTTGTCGGATTAATTTTGCCCACTCGACGTTGATATTATCAAAACCTCTGAGATTTAACATCTTACTTTTTTTGCGTTTGCATTGGCTCCAGATGGTCTACAGTACGAACCATCACTGTTGCTAGCGTGGTTACATCGTCATTGTTCCTTATAATGACCCCTATATCGCCAGCATAGGCTCTTATAACTGTTTTATTTCCTGATAATGTTAAGCCTTTTAATCTAGCATGGCCATGTCGGAGGAAAGGTTCTAGCGAAATGGCGAAGAGCGACATGGACAGAGGACTTCCTTGAGGAACACCTCGTTGTATTTGCATCGGCCTGGATTGTTGACAATTCACCGCTATTTTAGCATTTATTCCAGTTGCTATGTTCTTAATCAACTGTATGACCCTATCGTTGAAACCTATTTTCTTCAATGTCTGTAGAAGATATTCATGATTTACTACATCGAACGCTTTATAAAAATCTAAAAACAATAACGCACACTTCATGTTAGTTACAGAAGTTATTGCAATGATATCCCTGAATTCCGCTAGATTTTGGAAAATGGTTCTGCCTTGTTCACAGTTCTGATGTTGACTAATAATTTTATCTGTAAGGCATGAAATTCTCTTGTTTATTATTCTAGCTGTTAATTTATAATCAGAATTCAGCAGTGAAATTGGACTAAAATTATTTAAATCTTTGTTTCCAGTATTTTCTGGCACCAGAACAGTTTTACTCTCCTGAAACTCAGCCGGAATCATTTTACTCCGAATAACCTCATTTACAATGTCCGTGATTTTCGCACCTACTATTGGCCAGTAACGAATGTAAAACTCTGCTGGTAGACCATCCGGTCCTGGGGATGTTTTTGGTGGTGAGGCGCACAGTCTCATACACGTCTTCTTCACTGACAACCACGAGAAAATTTTCGTTGTCATTTTCTGTCACCTGTGGGGCTAGGATGTCAAGGGATTCTTCCAAGGAAGCGTCACTACTTTGATGTACGATTTAAAACACAATTAAAATCACCCTCCAAGTAATAACTGTCTTGGCGATTTCCTTAACAAGTATATCAGGTCATCTTTGAAGAAACGTGTCCTGTCTGCTCGATGAGAACTTCCTGAAGGGGCGTACAAGTTGATGATAGTCACATCATAGACATTCAGTCCTGTTCCCCTTCTGGATTCCAGTCGTTTCACCTCGCTTACTGTAATCCCTTCCCTCACCAAAATAGCTGTTCCAACACATTTATGTAACTGACAAAACCGGGAATTACCAAATCCGAAATTAAAACTTCTTGCAACAGGGCAATATCAGTCGCGGATTCGTACAAAAATTCCCTAAGGGCCGATAATTTCAAACCCGTCGTGATTTTATTTATGTTTATAGTGGTGACAGAATAAGATGGCGTCATTGTGCTGTCACTATGTAGTTGTTTTGATGAACTAATTTAGTCTCCTGTGGTTCAGGGTTCAGTGAAGCTGTAACAGTTTTCTTGGAAGGCTGCACATGGAATAACACTTCAATCAGTTTATTGGTTTCTGTCCCGTTTTTTTCTACTACTGATGTTTTCTCTTGTACCGCAAGCAGACTGATTTCCTGGTAAACTTTCTGATTTTTCCTCCAGTGATTCGTGTACGACCGTTTCGGATTGAACATTCTTTGGGCTTTGGTCGCCCTACCGGATTTTCCCTTCCCTTGGTTACGAGCTACATTCTCATTTGGTTGCGTCGGTATTTTACTTCGCGGCTTATATGGAGCAGCAGCAGACGCTTTCGCAATTTCGGTTGCCGGCGCCTGTCCCTTAGGTGTTGACCGTGATTTCATTTTGGCCACCACTTCCTCGTTATTTATTAATTTCACTCACTTCCTGATCGAGGGAAACAAATGGAGACTGCAGTTTTGCAACCTCTCCCTGAATTTGTTTATACAGATAGATTCTGATCTTTGCAATCGGCTACTGCACCTGTTGTTTCTTGCAAATTAATGCTGCTTACACCCCCTTCATTTTCTGGTACCGTATGTGTATTATCTTTCTGTTCATTAATTTCCATTCGCATTTTGCCTTCAGGTTCCTCTGCCTCGTCATCTCACTGTTTTTGCTTGCGAAGTGAGGGAGTGGGACAAGACAGAGGTCGTTTTTTCGGTTGCTTTCAGTTTCACGAGTAGTGGCAACAGGGTTTCCTTTTGTTGTTAACGGGGGAAATTTACTGTTATCGTGAAGGGAGTCATTAGCTTGGCCCGATGCGTTAACATCCCCAACCAGTTGTTCCGGGCTATTCTTTGGTAACATATCATTTAAGGTAAGCTTCTGACGCTGTATCAAATTACTTTCAAGAACAACAGTTCGCCGCGGACATTCCTGTTTGAAGAGGCCGGTTGGGTTACATATATGACATGTAGCTTCCTGACCTGTATAAACAATTTGTGCCTTATACCCACAAACAGTTACTTGAGACAGAATATTCGTCTTAACGTCCATCTCTACACAGCTGACCCCGTTAAAACAGCGCAGTTTAAAGCGAGGCGACCATCTTTCATTTGCAATTGATTTAACGTCTCCGTAGTTTGAAAGAGCTTCTTTAATCTTATCATTTTCAATTTCAATGGGGAGATTCAAGACACGAACGGTTTTGTAATGAATATCCGCTCTATAGATGGAAACCTTACTTTTATAACCATTTCTATGCACAAAATCTACTTCATGGCCCCACTTTCGTAACACTATATCAACAGTCGAAGCACTGATTAACTTGACAAAAACACAGTATTCTTCCTGATCCGGTTGCCATGTACGGACGGTTTCAGAATTTACACCAATTACCTGTGTAATCCAGTCATCCATTTCCAGGGATGTCGGCTGAACAGGACGGGATTCCTTGTCGAAAGCAAATACCAGAGTATTCTTCCTGAGGTTTGTAGCCATGGTTAATCCAGCGAAGCAATTTCAGTTAAACAACCGAAATTCCAAGTAGCAACAGCAAGACCAGAAAGAGCGATCAGATCACAAGGAACCGGAACGAACACGGAGATTAACGGACGGACGGCACTCGGTGAAGCACAAGTGCAGCGATGTAAACACTGAAGTGCAGCGCAACAGTTAACAGCGGCCACTCGCGGGCGCGGCTGAAACGGAACTGCTCTGAGCACTATGGGACTTAACATCTTAGGTCATCAGTCCCCTAGAATTTAGAACTACTTAAACGTAACTAACCTAAGGACGTCACACACAGCCATGCCCGAGGCAGGATTCGAACCTGCGACCGCAGCGGTCGCGCGGTTCCAGACTGAAGCGCCTAGAACCGCTCTGCCACATCGGCCGGCAGCATTCGTGAACTGATAAGCTTTTCGGCCCCAGCTATCAACACAAACAACCATCTCTTGAGGATGTAGCTGGAAAGGGCTAGAACGAGCGAAACTCGAGTAGGTAATCTCGATAACTGACAGATAAGCAACGCTGTGGCTCGGGCGAAAACAGTTGCATGTTCGTGTTTTTCTGTAGTTTATTATCTGGTCTAAACATAGACATGCACATTACAGATAAAAGAAAGTCGTAGGATAACAGCGGAAGCCTTAAGCAGCTGGGTTAGAATAGAGAGAATCAAGACGTGTACGAAATTCCACTGGATGTCACATTACTTTTTCTGTCAGATGGAGGGGTTGCGAGGGAACAGGATTTCCTGCGGTGATCTGAACAAAAATTTTCCCTTTCGTGCACGCCCACACACATCCCAACGAATTTGCGAAGCAGGTGTATGAGTTGGTTATAGACACAATAAGCACGGAGGAAAAGTGTTTTAAAATAAAACTGGCTGATTCTCCGATGTGCGAGAAGTATGGTGTCACAGCGTTGAGACAGCATTTATTCGTTTGTGGTGAGAAATACCACATTGGTGATTGGTCGGGGAAAAATTGGACCCTACTAATAGGTCCACATGGTGGTGTATAACAGTCGAAATAGTTCTGTTACCGAACTGGAAATTCTTCCCAGTGGCGAAAGTAATGCACTCGCTTTGAATCTTGGCACTCTGAATCTTATACCTTACAAGCCAGAGCAGCAATTCTTAGTGAAGGGAAAGATCACTTTACTTACCAGCATTGGATAATGTATAATAGAATATAAGCCAAGTATAGAAAACACTTTCAAAGATTTGTTCACGGGAGCTACAACCTAAGCTAATCCGACGAAACGTCTTTAGTTTGTCTTCCTTCTAAGAAAAGTTTTAACAGTTTTGGAGTAGAGCAATTAGTTCTTTCCAAATAAGATTTTTATTCAGATTTTTCCGAAGAAGAGTTTTAATCCCTCTGAGAAGATTTTTAATTTTTTCTGTAAGAGGTTATTTTTAGATCTTGCCGAAGAAGAGTTTTAATCCATGTAAGAAAAGATTTTTTTGAGTCTCCGTAAAAAGAGCTTATAGTTTTTTCCGAAGAATGTTTCAGTTTACTCCGAAGAAGACTTAGGATGGTTTTTTTTTTTTTGGAGTAGGATTTCCGATTTTTCAGAAGAAGAGTTTAGTTTTCTCCGTAGGAGGCTAGTTTTCTGAAGAATAGTTTAAATTTTTACAAGGAACACTTTTCATTTTGTCTCGAAGAAGATTTAAATTATTTCTAACAAGAACGGGATCTCATTCCGGTTGCGTCACGGAAGTTGACAGTCTGCCATTAACGTAGGTTTCATCTCTCATCGTTGTGAGTAGCACCAGGAGCCAACGCGGTTCGGATTCCCCGTAAAACTCTAGTTCCCGTTTCCCCTGTTGGATAACATGGGTAGATTAAGGACGCACAAATCGCAGAAGTAACGCTTAATTAAAATACTTTTACCGGGCCGTTGAACCACATGAAATTATTGTTGTTACGAAGGTGGCTTGACAAGTCTGGTAAATTTCCAGAAAAGAATGTAACAATTTTGTTGCGTCTTCATGGTTGGTAAACTGGATTATAAATAATGTCAACAATGTACAGCACACAGTTCAGGTATTGACAACCGCCTGAATTGGTCAGTGTGTCGACAGCTATTGAAAATGAGAAAACCGAGATTCGTGCTGTTATTAACCATTTTCATTTGAAGGGGTGGATTACATTACGTATTAAAACAGAACTGGATGAAGTTCACATGGACACTGCACCATCGTTGAAGGACATTTACTTTTGTATTAATGAATTTAAACGTGGCGGGGCAAGCACCGAAGACGATGCGCCCTTCGGCCTTCCAATTGAGGACAACACAAAATACATGATATGGTAGTGCAAGACCTTCGAATAAAATTTCTTTAGACTGCTAAGGCTGTAGCCTCCTCAACTGGGTGCGTGCATAAAAGCCCGTATGGAGAATGGGCTAGGAAGGAGCTGTATGTGAGGTGGGTGCAGCGATTGTTCATAGTTGACCAAAAGCACACCCGGCACATTTCAGCACAATGTCTGGCGATATTTAATCACAATCCGCAAGAATTTTTGCACCGATTTGCGACTGATGATGAAACCTGGATCCGTCATTACACACCAGAGTCAAAAAGGCAGTCAAAATAAAGGACAAATGCTGGTGAAAGTGGAGCTGTAAGGTGATGACCATTGTTTTTTTTGGGGGGGGGGGATTCCTGAGGAATAATCGCCATAGATTATTTGCGAAAATGCATAACCATAAATGGATGCTATAATGCTTCATTGTTGGATCGTTTGAAACTTGCGTTGGTTGAAAGAAGAGCAAACAGTGCTGTTTCACCAGAATAATGCGGCAACCCACACATACCAGCGATAACAATGGCGAAAGTGGATAAACTGGGCTTTGAATTGGTTCCTCATCGACCCTGTTCACCAGACTTAGCCCCAAGTGACTTCTTCGTGTTCCCTAACTTGATACTTGGGCTTGGTGGGTGAAGTTTGGATCAAATGAGAAGATGATGATTATAGTCAGCTCGCATTTGCAGAGATTGACAGAGCCTAATTTTCCGATTGGATGAAAAAGCTGGAGGACCGCTGGACCAAGTGTGTATCCCTCAGAGCAGCATACGTCCAGAAGTAATGTGAGTTGTTTACGAAGCAAACATTTTTTCTTAATTCTTATCAGACTTATCAAAACAGCCTCATATCTCCACTGCACCTGATACTGAAACGCGAAAGCCTGTTGATTTTGCTTACTTTCACTCTATTATCTCGTATGATTTTATATTTGGGGACAGCTCTGGGTAGCCACGAGAATATTCTTAGCTCAGAAAAGGGCGGTCAGATTGATGTGCCGTGTGTTTCATTCAGATGTCTCGAAATTCTATCTCTGCCAACCTTGTGCATACTTCCATAATGGATCTTTGGATGACAGTATTGAGTCGTTCTGTAGAAACAGAGACATTGTTTCAGTAACGGAATAACATTTATTTACGCACTGTACAAAAGGTGTGCACTATTCAGCATATTTCTTTGGGATTCCAGCAGAATTGGAAAGAAAAAACAAGTATTCTACCCCAAGCGAAAAGGTTTCCTTGTTGCATTCTTCTTCTGTTCTGTACAGGAGCTCCTGGCAGTAATACAGAACTTTTCTTTGTAACGTACCAATTATTCGCATATTCTCTCATATTTTTTCGAGTTTTATTTGTGCTTTAAGTTTTATGTTTAAAACTTTTCTAATCAATGACCATTTAGCTTCAGTTCGCAGGGTCACACGAAACCAGATAAGTAGATAACGGAATAAAATAAATGTAGACGTTTCTGGACAGAATATTGTTTTCAGTACGGGAGTAAAAACATTTATTTGCGAGTTAAGGGCTGCTGAAGTATTGACATTTCCAACCCTCGTTGTACTGCAGCAAAGCCCGTTCCGTCTAGACTACAGCCTTCGTGTAGTTTCTGGAACGTTCGTCGTGCCGCACGTGGCCTCCGCGAGCCTGTAATCGCCACATCGCGCAGCAAATGGAAATAACACACGTAATGACAGCATAGTCGCCTCGGAAACTGGTTCTGACAAAAAGAAGTGCCATTATGGTGGGCTCCAGCCGCACGCGAGGGAATTTCAGCTATGCTGCGGTGAGCCCACAGGTCACGCGAATAATGGGTGGGGGGAGGAATTCAGGGGAAGGGGGGATATGTGGACGAGCGAGTCAGACAGGCGCCTTTCCAGAGTACACTGGCGCCTGTCGGGCAGAGCACGCTGGAGCGATCGATCTCAGGTAGTACAGTGTTCCAGTGGCCCCATTCACGTTGCGTAATGCGGCAACATTAAGTGAAAACCGTGCAACGCGGCTGCAACCAAACCAAGTCAGACACGTCCAACATCGTGCCTTTGCATAACACTAACAAGGGGAAGGCCTCAGTCACGGCCAACGGATTCGGCTTAAATTTGGCAGGTCGCTTGTGTACAACCTAAAACGAAGGAATCTAAGTTATTGTGGGTCAACAACCCCGCGTTTTTGAGAAAATCACCCCTAAAGGTTGTGAAGAGTAATCGACACAAAATTGGAGGGATCGATAGATAATAACTTATATAACTGCCGCTTGTGTACCCACATGGTAAACGCTATTCGGCGACAGCGCTGATAGCGCACCGGCCAAGGTAACTGGCTGGGTCTCGAAGACCCTGGGTTCGAATCTCTAAAGATAGGACACAACAAACAATAACTAGTTACTACAGCATAAACAGAGGAGCTACTTACCACAAACTACATACAGTAATCGTCATATGTTACTTACGGAAGGGCACTTTATTCATTCACAAAACGTATTTCATTCGGTGCGTTAACGATGGAAAAATCACTACATGTATCCTCGAGGTTCGCGGCAGCCTAATGACGGAAAATAACTCTTTCCGATTGACTTCTATAAGGCTCGTGATGGACACCTTCACTCTTCCAGGTTCACAACTATGGTATGACGAGGCAACCGGGACAACTTAACTCTTCGCGCATGCATTCTGTCCCGTGCCACGCTGTAAACAAGTGTCGCGTGGTTTGCTATCTGTGAGCCCTCGTGAGGAATTCGCAGCACTCTTACTTGGAGTTGTTTTCATGTGACAAGGCTTAAAAGTTTAATACTTTACTAACTCTCGGCGTTAGGGAAATTAGTTTGCTTACCTTATTATTAACATTCCTTATTGATTTACGTACCTTATTAACCCTCCTGTCCCTATCAATTGAGATCTGGAAAGATACAAACGAAAAGAATAACATCCGCTAGGCTTCTTCGAGATTCTAACCCGGGTTCTCCCATTCCGAGCCAGTTACTTTAGCCATTGCGCTATCGTTGCTGCCGGCGAAAAGCTTTTTGCATGTCGGTACAGAAGCGGCAGTTGTAAAAGTTTCTTACTCCCATTTCTGGAAGCGTATGCGTTTTCGGATCCCATGATGATGAAAAATGCTCTACTTAAAATTATCTATCGATCCCGTCAATTTTGTGTTGATTGCTCGTCATAACCTTTAGTGGTGATTTTCTCAAAAACGAGGGGGTGTTGACCCAAAATATCTTCGATTCCTTCATTGTTGTACACAAGCGACCTGCCATATTTGAGCCGAATCGGTTGGCCGTGTCTGAGGCCTTCTCCCTTGTAAGCCTTCCTCCGTCTCCTTCTGCATTTTAAGCCTACTGCAGTGGAACGAACTGCTCTGTAATTTGTGCCTTACCCTAAACAACTATATGTTCAGAAGGAGATTATGACTTCATCTGTCGTTATCAGCGTAGCTTCCCTCTCGGCTTATCCCACCTGTTTTCCTTGTGACCAACAGCGAACCAGTATTTCAGTCAGACTGAGGTCTAATCATGCTTCTCTCATCCCTATCTGCTTCTGTTTTCTTTTTTCCATCTAACCTGCTAATTTTAGCCTACACAAGTTTAACAAACTGTTTTGAGAAGCCTGCTGTTAATTAACATCCTTGTAAGATATTTTGCAATAGGTTTTGGTGTTGAAAGGAAAAAATGGGAGAATAATTTAACGGTATTAACGATATACAATGGCGTTCTTGCACAAATGTAAATAAAGATACGTTACAAGTTTAACAAAAGTGTGTGACCTGCCATGTAAAATCTTATGCGGTAGTTAACAGAGTTAACTGTTCTGGCTCTATAAAGTTAAGAAATGAAACGAAAATGATAGGAACAAGAGAAATACAAATGTACCTAAACTGAAATAACTATTCACATAAAAACAAATATTTAACACGAATCGACGATTAGAATTCCCAGTGCTGCGTGCACCTGGTTTAATTCGCCTACATTGCATTACCCTTGTTTTGCTTTTACTGATCATCCTATAACCTTTTTTTTCCAAGACACTTTCCATTCCGTACAACTGCCCTTCGAAATTCTCTTCCGTCTGTGGGTGATTACAGTGACATCGACGAACTTCAAATTTTTATTTGTTCTCGCCGAAATTTGATTCATTTTCAAAATTCGCCCTCATTTTCCTGTAGTGCTTGCTCGAGGTATAGATTGAGTAACATAGGCGATAGTGTATCTTACTTCCCAACGCCTGCTTCCTTTCAATTTCCTTCGAATCTAATAAATTAGCGGTCACGCGGTTCAAAACTGTAGCGCCTAGAACCGCTCGGCCATCCCGGGTTGTTGATAACCTGACGCTCCCTACTCGCGCTACCTTAAGAATGTCAAAGACTGCATTCTGGGCAACACTGTCAAACGCTTTTTTTAAAATCTAGTTATTCTACATATACTGATTGGGCTTTCTTCAGTTCATTGTATAAGCCGTAGTGTCAGTATGTTTCTGCATTTCCACCGAACTCTGACAGATCTGTTCGCGATTGGGCTCTACCAGTTTCTTTCATTCTCCTGCGAATTATTCGTTATTTTTCAGCCTTTACTTTTTAAAGCAAAGGTCCGGTAATATTCACACCTGATAATACCTGCCTTGTTCGGAATTTGTATTATTATATTCTTGTAGAAGTCAGAGGTAATTCTCCTGTCCCATGTATCTTGCATACTATGTGCAATAGTTTTGTCCTAATACGTTCTCGCAGAGATCTCAGTACTTCTGAGGGAATGTTGGCTAGTGTTGTCTTTCAGTGCTCTGTCAAATTCTTCTCTCAGTACCACATCTCCCATCTCTTCTTCATCTACGTCCTCTTCCCTTTCCCGCCGGCCGCGGTGGTCTAGCGGTTCTAGGCGCGGAGTCCGGAACCGCGCGACTGCTACGGTCGCAGGTTCGAATCCTGCCTCGGGCATTGATGTGTGTGATGTCCTTAGGTTAGTTAGGTTTAAGTAGTTCCAAGTTCTAGGGGACTGATGACCACAGTAGTTAAGTCCCATAGTGCTCAGAGCCATTTGAACCATCTTCCATTTCCATACTATACATACAAGTGGTACTCTTTTTAAGTGTGTCTTTTATTTCTCTTTAGGCGCCGTATATCTTTCACGCAGTCTCGCTTGTTTCTATAGTTTAGCATTTCTTCCCTAGCTATTCCTGCTTTGCCATTTTGCACTTTCTGTCATTCTCAGTTGTTAAACGTCTGTATTTTCTTTTGCTTGCTTCATTTGCTGAATGCTTGTACTTTCTTCTTTCGTCATTACCTTCATTATCTCGTGAGTTATCCTACAATTTCTACTTGACCTTGTATTTTTTACTTATTTCATTCTCTGCCACCTCGGCGTTTTCATATCCAAAGGGTAGCTATTCGTCCTCTGTTGTTAACTGGTGACGAGCTTCGCCGAATTTGCAAATGGTATTAATGAATGTGATTTAAAGTGGCTGATTGCTGTGTCTATTTGTTAGCTATTGAGGACCAACAGAGACGGAGCGTAACCATTTCTGATAGTGTCTCTGATAGTCTGGTAGCCAATGATGCCACGTTTTTGCCAGTAGCTATAATGTTTTCTTCGGCTACTACGCTGATTCAACGCGAGCGGTACAGCGATAGTTTGTTTTAACGATCTGCAAATCGATTCCGTGGTTTAAGATTTGTATATGGAAATATGGCGCGTCACGTCATGCAATTGCTACGTCACTTGTAATTTCATTATATGTAATTTTACATCGATAAATAGGTATGCTGTTAAGTTGGATCTGTAGTGTTAGTTTGCAAATTAGATTTTCACAGCAGTTTTTGTAGGCTAAATATTGACAAAAGATGATTTACTGATTACAACTAATATGGTTTACATAATTATGCACGACGTACAACGTTGGCAAGTTATTCCACTATTGGCTGTAGAAGTAAGGATCTTAGTGTTTCCATCAAATAACAGACAGTAACTGTGGACAATACTTTGTTAAACGGAAAGTCAGAAATGGTAAAGGGCGGCAGTATGTTAATGAAGGAATAAAAAAATTTCATGTTGCCAAATGGTCGTCCTATTGTAATCTTACTACCGTAATGCACAAATCGTTAAAATCATTCTTCATTTCGCCCACAGCATAACAATACGCATTTCACGGACATTAATGCTATATTGTGGAATAGTGGATTATGAAACAAGTTTACGTATGATCTGTCATAGTGGATTTAGGACATTCATATATTACTGTTATTTCCGTCACATCTGGCGATGGTGCCACATAACGCAGAAGTGTATGAATTATCTTTCAGTTATTCGAAATATACGTAAGGGAAACAGTTTTACTGATTTCCTCAGTACAACAAAAAGTTACACAATCACAATGATTTATCGAAAATAAACTGCGCAGTGACGGGAGAAGATTTTCAAATCGTAGTAGCTACCAACTTCAACGATGGATATCGCACGAGGAAAAACTAAAATTGCTTCAGTCTCTTTAAAACCTTTAACTGCTGGGCTCTCGTTAAATTGAGAAAGTCGAATAATGTTACTAATCTTTCACTACTTTCTCATCGTTTCTCGGTAGACTGTTTCATTTACTGGTACGTTTAAAAGTACAGGCTGTTTAAAAAGAAGCGTCCGATATTCTTGCAAGAGGTAGTATTGGTAAAAGCTAACATTTCCTGTACTGATATGCCCGGAAACTGATACCAGTTGAGATATGGGCCAATTTGACCTCTCTCCCCACCTGTCTGTTACGTAGAAGTGGATACCATAGGCAGTGCTGGATGTGGTTACCCACGCGTCGTGACACATCCTTCAGCCCTTCTTTGCAGTGAATCACCCAGTCTTTCAAAATGGCTCATTTCGTATTGCGGCACATGCATTGGTAAAACGATCCTGTAATGTTTGCACATTGTCGATGGGTTGCACATACGTGTGTGCCTTTAATTGCCCGCATAGCCAGAAATCTATAAGATTCCGGTCCGATGAACGAGGATTCCATGCTATGGGTACCTACGTCCTCGACCAACACATCGGGCATGAAACGTTGCAATGAGGCACCTTCGCAGTCGTCGTCTTTCTACCAGGATAACATGGTAATTCGTCACGCAGATATCAGTGGTACACAGCACCTGGTAATCTGATTGGTAAAATGTATGGCCGGCCGTAGTGACCGAGCGGTTCTAGGCGCTACAGTCTGGAACCGCGCGACCGCTACGGTCGCAAGATCGAACCCTGCCTCGGGCATGGATGTGTGTGATGTCCTTAGGTTAGTTAGGTTTAAGTACTTCTAAGTACTAGGGGACTGATGACCTCAGAAGTTAAGTCCCATCGTGCTCAGAGCCATAAAATGTATGGCCCTGTAAGTCTGTAACCGACAATTCCTTCCCAAACATTACTAAGAGTAATCTGTTAAATTCGAGTTAAACGAGAAATCATATAACTTTAAAGGATTACCATTTACGAAAAATTCAAATTGTAACGATCACATCGAAAATGTTGTGCGAAAGGTCAACCAAAGACACTGTTTTACTGACAGAGCACTTAGAAGACACAACAAATCTGCTAGAGACACTGCCGACACTACACTTGCCCTATCTCGTCTGGAGTGCTGCTATGCGGTATGAGATCGCCGGCTGGAGTGTCTGAGCGGTTCTAGGCGCTACAGTCGGGAGCCGCGCGGGTTCAAATCCTGCCTCGGGCATGGATGTGTGTGATGTCCTTAGGTTAGTTGGGTTTAACTAGTTCTAAGTTCTAGGGGACTGATGACCTCAGAAGTTAAGTCCCAAGGTGCTCAGAGCCATTTGAACCATTTTGCGGTATGGGATCCTTGCCATATAGGACTGACAGAAAAAAAATGAAGAAGATTAGAGTTTAACTTTTCGTAGACAGCGCAGTCATTAACGGCGGAGCACTAGCTCGGATTACGAAGCGCGGGGAAGGAATTCGAACGTGCCCTTTTGAAGGGAACTATCCCGGCATTTGCCTGGATCCATTGAGGAAAATAACGGGAAGTGTAAATCTGAATTACCGGATGGGGGTTTGAACCGCCGTCCTTCGGAATGCGTCACGTCGCCGGATTGACAGAGGACATCAGAGAAACTAAGAAAAGGCAGGTCGTTTTTGTATTATCGAGATACAGGGGAGAGTGTGACGCGGATATGCAAAGCAAGTTGGTTTGGCAGTCATTAAAGCAATGGTTTTTCCGTCGCGGCGAGATAGTTTCACGAAACTTCAATCATCAACTTCCTCCTCCGAATGCGAAAGTATTTTGTCGACTCCAACTCAACATACGGAGAAATGCCCATCTTGATGAAATATGAGAAATCAGAGTTCGCACGGAAATATTTAGGCGTTGATCTTTCCCACGCCCTATTAAAGAGTCGAATGGTCGAAAGACAGTGTGAAAGTGGTTTTGTGAATCCTATACCAAGCACTTACGTGTAAACTGCAGAGTAGTCATAGATACGATAAAAAATGCATAGACGTATAGAAATATTCAAATGTCAACAGTTTGCTACAAAGAACATACATATAAAATAAATAAATCTATTCTGTGTTTTTAACAAACCTTTATTTCATTTGTTGTCGCATGTATTTTCTTAAATTAAACATAAATATGTTTTTGCGCTGAAAAATGGAAAATGTTCTACTAACAGTTGGATATGAGTATTTAAATAAACAAAACACAATGCTCTAGTACTTGGTTAGTACATCTTGCTTGTGAAGTCCAGATCAATATTATTCTATTCCTGCAGAATAATGTCTTTCACTCTTGTTTTGCTTGTGACGTGGTGTTTCCACAACCTATCTTCCAATTCTTGCCAGATGTTCTCGGTTGGTGGTGTTTTGAGTATATGTGATGTGTTGTAGATCAGTGGTAGTCAGCATGGTCCGTTCCAGCTTTCACGGTATGCGGTAGATTTTAAAAACATTTTCATTATATGATTCTTGAGTTTCTCCCGGCGTATTAGATAATCAAAATATATTCATTATGGAGACTGAAACGGAGGGTAAATTACTTTTCCATGACGTCTTGGTCAAGAGAAGAGCTGACGGCAGCCTAGGTCATGGGGTGTATCGGAAGACAACTCACACTGATCTGTATTTGCACGCAGACAGCTGGCACCACCCTTCACAGAGGAATGGGGTACTTAAAACTCTAGTATATAGGGCGCGCACTATCTCTGACGTAAGGAGTCTACCCCAGGAATTGGAACATCTGAGAACTGTATTTCGAAAAAATGGGTACCCAGAGTGGCAGATTCAACGTGCTCTCCGCCAACCACTACAGCACAACCTGTGGAGATAGATGAAATCACGAGAGAAGAGGTAGGCACTGCGTTTATTCCATATAGAGGCGCACTCTAGGGGAAAATCGCCCGCATTTTGAAGAAACACCGGGTCGGAACTGTGTTTTGTCCTCCGAATAAAACTCGTGCACTGGTGGGGAGCGCCAACGCTGACCTCGGTTTAGGCCGGCGTGTACCAGATTCCGTGTCAATGTGGCAAGTCTTATATTGGTCAGACGATGAGTACTGCCGAGGATCGATGCCGTGAAACACCAGAGGTACACTCGACTGATATATCCGAGCAAGTCGGCGGTCGCTGAACATTGTTTGTAGGAAAATCACGCTATGGAGTATGAACGCACTAGGATCCTGCTACAGACGTCGACATACTGGGGCAGCGTTGTTAGAGAGGCCATCGAAATTCGCACCAATGACGACCTCATAAACCGTGACTGTGGCTATAATATTAGCAAGGCTTGGGAACCAGGGATTGGGTTAATCAAGAGTAAATCGAGCAAACGTATAGTTGTGACGACCACGGCGGACAGAGCCATCACACCGACGTCATCTCAGACGCCGTCGAAATCTTTTCCACCGCACGACCGTGGCGCGGGGCGCGGACAGCGGTGGGAGTGCGCCGCGGGCGGAGGGTATTTAAATCGGCCGCCGCCGCGACCGAACCCTTGACCCAGGCAATCATCGTAGGCAAAACCACCCCTTCCTTCCGTCTCCTTGATTTCTATCTTACCATTTATGGCCGTCCTATTAACCTCACCCCCACCCTCAAGTAGCTTGGCGTCACCCTTGATCGTCGCCTCTCCTGGACCCCTCATCTCCGGACAATCCAAGCCAAGGCACGCTCCCGACGCCGCCTCCTCAAGCTCCTCTCTGGCCGCACATGGGGTCTGGACCCGTCCACCGTCCTCCACACCTATAAATCCCTCATCCGTCCTATCCTTTGTTATGCCCATCCCACCTGGATCTCCGCCCCTCCTACCTTTTACCAATCCCTTCAAATCCTTGAACGCCATGCACTCCGCCTCGCCTATCGCATCCGCCTCCCTTCCCCCACACGGATCCTCTATGACCTCATCCCCTTCCCACACCTCCTCCTTTTCCTCGAACGGATACGGATCCTCTACACCTCCCGCAAGCTTGATCCTCTCCACCCGCTTGTCTCTCCCATCCTCTCCCACCCCAACCCGCTGCCGCGCCTGTACTCCTGTATCCCACCTGCTCTCCATCTTCACACTCTCCACACCCTCTCCCAAGGTGGCTTCCGCCAACTCCCCCTCCCGGATGATGCCCTCCTCCCCTCCATCTACCCCTCCTACCAACTTTGAGCCTTGCCTTCCCTCTCCTCTCCTTATCCTGTGGGCACCCTCTCTCCCTTCTCTCCCTCCCTCCTTCCCTCCCCTCCCCCTCTCCCTAGGCTTCCACACACCACCCCTCCCTCTCCCATCCTCTCCCCATTGGCATCAACCCCTCCCCCATTCCCTCCTACCCTCGCCCCTTTCCTCTGGCAGGTCCCCGGCCCTACTCGTGTGACAAGTGCATCACCAACCGCTGGAGATTGTCGCCGCAGTGCTTATGTGTTTTGTCGTCCTGTTAGTGCTTCCGTGTCTCTTTTTCCGTGCTCCATCGTTCACGTGTGCTACTTTGTATCTCTCCGTTATGTGCTGTGTGAATCGCTTTTAACTTGACTGCTCCACAGTGAACGGCTTCTGTTATTTTACTCTGTTTTGTCTACTGTTTTTTAACCTCCATGTCCCTTTGTATCTCTTACTGCTTGTACTATGTTCATGTCTGTGGCCGAAGAGCGGCTTAGTTACGCCGCTGCTGGCCTACCTATGTATAGGTATAAAATAACGATAAAAAAAATAAAAAAAGACCGAACCCAGTTCCCCCTGAGCAGCCATAGCGTACGGATCTCCGTGCCGGCGCGTTCACAGGAGCTCAGTCCGTCAGTTCACCTGATGATGGCGACATGTTTGATCGCCGAAATATTGTGCCCATTGGACATTGCAGACCGGCAGCACACCCGTGGATATTTTGATTTTCATTATATTTGATAAAATTTTGAATTAAAGTATTTGATAAGTAATTACTATAAAGATTAACTTGATGTAACTCTGCTTTATAAATTTTATACAGTTACCTTCCTATATTATAAATCAACGGTATGGTGGAACAGGTGGGCAGTTAGAAGATTTTTCTATTAACAGAGATACAAAAGTGGGCAGTTGGTGAAAAGGGTTGACTTCCCGTAATGTACATGATCCAAACCTAGCAGGCCGGCCGTTGTGACCGAGCGGTTCTAAGCGCTTCAGTCTGGAACCGCGCGACCGCTACAGTCACAGGTTCGAATCCTGCCTCGGGCATGGATGTGTGTGATGTCCTTAGGTTAGTTAAGTTTAAGTAGTTCTAAGTTCTAGGGGACTGATGACCTCCGATGTTAAGTCCCATAGTGCTCAGAGCCATAACGTAGCAACTTTACAGGTATGCTTAGGACAGTTGTCTTATCGGAACTAAAATTATTCCTAAGATTTTACTTTTTGAGCGCTTGTGTGTAGATATTCTTATAACCAAACTGTAAGAGGTCCATAATTAAAGAATTTGTTGCTAGCGCACTCGAGCTGATGTAATTTCGATGTATTGCTCACACGCTGCCTGCGATATGTAAGCTGTAAGAGAATCTGAGACCAAAGAGCAGTGTTGACTGCAGTAAGAACTGTGTTAGTAGGAGTAAGTTGTTGCTAGCGAGCAGTCGTGTCTGGTGTATCGTGTTGGCTGGGCCGGTCGTGTGCAGCGATGACGGAGCCTGAGCGTTGTAGGATAAGGTAAAAGCAGCCTCGGGCATATGTAGTATTGTTACATCATGTCCCATGTAAATGTTTTAAAAATATCTATTAATAATAATCTTTCTCATATAAAGTAACTTTTGACATTCATCTCAATTTAAAGAATTCACTAATTTCTCCAATCCTTGGCCATCCCTCCAATCCTTGGCCATCCCGATTATTGAAAAGAAAAATCAGTTCTTTCCTTTTATATAAGACAAATCTATCGGCCAGCATTGCACTTAGCTGCACCAGGAAAATTTCTTATAGGAGCAGATATATACTCGTTATCCGGCGATATAATTAAGGTAAGATTTTTCAGTTTATTCAGAATGATGTATCAGGGCCATGACGCAGCATTGCTGACGTCCAAAATTTACCAGGTTAAATCGACTGTCAATTATTGAAAGGTTATAAGGGTCCCCACATTTTTTATTGAGAGATTAGTCACATTTTATTATTGATAGGTTACGCATTTTTTTTTTTTTTTGAGGTTACACTAAATGAGAATATTATTCATATTATTTTATTTTCTTGGGAGGTTACACTTGTCGACAACCGGCCAGGATCGTGTTTTTGTGAATTTCTGCGAAGTAGTCAGTTATATAGCTACTCTTATTTATTTAATATTAAAAGGAGTTTGCATCTGGCGCAACGCATTTACTAATTTGTCACTTTTTCTTTCACAGATCATCGGCAATTTATTGCTCTTTGTTGTAACTGTATTTGTTCCTTTTTTTTGCTTTGTCTTTGTTTGATTTTGTGCTTAACTTTGAGTTGTGAAAATGCCGCGAAAAACTGCTAACAGTACATCGCGAGTCGTAATGAGTGAAAAAGCCGACTTTAATAATTTGACTGATAGTACTGACGACACTCAGTGTCTTGATGATAATCCTCTAATTACAGATAATCAGTGTGTGCCGATCACTAGTAATGATTTTAATGCTAATGATGAGCAAACAAATTGAATTGTGTCCTCTGTTAATTTAACGACAATTGATGACGCGGCACGTTCCGCTGCAATGAACGCTGTCCAGTTTGAAACACCTGATTTGCAAAATGTACGTAGCGAACAGATAATTGTTTCTAACGAAGGTGACCAATATACACAAAGCACGTCAGATTTATTTGATTCCGCTGTAGTGACCAACAGAGCACATCCGATTAGCAAACCTTTTTGTGAATCAGACAATGACCAAATGGTTATACAAAACGTGACACATGCAGATACACCATCACACAGCACAGAGAATACAGCAGCTAATTTTGGCATGGATCGAGTTATGGCATTATTGCTACAACTTAATGAGAAACTAGACAACAATTCTAAACAGTCGAATGAAAAACAAGACGTCAATTTCAAACGACTTAATGAATCGAACAAACAACTTAATGAAAAACTAGACAACAATTCCAAATAGCTTAATGAACAGATTAAAGCCGTTGCCGTGCAATGTCATGATACTAAAGAACAATTACGTGAGAAAATTAAGGCTTGTGCTAGGAATAGTAGTGAAGAAATTAGATGCGTTGCACAAGAATTAAGGAATACACATGCAGCCACAACTAAATTACTTAGAGATGAAAGTAGGGTAGTCGCTAAACATTGTTCTGAAAACGCAACGCAGTTACGCTACGAGTTTAAATTAATGTCATCAGAATTTTCACACACACTGGATGCGAAAGTAGACAAGAAATTAGAACAACAGAAAAGCCTAATTGACGAACGTTTCAATCACCACCTACAAAACAGTGAAAGGCGTTACCGTAAATTCATACAGGAACAGAACAAAGTAAAGAAACAAGTCATGGAAACAATTACTGCAGAGAGACACCAAGAGAAGCGTAAATTATTTACGAAAGCAAAAACATAACGTAGACAATAACATTGCTACAGTATCAGACGAAATCAATACTATTAAACAGTTAAACACCGAATTGCATGATGAAATCTCCGATCCTCCGATCTTAAAACAAAAACACACACACACACACAGTAGACTTTCAGACAGTGACCAACAGACTTGAACAATTAGAATTAATACAGGATCCCGATGCCATTAAAGCAGGCCTTAAGAAATTGAACAAAACTACCCGCAAAATCCAAAAACAAATTAATGCTTGTGACACTAAAAATGATGATCAGGTTAAAATATTGACTGAAAAATTTGATGAATTGGCCAGTCGTATTGACGTTATCGAAAATAACGATGACACCAAATCAGACTATACGTCACCAATCTCTTTCAATCAAACACCCGAATTCCAAAATTTACAGCAGACAATCAGTGAGATAGGTTCGTCCAATAGTACA
Source organism: Schistocerca gregaria (assembly GCF_023897955.1). Taxonomy (NCBI): domain Eukaryota; kingdom Metazoa; phylum Arthropoda; class Insecta; order Orthoptera; family Acrididae; genus Schistocerca; species Schistocerca gregaria. The sequence goes on along the minus strand of NC_064927.1, from coordinate 455,992,654 downwards.
TTGCGTAGAAAATTGTCATCGTTACAGCAAGAAGTGACAGAGATGAAAAATGTTTCAGCCTCTAACACGGCACAGCATACGCCACATTCCGAACATTTCTCACACTCACACAGCCAGTATAATTTAGGTAATTTACAGAGAGTACTTGACTTGGATTCCGGGCAGACACAGACAAATGGATTATCATACAATCCTGAACCAGTTCACACATTCAGAGGCGATAACGTTGATTATAAGCAATTTTTAACCGTGCAAAAATCTAAGGTATTTAAAAATGACAGAACACAGATACATCCTTTTGACTGGATACGACAATTTGCTTTTGTATTTTCACCAGCATTGCCTGTAACGCAGAAACTAAAATTTATTTGCAGCGCGTAAATGAGCTCAGGGGATTTATTACACTTCGATGAATATGTGCCGTAGCGTGCACAGGGCCCCGAGCCTTAGTAGTGCTATTTCATCTTTAGTTTTCTGCACTGCTGCCTTCTCATCTACTATCCTTTATATCTATCAAAACAGCTCTTCAACTATCGATCTATCTAGTATTAGGAATCTGTAAAGAAAACCTGATATGACAAATTTTACCGAAAGTGACAGTTTTCTTTAGACACTCCCGAAGCGACAAGAACTACCAGCGTAATTTTAATAACAGGGCAAAATTGTGATCATCAACATGTACAAAATTTTCAGCAACCGCAGACACATTTTGGCAACAATAGAGGGTTTTCACTACAACAGCAACAAAACCTGCCGGTTAGCATACCAAACCAACAATGTAGTCTGCAAGGTCAACCAAAACCAAGCTTTAATGTTTCGCGGCCTACACGTATAGCGTCGGCTCCACCAAACAGTAACGCACAGCAGCAAGGAAATCACTACGCACAAAAGACACATCATTTCAACTCGTATCGCAATGCGCCCTATAGCAATGATTAATATGACAGACGGAAAAGTAATGAGCACAGCTTTCAGCGTAACAGTCGGTCTTACCAGCAGCAGAATCATCCGCAACAACAGATTATCATGAATGAACCAGACAGTCGGTATCACCCCGAACCTAATACATCAGGAAGAAATAACAGAACAGTACAAATAGTTGAAATGCCACAGCATCCTCCCGCAAATAACAGCACGTCAGAAAGAATTTGACTAGATACAGTACAGGTTCCATCTTCCAACAACGTAAGCACTACTTTTGACACGCAGAATGTTATTCACGAAAATGTTATTACTTTTGACGACATCCGAGACACTCTTTTGCAGGAAAAACCAGTTATTCAAAAAACCATTTCCCACTCTGTCATTGAAGTAAAGACTAGATCATCCAAATTTTCAACAGTAATCGATTCTGGATCATCTATGTCAGTCGTAAATGAAGAAACCTTCAATGAATGTAACAAAGAGAGTATTTATCCTACGTTACCATTAGGTAAAACTAAAGTAAAAGGAGCAGTATCTGGTAAAGGAGTAGATGTAAAATTACAGACACACTTATCATTTTGTATTGCAGGTCATACGTTCCACTCAAATTTTTGGATTGTTCCCTTATTGACAAGACGTTATTTTAGGTACGAATTTTTGGTACAACACGACGCAATTATTGACTTTCAAAATTCCTATTTAATGTTAAAGGATGAAAATGCACAACTGGCATTAGAATTTCAGCACTCTTTATCTGCAGAAGAACAAACAATCGGACAGAGGTCATTTCTGCATCACGTAACATAGACTGTCATTCCACATTGTTCACAGATACGTTCGTACACAACTACAATACACCAGACGAAGCCGACTAGACGTTATGCAAATGATTTCTGAGAAAGTAAAACAAAGCAGTGCAAATACAGGCGTTGAACGTACTCAACTATGCAATATCCTTTTACAGCAAGCTCCATTTTTTGACAACATCCCTGGTACTATGTCCGGTTTCACGTATGAATTTCAAGTTAAACAACACGACACGTTTAAAGCTAAACATTATCCCATTCCGTATATTCACAGACAACAAGTTAAGAAAGAATTGCAAGCTATGCTTGACCAAGGTATTATTGAACAGGCAGTTAGTCCGTACATAAACCCGCTCCATATTGTTAAGAAAAAGAACGGATCACTTCGACTCGTACTTGATTCGCGTCATGTCAATGACATTATTATTAATGAAACAGATCGCCCACAGACACCAGAAGAGCTTCTACAGAAATTTCATGGTACTGCTGTTTATTCCACATTAGATTTGAGATCGGGATTTTGGCAAATTCAGCTCCATCCGAACTGCAGAAAGTACACAGCATTTCTCTGTTTAGGTGACTGTTATCAATTTTGAAAATTACCGTTCGGTTTAACAATTTCTTCAGCAGCATTTTTTCGCGGTTTGAATACTATACTTTCGACAGAATTAAAAGACAGAATCACAACGTATGTAGACGACATTCTTATTGCAGAAGCTAACTGGTCTGAACACTATTTGATTCTGGAACAACTGTTGCAAACTTTTCGTCCACAAGGACTGACAGTTAATCATAGAAAATCACACATTGGCAAAACTTCTATAAAACTTTTTGGACATGTAATTTCAGTAGAAGGCATTGCGCCTGACCCGGAAAAACTTCAAGCTTTACGTGACATTACTGTTCCAACGACGAAGAAACAACTACCCAGCTTTCTGGGTTTAATTAACTTTTTTCGTAAATTTATTCATTACTCTGCTTTAGACACCCCTAGATTATGGCAACTGACGGGTAAAAACACTATTTGGTCCTGGGATAGCCAAGCGCAGTCTGAATTTGTCAATCTGAAACAAGCTCTGTTGAACGCACCACTTTTATGATACCCAGATCTCACTAGAAATTTTTCCATTGCCACCGATAGTTCTAACACAGCTTTAGGGGTACACATTTTTCAGGAAATTGAAGAAGACGGTAATGCAGTAATTAAAAACATCACCTTTGCAAGTCGCATTCTGTCACCTGTTGAACGCAATTATTCTGTTACAGAACTTGAAACATTATGTGTTGTATGGCCATTTACCCGATTTAGGCATTTTCTTTATGGAAGACATACTACCGTTGACACAGACCATAGAGCTATCCAGTTTTTACTTTCCGTTAAATTTACACATGACAGATTAAGCAGATGGAAACTTTATTTACAGGAATTTAATTTTACAATTGTTCACATTCACGGTACACAAAATATTGTAGCAGACGCACTATCCCGTTCTCTCTGCAACAATCAGCAAGACATTGCAAACAACTTCTGCCAAGCAAATTCTAGCGTCATGCATATTCACCATGTCGCATTTGAAAATTTCATTTCATCGTCATTACGAGACATAGCACAAGAGCAGAGTAAAGATAACGTATGGAAAGAAATTAAACACCTTTGGCAAGATAAGAATAACGTTACCATTAGAAACCATTACACGGTACGCAATAACATTCTGTTTCGCCGCTCTCACCCTGACGGCAACAACTGGTTATTATGCATTCCTGACGAACTTGTTAACAAATTAATTTGGTATACTCATTTAAATTACGCACATTATGGAGCCAGAAAATGTTTTCTTATACTGAGGCAGAACTGTTATTTTGCCAACATGGAGAAACGTATTCGACGAGTTTTAGCGTCATGTAAAATCTGCCAGAAAGCTAAATCAGACACGACTTCACATATTCCTCCGTTACATCCCATTGTACCTGTTAAATTGAGACACATGGCCGCTGTAGACATTTTTGGACCGATTCCCAGAACTAATAGAGGTTTTTGCTACATCTTTGTCGCTGTTGAACTCACTTCGAAATTTGTTACCTTCACTCCGTTGCGCAAAGCTACTGCTAAATCTATTTCGAATGCATTTGTAAAACATTTTTTATTTCATGTAGGGCATCTATTGAAAGTAATTTCTGACAATGGACCACAATTTCGATCTCTGATATGGACGCGTATGTTACGACCTAGAAACATTTCTCCGATCTATATATCCAAGTATCACGCTTCTTCGAACCCTTGTGAACGACTGATGAAAGAAATTGGCAAACTGTGTAGAATGTACCGCCATAAAAGACATATTCATTGGGATACACACATACTCTCATTCCAGGATGTAATTAACTCCATACCAAATGAATCTACCATGCTATCTCCGACTGTTATATTGAAAAATGTTGAACCACCTAACAAAATTAAAGAATTAGTATCCTTTCCTACATCTCGTCGACTACGCCACCATGAAATAATTGAGATTGCGCTCAACAACATCAAACGTGCCGCAGAGCGCCGGAGAAGACAGCAAAAACAGGTTTGTACACGCCGTGACTTTCACATTGGACAGAAGATATTAGTATGCACACACTATTTATCCAACAGAGGAAAGAGTAGATGCAGTAAATTTGAACTTCAATACGCAGGCCCATACAGAATTCGCAGCATTCCTCATCCCAATGTAGTACATGTTGAAACTTTGAGAACCAGAAAAAGCAAAGGCAATCACCATGTCTCCAATATTAAACCCTTTATTTAATGAACATACTTTATGATAACATTTGAATTCCTTTTTCCGGTTATTGATATAAACACTTACTGATGATTATCATATTTTTTCCTGGCAAGTGCCCGGCAAGGTAAGGTTAGCAGGTCGCATTTCTTGTCGTTATATATCAGACCGTGCACATTTTCGATTTTTTATGTATGTATGATTGTTTTCCTATCGAAAGTAGAATTTTTGTCTGTATGCACTATCAAATGTCTAAGATGTAACAAACACCAGTTGGCTTTGACGTTTTTCCTTATGATATCTCAATATCTCGACTATCCTACATTTTTTGCTACTACATTATGATACTGTGTGTACATTTTTGCACTTGGAAACTATGTTTTTGACCTAATACGTTTTCTGTCATGCTATGCTGTATGCTTAATTACATGACTAGAAACAAGTTTTTATTTAATGGGTATATGAATTAAATGCAAGATATTAATCCATATTCATCATTTTTCAGAAAGCAATACCGTGTAAAAGAAATGAATTAAACAACCACAGTGGTTTACTATGAAATGGAAATTTTACCATCAGAATGAAGGAAAGAAAATGCAATATCTTGTCATGAAGAGTAAATGGATTAGAATTAACAAGCATTAACCAGAATATACTGTACACATCGTATGATAGCAGTCTTGACTAATTATTCTTTCAGAATACAAGGCGATTGATGCAGACTGTCAGACAGAACTACAGATGTTAATTTTAGTGATGAAATGTGCTAGAAGTAAGAAACTCTATACTATATAAAGGAATGAATGATAATGAATAGCTGTATGGAGTAAATGGTAATATTAATATGCATAATGAAGTGTCTATTTTTTGCAGATGACAATAAATGATGATGAATATTTATATGAAGAATATGCTAATATGAATAATGAAGTTTTTCTTTGCAGATGATGATAATGATGAAGTTTATATATTTACTGTTAGTTAAGAAATGCTATGTAGTTATTTAAGTATTTGTTGCAGTTCCTTTTGACAGTATGTCTTATGTCGCATAGTATAATGACTGAATGTTTTGGAAAAGACAGCTAGAGTTTATACATATTAAGTACACGTTTCATTACCTGTTAATTCGAAGTTCACTATTTTTCAGCATAATATGCATTTCTTCTTTCAGCTCAATAATCCATTTTGTATTTTTTCCAGGAGAAGCTTTTCGTGACATAATATGCTATAAGTAGTTAGTTATTAAACCTGTTCTAGTACTTGCATTTTTTTACCCAGTTGTGTCTATCATTTATGAATGTGATCACATATACTGTACTTATTTCATAACCTTGCTACAGCTGACTCATGACGAATGACGTTAATAATCCTTATTTCCAGCAATAAGTCAAAAGCAGATATTTTCATGCCCCAGCAAATAAATATCGATCCCAGTGCAATGGTGGTGGTGGTGGTGGTTAGTGTTTAACGTCCCGTCGACAACGAGGTCATTAGAGACGGAGCGCTAGCTCGGGTTATGGAAGGATTGGGAAGGAAAGCGGCCGTGCCCTTTCAAAGGAACCATCCCGGCATTTGCCTGAAACGATTTAGGGAATTCACGGAAAACCTAAATCAGGATGGCCGGAGACGGGATTGAACCGTCGTCCTCCCGAATGCTAGTCCAGTGTGCTAACCACTGCGCCACCTCGCTCGGTCCAGTGCAATGCATTGCTAGGAAAAAGTAAATAAATAAATAAATAAAAGAAAATAAAAAAAGATTATTACGAGTCCCAACTATTACCAGTATAAACTAAATAATGCTACCAGTTTAAAGATATGTTTTAGTCCTAAAGATAATGCAAATTTTCTGTATATTGATTCCATTATGTCTATGTATTATTGGTCTACCGACCTTGAGTAATAGTTCCGATGTCTTACATTTAAATATGTCTTATGTCACTTACATGATATCATATATAAACACTAGTAACTTGATGCTACACTCAATAACTCCTGTTTTAAATGATGACTTGTGAATAACACTGAATATGAATACTTTGTAACTGGCCAATGAATGCCACTGATTACTGTAATATGATGACTTATGCATAAATGGTATGCCATTAATCAAGTCTTGCTTTGAATGATGACTTCTGAATAATGCAGAAAAATGTTCAGTAACTAACCAATGAGTGCCAATAATTATTCAAATCGGTTGATACACTAGTGTAATTCTATGATGACTAGCATAAGACTTAATGACCTTCTGGCCTAATTACCAGCAATTACTGCAATATCCGTTTATCCTGTCCATCCTCATGATCATGGCGCACTATATTGGTTTTTGCACTAATTCTACGTTGCTGTAAGAGAATGTACCAGCAAAATAACATTGAATATTAATACAACATTTCAGTGTCTTGGCTACACTGATAAATACTTCAGGGAAGAGAACTTCAGATTGTCTCACTTGGTGTTGTGCTTCTGTAGAAAGATATGGACTTTCAGTGCAGCTATGTACAACCATGATGCAATCCTTCCCATTCCTTTCTTAGTTTTATAAAATGGTAAAGACTTACACAGTGCGTTTAAAATTTTGTAAAACGATAGAGACTTAGACAGTGCGTGTGCACTTCATTTCATTTGTTAACAAGATCAGTTGTCCTAAATATGCTCTACAGAGCGTGTGCACTTTATTCCACTCCTTGATATTTTTATTTGTTGTAAAAATGTTAAAGACTTATACAGTGAGAGTTCACTTTATTTCATTTCTCAATTTGTTTAAATACTTGTAAAATGCTAAAAAACTTTTATAGTGCGTGTGCACTTTATTTCATTTGTTAATGTATTCAGTTCATGTAAATATGCTAAAGACCTCTACAGTGCGTGTGCACTTTGTCATTTGTTAATATATTTTGGACTCATTGCGTATATACTTTGTCATTTCTGAATATGTTTTGTACTGAGTGCATGTGCACTCTATTTAATTTCTTAATATATTCTGCACTTATCAATGATGTATATACTCTGTGACTGTAGACAAAGTAGCTAAATAGATTATAGAAAAATTTGTTGCTCATGGCAAGTCCAATTGACTCACCATCGCTGCCAAATTTTTGCTCCCCCAGTGAAGGGTTATGTAAGAGGTCCATAATTAAAGAATTTGTTGCTAGCGCACTCGAGCTGATGTAATTTCGATGTATTGCTAACGCGCTGCCTGCGATATGTAAGCTGTAAGAGAATCTGAGACCCAAGAGAAGTGTTGACTGCAGTAAGAACTGTGTGTTAGTAGGAGTAAGTTGTTGCTAGCGAGCAGTCTGGTCTGGTGTATCGTGTTGGCTGGGCCGGTCGTGTGCAGCGATGGCGGAGCCTGAGCGTTGTAGGATAAGGTAAAAGCAGCCTCGCGCATATGTAGTATTGTTACATCAAGTCGATGTAAATGTTTTAAAAAAAATCTATTAATAATAATCTTTCTCATATAAAGTAACTTTTGACATTCATCTCAATTTACAGAATTCACTAATTTCTCCAATCCTTGGCCATCCCGATTATTGAAAAGAAAAATCAGTTCTTTCCTTTTATATAAGACAAATCTATCGGCCAGCATTGCACTTAGCTGCGCCAGGAAAATTTCTTATAGGAGCAGATATATACGCGTTATCCGGCGATATAATTAAGGTAAGATTTTTCAGTTTATTCAGAATAATGTATCAGGGCCATGACGCAGCATTGCTGTCGTCCAAAATTTACCAGGTTAAATTAACTGTCAATTATTCAAAGGTTATAAGTGACCCACATTTTTTTATTGAGAGATTAGTCACATTTTATTATTGATAGGTAACGCAATTTATTTTTTTGAGGTTACACTAAATGGGAATATTATTCATAATATTTTATTTGACACCGACATTCCCGTACCATGAAGCTAATGGCCCCATGTCTGAGCGTAGCTCCCATGTTTTTACGATCACACTGAGTATTCCTCTGCCTCCACATCTTTAATCGCCCTTCACTTCTATATCTGCAGCTATACTATGCAAGCCACAGTGCGGTGCATGGCAGACAGTACGTTTCATGGTACCAGTTATTAAAGTTTTGTGCTATTCCAGTCACGTATGGAGCGCGGTAAGAGTGATTGCTTGAATGTCTCTGTAGGTGCAATAGTTATTCTAATCTTATCCTCACAATCGCTGTGTGAGCGATCTGTAGGGGGTTGTAGCACTTCCCTAGAGTAATAATTTAAAGCAGGTTCTTGAAACTTCGTTAATACACTTTCTTCAAGAGTCTTCCAGTTCGGTTCCTTCAGTATGTCTGTGACACTCTCCCACGAATTAAACAACCCTGTGACCGTTCATGCTGCTCTTCTCTGTTTACGTTCAATATCCCCAGTTAGTCCGAGCTGGTACGGGTCCCACACGTTCCCTACGATTCAACCTATGTGACCGTTCCATTTCATATCCCTACGAAGTGTTACACCCAGGTATTTGTATGAGTTGACCGATTCTAACATTGGCATACATTTATCTTGGTTTCACCCAACCATAACACACGATCTAAAACCAAACTCCGGTAGAACAGGCCCTGGGGCCCAACGGTATCGATCGACCGGCCGCCGTGTCATCCTCAGCCCCTATGCGGATATGGAGTGGCATGTGGTCAGCACACCGCTCTCTTGGCCATATGTCGGTTTACAAGGGCGGCGCTGCTACTTCTCAATCAAGTACCTCTCCAGTTTGCCTCAAAATGGTTCAAATGGCTCTGAGCACTATAGGACTTCACTTCTGAGGTCATCAGCCCCCTAGAACTTAGAACTACTTAAACCTGACTAACCGAAGGACATCACACGCATCCATGGCCGAGGCAGGATTCGAACTTGCGGCCGTATCGGTCGCGCGGTTCCAGACTGAAGCGCCTAGTAACGCTCAGCCACTGCGGCCGGCCAGTTCGCCTCACAAGGGCTGAGTGCACCCCGCTTGCCAACAGCGCTCGGCAGACCGGATGGTCGCCCATCCAAGTGGTAGCCCAGCCCGACAGTGCTTAACTTCGGTCATCTGACGGGAACCGGTGTTACCGCTGCGGCAAGGCCGTTGGCATAACACACGATCCCACAACTCATTTTTGTTTGTTACATAGTCAACGGAAAATAATAAACGTTTGTTCATGTTTACTATACTTACATACGGTTTCCCTCAAAGTGTTCTGAAGTTGTACCTAGTACTTTTCAGTATCCTACATACTGTTCTTTAAAGAGACATCATCCCAACATGTTCTTCCCAATGTGCTCTAATTTCCGTTGTTTTTTTTCTGGGATTTTGCTTCACCATTTTCAGCACTTGTCTTTTATCTCTAGTAGAGGTAAGGTGCCTAATATGAGACATACTTTCGTAAACCCATTTGGAAGACCTAAAAGTAACTGTAATTCTTTTTTTATGATGATGATAATTTCTTGCATTATTCACTTTTATCATACAATTACCGTATTTGCAGTAATAAACAACTTTCAGAGTAGTTATTAAATCTTCACAAAAGCACCTCGTAGAAATGAGATCAAGGTTTCCTAATATGAGACATTAATAATATTTTGTTTTAATTATTTTACTACAGAATAACGACATGAATATACAGTTTTTACATGTTCATTCATTTATGTTATCCTTCACTCATTTCACACTACTTAGGTTTGTATTAATGACATCCCGGGCAAACAAAGTTGTCTTCTGTGACACCGCAATCTTGAGGAGCCCAGCGATAACATTTCGTACACTCCCCGTGTTTGTCTTCAGAAAAGTGCCCAGTACAAACAGACGCTCTGCGTCATCGTCATCACTGCTGCCTGAATCCCCGCTATCATAAAGATGGACATCGGATGCCGAGTCACTAGACGATTCTTTTGCTTTAGGTCTACGATTTGAAGATTTTCTACTCTTCTCCCCAAATAACTTTCCTGTTGCTTTCTTAGCTTCAGCTTCTGATTTCTTCTGTTTAGATTGTTGCAATTGCTTCACATAAGGAGTTGTAGTAAGTAACGCAGCAGAGCACGAACGCGATGTTTGACCTATTTGACTATCTCCAGGTGGTTTTGCGATGTGTGGGAGAGGTCTGATGTCTGCCGGGCTGACAGGTTGACCATCACTGTCAGTAGTTTCATTTTCGTTTTTGGCATCTCTTTCTTGAAGAGCGTCAGCATGGCGATGAACTGAAAATTCGTGTTTCCTAGCCAGCCGCGGTGGCCGAGCGGTTCTAGGCGCTTCAATCCTTGAAATTGGAGTAATATTGATCAATTTCTGAGAAAAATACTGCCTTGCAGGAAAGTTCCAGAAAACATTCCAATTTCTGATCATAAGACTAGTCAAAGTAATCCCTGTTTATGATAATTTAATCGAATTAAAATAAACGCAGTTGCCAAAATTTTACTACAATAAATGAATAAAAATATTATCTCATTATAGCAGAGCGTAAATTACATATAACAAATTGTGAGAGGAGTTCCCCCAATATGCCATAGGTATCGTAATATGCGACACTGTCGCGTATTTGGATCCACTTGCTATCGCATATTAGGAATTTCGCCATCTTACAAATGAATCACGCACTTGCTAATAACGTTCGTTGGAAAATGAATCTATTTGTCAATAATTATAGGTAATACCGTCACAAATTACAACAATAAAAGTGTGCAGTAATATCCACTCAGCTTTAAGCTGAAATATTGTCTTAACACCGATGTCGCAACAACTCCAAACACAAGAAATTTTGTATCAACCTCTACGTACTGTGTCCTACTCGCTGTGTCGTCGTCTGGCACGCAATAGACGTGTTTAGGAAACTCTGCATCAGAGTGCAGCCCCTAACGTGGACATAGTTGTGATGTCTCATATTAGGGAACTATCGCATAATAGGTACCTTTCCTCTACTACGTTTTGACGAAGCACCTGTCCTAGGCTGATTCACTACAATGTTCTTCGTTTTGTAGTGCTGGATGGCACATAACACAGTGGACGGATTTCTGTGTACAGCTCCCCCAGTTTCTTTAAATGTCGTAATTTTATTCATGCATATGCAAGATAATTGTTCTCTCTTCTAGGATCGTCCCTTTTCCTTTCCGTCCGCTGAACATGCTTGTATACAATATGGCAGCAGACAGGAATGAGTTGTGAAGACAAACTACTTTGGCTCAAATGGCTCTAAGCACTATGCGACTTAACACACATCCATTCCCGCGGCAGGATTCGAACCTCCGACCGTAGCGGTCGATCGGTTCCAGATTGTAGCGCATAGAACCGCACGGCCTCTCCGGCCGGCACAAACTACTTTGTCTAATGCTGTACCACAGTGCTCATTTAAATACTTGCGTCATTCTCACGAAGTAATAAGTGCTATTGACAGGGGATGTCGAATCGACTACATATTTTTAAATCACCGGAAGACTTTCGACATCTTACCTGAAAAGCGACTTCTAATCGAATTGATTGGCTGTGGACTATCGTCCCGTTTGTGCGACTAGAATCGTGATTTCTTGTCAGATAGGTCACTGTTCGTTATAACTGAGGGAAAGTCGTCGAATAAAACAGAAGTAATATCTGGAGTTATAGGCCCTCTGCTGTTCCTGATCTACCTAATCGATATGGGAGATAATCTGAGTAGCACTCTTAGATTTTTTGCAGATGATTATCGAAACAAATTACAAAACAATTTTGACAAGATATCCGTAAGGTGCGAAAAGCGGCAATTGACTGTAAATAATAAAAAGTGTACCATAGGTGCAACCACAACGGAGGGGTATCTGTTGAGAGGCCAGACAAACGGGGGTGGTTCCTGAAGAGGGGCAGCAGCCTTTTCAGTAGTTGCAGGGACAACAGTCTGGATGATTGACTGATCTGGCCTTGTAACAATAACCAAAACGGCCTTGCTGTGCTGGTACTGCGAACGGCTGAAAGCAAGGGGAAACTACAGCCGTAATCTTTCCCGAGGGCATACAGCTTTACTGTATGATTAAATGATGATGGCGTCCTCTTAGGTAAAATATTCCGGAGGTAAAATAGTCCCCCATTCGGATCTCTGGGCGGGGACTACTCAAGAGGATGTCGTTATCAGGAGAAAGAAAACTGGCGTTAAGGTTAGATATAGTGGGAATTAGTGAAGTGCGGTGGCAGGAGGAACAAGACTTTTGGTCGGGTGACTACAGGGTTATAAACACAAAATCAAATAGGGGTAATGCAGGAGTAGGTTTAATAATGAATAGGGAAATAGGAATGCGGGTAAGCTACTACAAACAGCATAGTGAACGCATTATTGTGGCCAAGATAGATACGAAGCCCACACCTACTACAGTAGTACAAGTTTATATGCCAACTAGCTCTGCAGATGACGAAGAAATGGAAGAAATGTATGATGAAATAAAAGAAATTATTCAGATAGTGAAGGGAGACGAAAATTTAATAGTCATGGGTGACTGGAATTCGAGTGTAGGAAAAGGGAGAGAAGGAAGCGTAGTAGATGAATATGGGTTGGGGCTAAGAAATGAAAGAGGAAGCCGCCTGGTAGAATTTTGCACAGAGCACAACTTAATCATAGCTAACACTTGGTTCAAGAATCATAAAAGAAGGCTGTATACATGGAAGAAGCCTGGAGATACTGACAGGTTTCAGATAGAATATATAATAGTAAGACAGAGATTTAGGAACCAGGTTTTAATTTGTAAGACATTTCCAGGGGCAGATGTGGACTCTGACCACAATCTATTGGTTATGACCTGTAGATTAAAACTAAAGAAACTGCAAAAAGGTGGGAATTTAAGGAGACGGGACCTGAATAAACTAAAAGAACCTGAGGTTGTACAGTGTTTCAGGGAGAGCATAAGGGAGCAATTGACAGGAATGGGGGAAAGAAATACGGTAGAAGAAGAATGGGTAGCTTTGAGGGATGAAGTAGTGAAGGCAGCAGAGGATCAAATAGGTAAAAAGATGAAGGCTAGTAGAAATCCTTGGGTAACAGAAGAAATATTGAACTTAATTGATGAAAGGAGAAAATATGAAAATGCAGTAAATGAAGCAGGCAAAAAGGAATACAGACGTCTCAAAATTGAGATCGACAGGAAGTGCAAAATGGCTAAGCAATGATGGCTAGAGGACAAATGTAAGGATGTAGATGCTTATCTCACTAGGGGTAAGATAGATACTGCCTACAGGAAAATTAAAGAGACCTTTGGAGAAAATAGAACCACTTGTATGAATATCAAGAGCGCAGATGAAAACCTAGTTCTAAGCAAAGAAGGGAAAGCAGAAAGGTGGAAGGAGTATATAGAGGGTCTATACAAGGGCGATGTACTTGAGGACAATATTATGGAAATGGAAGAGGATGTAGATGAAGATGAAATGGGAGATACGATATTGCGTGAAGAGTTTGACAGAGTACTGAAAGACCTGAGTCGAAACAAGGCCCTCAGAGTAGACAACATCCCATTGGAACTACTGACGGCCTTGGGAGAGCCAGTCCTGACAAAACTCTACCATCTAGTGAGCAAGATGTATGAGACAGGCGAAATACCCTTAGACTTCAAGAAGAATATAATAATTCCAATCCCAAAGAAAGCAGGTGTTGACAGATGTGAAAATTACCGAACTATCAGTTTAATAAGTCATAGCTGTAAAATACTAACGCGAATTCTTTACAGACGAATGGAAAAACTAGTAGAAGCCGACCTCGGGGAAGATCAGTTTGGATTCCGTAGAAATGTTAGAACACGTGAGGCAATACTGTCCCTACGACTTACCTTAGGAGCTAGATTAAGGAAGGGCAAACCTACGTTTCTAGCATTTGTAGACTTAGAGAAAGCTTTTGACAATGTTGATTGGAATACTCTCTTTCAAATTCTGAAGGTAGCAGGGATAAAATACAGGGAGCGAAAGGCTATTTACAATTTGTACAGAAACCAGATGGCACTTATAAGAGTCGAGGGACATGAAAGGGATGCAGTGGTTGAGAAGGGAGTGAGACAGGGTTGCAGTCTCTCTCCGATGTTATTCAATCTGTACATTGAGCAAGCAGTGAAGGAAACAAAAGAGAAATTCGTAGTAGGTATTAAAATCCATGGAGAAGAAATAAAAATGTTGAAGTTCGCCGATGACATCGTAATTCTGTCAGAGACAGCAAAGGACTTGGAAGAGCAGTTGAACGGAATGGATAGTGTCTTGAAAGGAGGAAATAAGATGAACATCAACAAAAGCAAAACGAGGATAATGGAACGTAGTCGAATAAAGTCGGGTGAGGCTGAGGGAATTAGATTAGGAAATGAGACAATTAAAGTAGTAAAGGAATTTTGCTATTTGAGGAGCAAAATAACTGATGATGGTCGAAGTAGAGAGGATATAAAATGTAGACTGGCAATGGCAAGGAAAGCGTTTCTGAAGAAGAGAAATTTGTTAACATTGAGTATAGATTTAAGTGTCAGGAAGTCGTTTCTGAAAGTATTTGTATGGTGTAGCCATGTATGGAAGTGAAACATGGACGATAACTAGTTTGGACAAGAAGAGAATAGAAGCTTTCGAAATGTGGTGCTACAGAAGAATGCTGAAGATTAGATGGGTAGATCACATACCTAATGAGGAAGTATTGAATAGGATTGGAGAGAAGAGAAGTTTGTGGCACAACTTGACAAGAAGAAGGGATCGGTTGGTAGGACATGTTATGAGGCACCAAGGGATCACCAATTTAGTATTAGAGGGCAGTGTGGAGGGTAAAAATTGTAGAGGGAGACCAAGAGATGACTACACTAAGGAGATTCAGAAGGATGTAGGTTGCAGTAGGTACTGGGGGATGAGGAAGCTTGCACAAGATAGATTAGCATGGAGAGCTGCATCAAACCACAACAACAATAAAAAGTGTGAAGTCAAAAAAATATTAGAAGGAACCAGCTAAATTTCGGTTACACGATAAATCACACAAATCGGGGATTACAATTCCGAATAACTCAATTTGGTACTATGAC